>NC_045617.1:110458400-110773244 GCF_009829155.1 Mustela erminea | reverse complement strand
TGACATTTCCACTAACTAGTTGTGATTTCCACGCTGACACTTCTTCATTCCAAAAAGTGTGAAGACTATTCTGGTCCAGCTGTTTGGGTAACTATGAGAAATACCTCATATACTTTATAAGAAAGATACGTATATTTTAAAAAACTCACTGACATTAAAATAGCTAAATATAATACAAAGTGTACTGTTTTTAATATGTATGTCTTTGGTGATAGCACAAACTACTCTGGTTCCTTAGCTTGTAACAGAGAAGGCACATGAAACACGGTATGGAACACTGAAGTATCTAAGGCACTATTAAGGCTCTTTATCCTGACAAGAAACAGGAAAGAGGACTGGAAAAGCACTGTAAATGAAGTCAGAGGACCTGTGTTGGATGGGAAGCTACTGAATATTAGTTCTGTGACCTTGAGGAAGTCACTTTATTTCTCTGATCCTCTCAACAAATTGGGTAATACATCTACCTCAAAATGCACATGTGAGGATTAAATGAGACAATATATGACTGCATTTTAAATTACAAAAAATTGATATAAATTTATGCTAGTATGTTAAAATCATTAAGTTAGAAACATATTTTTAATTTTATATTTCTGTTTTAGATAACATGCTATCCTTTACTAATATAGGCTATTTTCCCCACTGGAATACAGGAGCACTTTCCTAAACATGTTTATAAAATCATTTGATGACTATGATGTTAAAAAGCACAAGTGCAATTAAATTATCTTAACCCATCTTTTGTTATTTAATTTGGATGTCTATATCAAATAACTGCATTTTATCACTTCATTTCATTTTTTACCATAAATATAAACTGTGTTCTAGGCTATTGGAGATAGCCTATTCAGTTATATTTAAACTAGCTTACCTCAATTATTGGACTAACCAAAATGATTAAGTTATTTTGGTAAAGTAACATTATTTTACCAAATGTTACTCTTTTAAAAACAATTTCCACACATGTTATTTTTTATAGAAATCTTGCTTTTTAGACACAGGATTTACTAATCATATTGGTTGAAGAGGCCAGGTTATTCATTTTGAGAAGTAATTCTTAATTATAAAAGTTTATAGATTTTGCATCATTTTCCCTCATGACTAATATAAAATATATATTCTAATGTCTTCCTCATTCAATTTTACCTCGATTGCATTTTTCTTCATTCTCACATTAATGTTAACAAATATTATCATTGCTTATTTGTAACACCAGTTTCCTGGTTTGAAAGACCAACAGGAAAATTTTATAAGTAAACCTTGACTTTTATAAGATTTTATTACTTACTGCACTTATTCAGACTAACTACCTTAACACCTAAAGAAAGTATAATTTCAGAAAGTATTGAAGGGAAAAAAACAGCCTCTCTCTGTTTAGTTGCTTAGTGTCACATTACATATTTTAAAAATTATTTAAAATCATTCAGTTTCCCAGTCTTCTATCAGTATTGTAGTAATTTAAATTTAAAATAATATTATATGTGTTTTTATATTTACCTAAACTATTTTGCTTTAAAATAAAATAATAAGTATTTATTATGAATCAATCCAAGACTAGATTTTTCAGAACTTTAATTTTTCATTGCCTTTTCTAAGGTATTGTTAACAATATAAGGAAAAGGTTTTAATGCTCCTCATGGATCTATTTAATAAATGTTTCATCTACTCTACCAAATCATGTGTTATTATATTTTAGATACAAAACAATGTTTGAAAAAGAATAAGTAAATGAAAAGATAAGATAGTAATTTCTCATTAAGAAAACATCAAGTTCCTTGTGATTTGAAACTGCAAAAAAGGTTTTGGCTGAGAACTGAATTCTCTTGGTTTATGTCACAGGCAAAAACTGAATTTATATAAAATCTCCTGGCCAAACTGCACAATATTTATGCATCAACTAATTTTACCATATTATTGGGAATTTTAAAATGTGGCTCACCATTTCACTCCCAAATGACCCCATTTTTAATAAATTTCAGCAAGCCAGTGACTGCCACCTCTTGTGCAAAAAGGAAGAACATCTATAATCTTGCAGAAATGCCCCTGTGAGATGGCACCAGGAAGAGGCTGAGTCATCAGCCCACGCCCTATGCCTCTAGTTGGAGTCTAATACTCCCCAATCTCTGGTCAGTGCTTGAGACTTTTTGCTCCGTGAAAGGGAGAAAAATACATTTAATAATTTTAAAATTTACCTGACCCTCGCAATGCACTTTTGGGCCTGTTCGAGCAAACACTAAAAATATGTCACCTTTCGTTAAGTAAGAAGCTGCAGCAAAAGCAATCCAGATAAGCAAGTTTTCTTCATTTCTGGGTCTAGCTGCAACATATATATATGCTAAAAATATGTCCTTAAGGTAGAATTTATTGTAAACGTTCTTTCTGTTCTGAAGAATTCTTTGACCCTACTTACAACTAATGTGTTAAACTCTACTACTCACCCATTACCAAGAGCACAATCCGTTAAGAATATTTGCATTTTTAAGTTGTAGATTCAAATTTAATGTTCATAATAAAAAGCATAAGAACATATAACTAAAGGAAATATTCTTCAAGAGAATTTCATCAAATCAGTCATCATCATGTCAAAAAGCTGGTCAAGTATTTGAAACTTCAGTATTAATGGTAAAACAGATCATCCAGATTAGAATGTATAAAACTTTATAAAGACATAGATAAAACTGTTAGTTTGCAATTTCCTGAAATAAAATGACAGCTAAAAATGTTCACAACACAGTTTAAATACATTTTCATCTAAGAATGTACTACATGCAATGTAAACAGATGGAATTACAGCCCATTTATTATGATGAACCAACATATGAATGCATTTAATTGTGCTATATATATATATTTCCCCCCCCAAGGGAGGTATTTGAAACTAATCTGATTAGTTTAGGATTAAAAATTTTACAAACCAGAAAGTGATTTTTGTTGATATTTAATTGTTTAGAATGTATTTATGGCTTACTAATAAAGACTATCAATTTTTTATTATTAAGCTTATACAGCAAAACTCTCTTTTCAAATAAAAAAATAAATTCTGAAAAAAGTTTCTAATTTCCATACCTTTTAACATTTAATATTTATATGATGTATGACATTTGAAAAAATGTCACTCAACATCTATTGCTAAGTTAAATTTCATCATTTAAAGTCCTATTTAAAATTCTAGTTCTGAAAAGTCCTATAATAACCAATTTTTGATGAAATAACTGTTGACTTTCTTTAAAAGTTTAAGGATACATGTTAAGAAGTTAATTGACATGAGTAAATAATAATATGTAAATCCTAAATGTCCCATACTGAAAACAGCATAAATCTTACACATTTTTTTGGTGCGCTTTTCAACTCAAAGCTACTTCATTTATGGACTTTAACTGGTGACGAAAAAAAAATGGTTCAAAAAAATATCAGCTCCAAAAACTGACAAATGTGCAGCAAAAGATTATGAAAACATGCAGTGGTTTCATTAAATTAACAACAATAAATAGAAAAATGTAACTAACGTATTACCAGTTTGTGCCATAAATTTAGCAGCATCAGCTTGTTCCTGAGGGACCCTTTTTTCATGAACAGATCGAGGTCGCTGACTTTTAATTGTATGATCTCCCATCATTCCAAATTCTAAAGACAGAATAAAGGTATATGAAAGCTTGTGTGTAGACATTTCTCACAAATTACATTACTGTCTCATGCAATATGTTCCTACATATACCTAGAAGTTACTGATTAAATTTACAGTTTTAAATTTTCGAGGTTGATCTACTTGGAATATTTCTAAACTCAAGTCAAAAAAAATCTATAAACAAGAGCAAGGTTTCAAGAAACAGTAACAGTTGATAGAATAACATCAGGTTTTAAGTCAGCTTAATTAACAAATAGTGTACGCTTTTCTGAATGTTTCCAAGCAATTCATCAGAAAAAATACAACCACAGTGTTAACTGTTGTTTTTTAGAGAGAGAATTCTGACTGCATAATACCCCCTTGCTCTCTGAGTAGTAACCACCGCCCACCCCCACCCTGAGGTTTTCAACACTTACTCTTGAGGAATGAATGAATAATCCTGTAACCTGGCTTTCCTAAGGTAAACAAACATTCACTTAATGGAGTATTTGTCCAAAGATGGAGTTGATCTTACTGTCCTTTGAAAGCTCTTAGATACTGAAGTGATTCTAATTCTCTCCTGCCCTATGTCCCAACAGTTGCTCATCCCTTTTCTAACCACATGTAAGAGAGTGTTTTCTCTTTTAAAAGTTCTGTTTAAAAAAGGAATGGCTCCAGGTTTCTGTTATTTCGTCCTTTAATGTTCTACCTCCTATGAAAGACAAAAATATCTGGGCCTAACTCAGTGACAATGGGGAAGGGGAAAAAATAAGTTGAACGAAAAACAGACTCCATGTAATATATTTTTGAAAAATTCATATGCTTGGAATTCTGCAAGAGTTGCATGCTTCTGACACTGTTGCTGTAAAGCAGTGCTGTTTTAGTAAGACAAAAGCCAAATTTATGGGATAGTTGTTGAGTCTGGCTCAGGGGAGGGAGGGAGGGTGTCAGGAAGGGGATTCCTGAGGGGCAGGCTATCACAGTGTTTCTCTTACATCAAGGCAATTGCTGGGCCCTTAAGACCAGGACTTGGATACAAGACAAAGATGATTGAGTCAAACATGTTCTAATGATAGTACAGATACATCGCCAGAACCAACATCAATATTTGGGAATGTATAATTCTACCTTTTCCAATTAATCTTTAGGCTTCTTCTAAAACAATACAACGTACTTTGTGCAATTGAGCAGTGTGTTTTGTAAGCACTAAGTCTACCCACATTTTTATTTTACGTAAGGAGGAAAGACGATAGCACACATTTTTGTCCATCCTGGTGAGTTCTCACATAAAAATTAAAGTGTGGCACCTGACAGATTGATTTGTCAGAAATTCTTTCCAGATATTCTACCCAAGAGAACATCCCAAGAGACATCTGAGAAGACCAAATGTGTGTTTGTTTTTGTCAGTTTAGATAAAATCCAAGGCAGGAAATGGAAATTTTCATAAAATGTCAGTTGGCTTAATCTTGTAAAATCCATCATTATTTTCCATTGCCACCAACATCCTGTCATTCCATTCATTTATGTATGCTGCCTAAACTATGTTTCATTATGCTAATAAGAAGCATCCAATAATCACATATCATTAAACGATTTTGGAAATTGACTGCTTAGAAAGTTTATATCTAGACTCTTATGTACTACCCAGTATTTTAAAATATTATATATAACTGAAAATTTTGGGAATCTGAAACAGCAAAAGAAATTCAGTAGTAATTTTTATTAACATTATGTTTTTCCTTCAGTCCTCTTGAATTTATCATTTAAATTGTGTTTGTGTGCATGTCTACCCCTTAGAACATTTAAGTCAGAGTACATGTATGCATAAATAAGTTGCAGGTTTTAATGGTCACATTAACAAAGCTTTGGCACTGGGAGGGAAAAGAATATTCAAAAAAATTTTTTTTCTATGCCTACAACATTTTTTTTCTGCTGCTGCTCCTTTTTTTTTCTTTCCTTACAACTTCTTTTAGTAAGTAACTTTATTACCTGTTCTAGAAGAAGACAATTCTTCAAGTCAATGACAGTGTGAAAATAGCCTATAATCTGTTTTCTAAGAATAGGTAATTTATTCGTATGAGGACTATAATCTTGAAATTTACAGGTCCAAGTATGTTGGTAGGCACTGCTGAAATAATTTTAAGAGTGTCATATTAAATTTTTAATGATTTCTGAAGTTTAAACACAAGTAAAGTACTTCTCTTAAAAGCAGATATTAGCATCTCTGTGAACTATTTCATATTATTAGCTGGAATGCGGTTTAAATCTCTCAAACAGGTATGATACAAATTAAATTTCAGTATTCTTCACTGGAGTCACTTCTACTCAATTCTACTCATCATCAAAAATCAATGTTATGTGAACATTAGTAGCTGCTACTTAATACTGGGATACTTAACACTCGGTTACAGTATTTAAGAAGAAATTCTTTAATCATCTATTACCTTGATTATGTATTTTTGTATAACTGAACGTTTCAAACGAAAATTTTGATTATTTCTGTCAATATAATTCATCTGGAAAACTACTTTTAAAACATGAGAACTAATAGGATGGCTTGATATAACTAAATTCCCTGTAAGGCAGAAGACATGCATTTATTTCTTTTTCTCAGGTGGAAAAACAACACTATGGTGGTATTTTTTTAAAGTTCCAGACCTATTGTTTCTGACCTAAAACAATCTCAATTTGTAAGTGAATCATGTAAACTATTATCTAACCAAGTGAATTTCTTTTGCTAATGTTTATGTGCCAAGTGTTTGAAAAAAAAATACATCTTTGTTTTAGGGTTGTTGTCAATGGTAAGATTTAATAACAAATGTTTTGGTTCCATCCATATGTCACAATGAGATATTTTCAAAACATGAGTGCTCCTTTCATGATGATTTGATTTTCTTTTCTTCTAGTGAAAATAAAGGCCAGCTGGATCATCCAAACTTAGAAAAAAACAAGGTATTAGTTTTGCTATCATTTTCTTATGTGGTGAATGTGGGTTGAGGTAAACCTTAAGCATATCATGCTCTCTGGATAATAAAAGTCTTTCATGGGTTGTTGATTTATACTCATATGATTCTGAGTTGGCAAAGATAATATACTACATTAGTTACACAAGGAAAATAGCATAACCAAATAAAAAGATGATCTGTTTTGTGTAAGCAATGAAAAGCAAGTTATGAGATCAAATGAAGGAATGTGCAGCATAATATTGTGTATGTAAATACAGTACATGGCTTATGAAAATACAGGGTTATTTCCTATATATTTATGTTGATGGTATCAATGAAGTGGTGGGTAAATAACTGTATGCATGTATAAAACTCAAATGACTGCTGATGACTTTCATATTTAGGCACATTTTTCTCATACAATCTTTCAATGTGCGTCTTAATAAAAAACCAGTAGTCTCTGGAAGTAAGACTTACTCAAAGCTACATGAAAGAAAGGTTTCGAAAACTTGCTTTCTTAAGAATAGTTTTATATCTTCTCTTCCCCCAGCCAGAAATATATAAGAGGATCATTAAGAAACAAATAGACTTGAAAACTGACTCTTGACAGTCAGTAGTTAGTTGTGAAGTTTTTGTCTGGAAATCAAGGGTTATAATAACATGAAATCACAGTCATCAATAAATGAAAGCATACACACATCCATTTGCTATTTTACCAAGTGTTTACTTTTCAATGTGCAGGCAAGTGGTGCATGAGATTATCTGATAAGTTATTACTGCAATCTGTTTTGCGATATAAATACTAATTTTACTTGTTAACTGACTTTCCTTGGAATTTCCATAGAAACACCCCTAGCCTGGCCATGACTCCTTCTCAACAATTTCTCAAAGTTATGACTTACTTACATTCTATCATCAACTCGCACTACTCTTTGTCTTGGAGATGGTTAAACCACTGCACCGTTTCTATTATCTTTCTCTGTATGAAATACCCATTTTTCTATCCATGCCTGCAGTAAAACACCTCCCCATGTCCCACTCCCTGAATTATCAACCAGTCATAATCAGGCTGTCTTTCTAAATTTCTATTTCATAATAATGGACTTTCATTTTAATTTTCAGATTGTTTTATTACTTGTACTAGATTATAAACTTCTTTGAGAAGGAAATATGCCTTATGAGTTTTAAAATCACTTCCTGCTTTGTACCTAGCTGAGATTCATTATTTATGTATTTTATAAATATCGTTCATGTTAAGAGTTGCTTCTCCAAAATGCAACTTTCTAGATTCCCAGAACCCTTTCTTAAACTTGCTTGGTGAACAGTTTGATGGGGAAAAATAATAAAATTTTTAGTTAAGTACTTGAAAGGTAGTCAAGTATGATCATGATGCTCGACATTTCTTTATCCATTAAATATATTTAGATTATTATCTAAATAATTGCAATATTACTTTTTTTAAAAAAGAAACTTAAATCTCACTAACCTAAAAAAAGTTTAATGCCTTAACAACAAAGCTTAATTTTTGTCAGTAAACATTTAGTAATTACTTACATGTTAGGCACTAAAGTTACAAAGATAAATGAAAAATAGTCTCCGCTATTCTGAAGTTCATAGTCCATGGAAATCCAAACATTTGGTATATATAATATTATTTATTTTAATCAAAATATGAAGCTCCACTTAAAACCCAGTTTTCATGTTAATTTCCTAAATATCACCCTTAACTAGAATGGCTTGCTAATGTGTCTCAAAGAGAAAATAAAACTTTTCAGCCATGCAGCTGGACATTTGAAGTGACATTCATTCGTCATAGTATGACAAGTAAGGATATTGAATGTATAACTGGTTGGCACAAGAAATATTCTATCATCTGGCTGGATTATGGTGGTATAGACAAATAAAGTCTGTTAAGAAGCAACCAGACATTTTTATAAAATAAGATTATTATATGTGTTCATTCATTTTTACACTTTTTGCAAATGGAGTTGTCACAATTGTTTTGTATCCACATTTTTGGTGCCTATCATAGCTGGGAGGTATTTAGATAGTGAAGAGCAGTCCAGATTATCAGTCACTATGATATCTTCCGGTTTTCTGAGTTTTTAAAAAATGTTTTGTGACCTTTGATCAGACTTCAAAATTATATTCTCTCATTCAAAAGCTATTTGAGTGCCTACAGAGTCAGGTGCTTTATGGAAAGATAGAAATGTTGGGGGAAAGACTACAATCTGTAATATCAAAAACATTTCTAGACTGGAAAGGATGTTAGAAACAAAGAATATTAAAATTAGACATCATTAGTTGAAATCCTGAAGGACACTGGTTAAAAATATTATTGATTATAAATATACTAATTTCATTTTCCCCAAGAACCAAACAAGGATAGAATATGTGGATAAAAGACAATTTCCAAAGAATTCAAGAATGAGAGATAGATAAGAAATTAAGAAATATCACGAAATATGTTGGCTAATTGAATTTAAATAATAAAAAAGGAAATATCAGGAAATATTTAAAATAATTTTTGAGAAAACTAAATAAGAAGTATTTATAATAAAATAAATGAAGACATATTAAGAAACATTAGAAATCAGAGAAATCCATCATTAATATTTAAGGGGATAACTAATATTCTTTCCTTCAAATTATTTCTTAGTTTCATTGCCATAGTTAGATATCTGGTTACAGGAACCAAGAGGCTCTTTCTTACAATAACAAAGTAGAATCTTGTTTTTCAAAATACTCCCACAGAAATAATTTCATTAGGTAGTTGGCATGACTCTGTTAAGTAGATGGGTAATTTTATGCCACTTCTAAAAGTGGACAAAACAGGGAATCATCAAAGGGCATACTGCTAGTATGTTTATAGAAAATTTAAAATGTTTAGGAGTTTTCAGTTTTCAATTAGGTTGTTAAGTTACAAAACATAATATATAGTAGAAGCAATTTTCAAGTATACTTAGTGCATATTTTCTTTGACAATGATGTTATATTTTAATTTACCTTTATTCAAAATAGGAACTTTGAAATAATTACATATAATGATGAATTTATTTTTAGATCTCCTCAAATATGTATGTGAAAACTATATAACAAAACAATTTATTTAGAATAATTCTAAGAAATTTAGGGTATAAACCCTTATATCATCATTTTTATTCTGATTTTGTCACCCTTCTGGGAAATGTTAGTAAATTGGATGCACCGTTTCATGTAAGAAATCATCAATGTGTGTAATCATGTAGGAATTATTTGTTAATATTTCTTATACATTAGCCAATTGTATTTTATGACCTCATCTCTTTTTGAGGTCATGAATTTTTATAAACTACCAGTAATGATTTGCTTAAAAAACATCTATTTGTTGGTAATAAGGAAAATAAATGCAGAAACACATAAATGATAAATGCAATTCTACTTCTAATAGTAAACTAGTAGCCGAATGTGTTTCTTATTGACCTGTGTTAGAAATTAATTTAACACACTAGCATATCGGTGGCAAAATAAGATGCTTTACTGTGAGCTTTCACACCTCTGGCAGAGGACTAAACCTCTTACAGTATAAGATTTGAATTATCCTATTGCTAGAGTGGCCCCCAAAGATCCTAGGAAATCTAACATATAAGAAAGTGAACTAAATTGTCCCTGCATAAATATATTTTCTTAACAAGAACAGAGCTCAGTTGCTTTCCTGCCAAGCTCTCTGACATGTACAGTGATCCTCTGGGGGCAGAGTAGATTCTGTAGGGATTTCCAAATAGTGGGGAAGGCTGCTTTGGAAATGACAAAAGACTTGTCTTTCAGGCTTCTCTGGAAGGACAAAAATGAATGAGTCACCTAGTGATGTGAAGCCAAATTTTTCTGAAGGGAAACTGGCCCCAACAATGATTTAAGAACTTAAGAAATGTGTCGTAGGGGATGGGGAGAACTGAGGCAGTTGGGTGTTCAGGGTTTAGTACTGTAAGTTATTATTATTAATGGAAGATAAAGTGTGAAGGAGGGGGACAAGAGATACTCCTGAAGGGATTGGTGGGGAGGGAATCAGAAACCTCCCTTATGCCTTACTAAGAACCCTGGCATGTATCTCTATTTCACTAAATGTGAAATATTTGTAGGGGTTTAAGCAATAAGCAAAGAATCATGGTCTGATTTGAATTTTAGATAAGTTAATTGAGGAATTCAGAGCGACTATGGGGAACAAAATTAGGGCAGTACAAACTATGAGGAAGCTATTGCAATTGTCCATATAAGACTGTGACCAGGTTGAGAGGAAGGTTTGCTGAATAGCTTACTGGAAGCTCCTAGCTTGGGTGGGTAGGTGGATGGGGGTACCCCCACTAGATAAAGAAATAGAACCACCCACAAAACACTGGCCAGTCATAGCTTACTGCAGACTGAGTACATCTTTGGACCACTGGGTTCAAATTGTTGGCAACAAGAGCAATTTTCAGTGCCCCAAGAAGTTTATAGGAAAAGTCTTTTATAAGGAAATCTATGCTTAAAAAAATGAGACTTTTTAGTATGATATTTTTGATAGATGTTACCTTTGTATATATTATATTATGTATATCATGTTATATATATATATATATAATCAGGTATTTACTTAGACATTTTAAGAAAATTATTGCTCTCTAGTTTTGAATTTAATTATCCTTAAAATCAGTGAACATACATTCAAACTTGCTTCCATAAGTTATCATTATTAGTATTGAAGCCCATGTGGCATTCGATAGAGAACTAAAAATGTTTAGTTCAAAGCAGTACTTCATATACCTAAAGACAATTTTAACTGAATATAGAGAATATAGGCTAATGCTGAATATAGAGAATGGACAAATCAGTGGGCAACTGGCAGGTGCAGCTCTTATTTCAGAGCATCAAGCCTTAAGTTGTCTTGGCCTGTTTGCTCTTCTTGCAAAAGGGAACTCTGGGAACATGATTCCTAAAGTCTTTTTAAGCTCTAAAATTACATTTTTTCCCCTTAGGTCAGAAATTGGCCCATGAACATATGGACTATCTCTCAGCAGAAGAATAGGCCTAGAGGACCTGACCAAGCTTGATGAATGGGTCTGTACACAGACTCACATGCACTACAGTCTAAGTACAACAGAGTGGTCGTTGCTTCTAAACATTTTCTTAAGTCAAGCAGTGTTGAACAGTTAACTTAATCCATGTCTGAGCACTAAACCCCCCAAGGTTTACTTTGCATGTGAGGTCTCAAGTGCTCTAATACTTATTTAAACATATACTTATGCTATGCTGTAGCTAGCACCTACACTGGAGAGGGAATTTTTTTTTTTTTTTAAAGAAGGTTTATATGCTTCCAAAGCTATCTGGGAATTAATGAATTCAGGTCATTCCACAAACATTAAATAGGCCCTTACTATATTCCAGATGGGTTTTAAATGTGTGTCTTATATATAGCATGTATAGTTGGATTTTAAAAAGCCCATCTGATCCTCCTCTTTTTAATAGGAAATTAAACCCACTCACATTTATTATATTTGTTAAAATGTTAGATTTATTTATTCCATCTCATATTAGGGTTTCTCTTAAGTAAGTATCTTATTTTTTCTTCATTTTTCCCCTTTCCTAATATTTTTGGATTGATAGGAATTTTTTGTCCTCTAGATCTCTTACTTCAATTATTCAAGCATTATATACTAATTTTGTCACATGTACTGAAATGTATTTCTAAATCTATCAATATCTTAAGTGAATCAGTATCTGTACTCTTTCCCAAACCAACACAAGAATTTGGGTATGTGGTCACTTGTTCTCTGCTTTGACACTCTCATCATTTATTTCCCAACTGCTATATTTAGACACTGCTTCAATAATTTAGACTTAACCATTAGTTGTGTTAATTTCTTTGTAGATCTTCTTTCTTTGACTGTTTTTAATTTTGCTTCAGTATATCCTGTAACAGAGAGGGTCTAAAATTGATTTATCTTACCCTCACACTTGAATTTTCTTTTGGCTAGGCCTAGAAATTTAAGGTCAAGATGTTTTTTTTCTCATTGTACCTTGAAGATACATTTTACACTGAATCCTGAGATGTGGTATGGCCTTTGAGATGTCTTTTGGTAAGAGAATCTGCTTTTCTTTCTGGAAGCTTTTCTTTTTATCCTCGGAGTTCTGAAATTTTGCCAGCATGTGTCTAGACATTGGGCTTTTCCATTAAGTTTGCTTGGTACTCACTCTTCCCTTTAACTGCAAGGATCAGTACTTTGGCTGAGCACACTGAATTTGTTCTCTCCTATGCCAGCTTCCCCTCTTCTTGGTTTTATTCCATGTTCACTGTGGCGTTTGGGAGTTACTGCAAGCTACATTCTGCTTCCATCTCAATCCCCTACATACTCACTAAGAACTTCTCTGGGAAAATCGAACCTCTAATTCCTGATTTTTAAAGACTTAAGTGCACAACATACTACTCTCCATTTCGCTCTCTGAACACTTCTCTTTCCTACTTACAGAAACCCTTCCAAAGAGTGCCCTCGAATTCCTCACTTCCCACTCACCCAACTATGTCAGGCAATCTGACTCCAACCTCCTTCCTTGAATGAAACTGCTCTCTTGAAAGTCAGCTGCCTCTTAAAAACTGTCACACTCATCTTGATTCCTTCAGTTTTTGACACCCTCCCACTCTCCCCTATCCCACAACTTTTCTTAAAATGCTCACCTCCCTTGGCTTTCAAAACTGACAACTTGAATTTCTTCCTTCTCCTGCCTGCTTATCTGCCTCCTTAATTGCCTTAGTGACTCTTCATTCCTTAATGTGAGTTTTCCCATAGCTCCTGGCTTAATGTTCTTTCCCTCAAAAGTTCCAACCATTCCTAGACTAAAGTATCACTTTCAGGAAAACAACTATCAGTCCTTCACTCCTATGGGCCAATCTACATCTTCTAGACCACCTGTGCAACAGTGTCACCTAGATATTTTGCTGGCAAACTTAGCATTTATGGAAACAAGTTAATTATTTTCCTTTTGAGAGCTGCTCCTAGCTATGCATTTCACATTTATCTTTAATAAACATATAGTACTCAAAATTAATAGTTCTCAAATGAGTAAGCAAAAACAAAACTAAAAGCTGACCAGATACTGGAGAAAATTTTAGGTTTATCAAAATATCTTGATGGGCCCAGTTTGGTTATGCAAAGATAGACCCTAGGGCCAGACCTTGGAAAGGTGAGTAACATAACAAAGTAATAGTTGGAAATTTACTGAGGCTGTCAAGGACAAAAGGTGAGTCTTCTAGGGGACCATAGAAAAAGGAGGGGAGGGGAGGTTAATAGATCTTGGGAGAGGAATAAAGAGAGAGTTATCCATAAAAGTGGTAAAAGGATAAGATCAAAGGAGAAATTAGAAATTCCTTGAGGAAGGACTATCAGAAGCAATTTTAATAGCAGTGATATTAAGGTTTTATGTATACTATGCTGGGGGTGAATTACCTCTCCATTAGAGCCAACTTTTATTAAAAGCTTACTTAACCAGTGTTAGCGACAGTTAAAAGAAGATGCTAAAAGAAAAAGAAAGTTAATTTCATGTTGAGATTTGCAAGGAGCAGAATAGAAAGAATGGCCCCACAAGGAAACTACAAAGCAATGGTTGATAATATAGCTAAAATATGTGAATAGGAAAATATATAAGAAACACATGTGAATAGGAAAATATGTAAGAAATACATGTAACCCATCTCTCAAAGAATCCTTAGAAATATTAGGGAGATATTAAATTTCAAGTTCTAAATTACATGGCAGATCAAGCCAACTGTTTGTTTAAAAATTATAATAAAGATCGTCCACAGAAGGCTGAAGAATTTGGGAGCACATTGATATCAACTCCAGGATTATGAGCTGACATTCTTAAACTGGTCTCTAGGTAGTTCATATTGGTAATGTAGATCAAACAAAGTCCTTCTGCTGATTTCGTACTTTCAGCACCATGTGTTAATCTTAGCATAATTTAGCAAGGAGTCTAAAGTTGTTTACACATTATTGTAGGTAGAGGTTTCAATGGGGCTAGTGGCCAAGTGGCCAAGGACAGGCAAAAGGGGTTAAAAATAGCATCTCTTATATGCTAAATCCTTCCCTATTTCAGTTTTGGGGTTTCCTTCCTCCCACACCCCTGCTTTCACAGGCAACTCTAGCTCTGATTACCCAGTTGTAGCGAACTTTCCCACCAAGACTTAAGTGGGAGAAACAATTAAGATTTTGCTTCTCTGGAGGAAAATAATATCTCTTTTGTGCTGCAACTTTTATTTTCTTTTAATACTTTAGCTTCTGTTTTCTAGTTAATTATAATCTCTCTTCAAATCTATGTATTCTTTATATTTTATTCCTTCACCAGAATTCTGTGTCAGAATATGTGTTCCCAGCTGGGACACACCTGACTTACAAGTTATTTTAAAATGGATATACTGGTTTTTGATGACTAAAGTTTGATGAGTCAACATGGGCGAATAGTTTTTCCAAATTATCAATTTAAGGTTTGGCTGCATTTTTTAAAGTATGGAATTCAGAACTTTTGGGTTGCTTAGCACTTAGCTGTCATTGTCATTATTCTAAAAAGAGGAGTATTGATAAAGTAAAATATGTAGAAAGAAGAGTGATAAGAAGGGTGAAAGCATAAAGATTGGTGAGCACTGTCTCAAAAATTATAGTTTAATGTCAGAAATAAATTTTTGAGAACCCAATGATAAGGCACTTCAGAGAATCAAATCTAGTAGGACAGCTAAGGAAAACTTAAATAATTAAACTTTAGTATAGACTTATAAATGCTATAAGTGCCATACAAATAGATTCTTATTAGAATAAAAAACTGAGAATATTTAGTTTGCATAAAAGAAGAAATTATAATTTTCTTTGATTATTTGGAAATCTATCATGGAGCAGAAAGACTGTAAATAAAGTAGCTATATTGTTTATTAAGAACTCAAATGCACAGGAAGGACTTTGTAACAATTTGGGGTGCATAAAAAGAATGGGTGGTCATATGAAGCACCAGGGTTTGGATCATGGGGAATGCTTAAGCAATGACTGTGTGACTAACGAATATTGTAGAGATAATTCCTATGTGGATCTATCCCTGATTTCTTGATTTTGTGACAATTCTCTTTCTCTGAACCCCATATCCTCTCAATTTTCAACTCCTGCCATATCTCCACCCAGAGCATATTCTAAATATGTCAAATCTCTTCATCCCCACCACTATCACTCTCCAGCTACCCCCCAGGACTTGGACCATTGCAGTCATCTTCTAAGTGTCCCACTACCCACCGCTACCATCATTTCTCTTGCTTACAATGCATTTGCCACACAGCACACAGATAGGTCTTTTAAAAGGTAAAATAGATAATGTAAATCCTCTTATTGTCCTTTTATGTCTTCCCAATTCTTAGAATAAAAATCATACTCCTTATTCTGGCTCTTATGGAAAGCCCTGTATGATTGGCCACAGTCTACTTCTCCAACATCATCTCATTCTTCTCCCCATGGTGAGATGGTGATACTACAGATGCTACTATTTGATACTATAGATACTATACCATAGAGATGGTGAGAGTATAGATACTCACCATCTCACCATGTTCTAGACACACTGGCCTTCTTTTTGTTTCTTAAACACACATAGTTCATTTCTTTACACTAATTGATTTCTTTAACTGGGACACTCTTCTGGTATTTGCAGGTTGACTCATTCTTGTCATTTTTACCTAAGCTAAAATTTTACTTTCTTCAAGAGACTCTCACTGACCACCAGATACAAAGTACCTATACAGTTATTTTCTAAGAGATGATTTTAATTGTCTGCACAAGATGTATCAATAGCTGTTTTGGGATTTTTTGTTTGTGTCGTTATTTCTTTAATAATAGTATCCATTAACCCACTAAAATGTGACCTTCATAAGAATAAAGTCTTATCTATCTTGTCCATCACTGTATCTTGTACCTTGTTAAGTGGTTGAAAAAAGGGCTTTGGAAGACAGAAAGGGGGGGGAAGACAAGAAAGAAAAGGAGACATCATCATCATTATTATTATTATTATTTTATTGAGTGACATCATTTTTTAATCTTACTGCATTCCTCAGATTTATCTTTCAAAATCATAAGCATTTCCTTCGATCATGTCCAAGTTAGTGCTTAAGCCATCTAATGAATTTTTAATTTCAGTGACTATGTTTTACTTTTGGTAATTCTAGTTTTTCCAAATGTATTTTCTTCCACGTTATTCTATATTTATTCTTTCTTTACTAGTCTTTTCTCTTTATTACTGTCTCTTTATTGTTTCTAATTTTTAAAAAATCATTTTAAATGTACCTTTTATGGTTTAAAGCCTTTTTTATCCCTCCCAGTTTTTAGTGTCCTCCTTGCATTGCATCTGCAGATTCTCCTTCATGGTTTTTGTTTTCTCCTATAGTTCATTTTGTTTTATTTTATCTTATTTCTATTCAGGGTTCATCTTACATAGATCTTACATCTTACATTTTCCCCCTGTGAAACTGCAATATGGCCTCAGTGTAAAAGTGTCCTTTCACAGCAGTAAATTTCTTGGTTTTAGGTTGCTACATCAAAAAGTATAAATTCACATGGTACCCACACATGATATGTGCTAGTATTTGTTTCTGGTTTTGGCGGGGGGTGAATTTTTATTTCTCAACCATGACTCCTGAATGAAGGCAAGCTTCCTTTTCACTGCTTCCCAGGGCCATTGAGTGAAGTCTCCATAGAACTCCTTTGAAACAAAGGGTAGCCTGTGAGGCTTCAGGCTTTATGTAGTTTGATTGATTTAGTTCCCCAAACCTACATAAGTCAAGGACACTCTCCACTCTATGAAGAAGCACTGAAATCCTAATTCTTAGCCAGTTAGAACTTATAATTTAGAATTTACAATAACAGTTAAAATCCCCCAGCTTACCCCTAATATTGTCTTTTATCTCTTATTGTTGCTATTGTGTTTTATGAGCATGTATATATTTCCCTTTCTTTTCAGTTTGGCTCATTTTTCTGTCTTGACATTTTACCCAGCCTTCCCATGAGTTTTTAGTAGATCTGGGATCCATCCACATTAGCTCATTCTGCCATGTTGCTTTAAAATTCTTTGCAAAGAGTTAGGCCTATAATTAGGTGCTATTTTCCTCATGAGTTAGGTTTTGTTATTAAACCCATTTTAGATAAAGAAAATATGAGACTTTAAGAGGTTATGGTACTTATAAATCACTATGACTAAGATTTTTTTGGTCTGGGACTCAAAAATCACATCAAATTGTTGCCCAAGTCATGTTCTTTCGTGTAAGGCCATATAGTTCATAGGACCACTAGTACCCTTTACAACTTTAATAATTTTATTTCCTTGCACATTGCATGGTTTACCTCCCTAAATTGGGATATGCAGCTTTATGTTGTTAATCACGGTGGAATTTAGAATCAGGCTAATACATGTTCAGAGGTTTTATATTCTCAGCTGCAGGTTCCTTCCGACTGCTTTGTAGGTTTTACTTGATACTCCATGGGAAGAGAAATATGCTAAATTAATAGCTTCACAATATGAGTTGATATTAAGATGCCCCTAAAAAAGAAAAATCTTACAGGGTCATTAACATGAGGTTGGATATGATGGAAATAAGTTAATGGTGAATAATGTATCATATTGCTTCTTCCTTAATGTTTTCACCCTTGGCAACAGATGTCTTTTTAATTTTGCCTTCACTAAAATTTACTTTATTGAGCATAAATAAGAAGATGCATTTATATTTTTAATGAAGGATTTAGAAGTGAGTACCAGACCATATTAGATTCACTCTGGAGGACACGCATAGAAAAGTCAGAGAAATTTATATATTCAGTCCTTAAGTTCCTGAAACTGAAAAGGCATTAATTTTCATGTCCTCTACAGATTATAAAGGTTTTCAGATTCTAATTCTAATAAAAGAATAAAATTCTCACAACAGTACTCAATTCTTCTTAGTAAATGGCTGAGAAAGAACTGAACTCCTTTACCAGACAAGCAATCTGTTAATTACTTGTAAAGGTCACAACTGAATCACACAAGAATTTAATTTTTCTGTGTAACAGTGCTCTATGTTTTTCTCAAAGCCTATGGTTTCAGAGAACCAGAATTTCCCACTACCTCAAAACACTAGGTTGACCTCAAAAACAAGTTTGGAAAAAATATCCTTCCAGACATTAAGAAACGAAACACGAACAACTACCAAATGATGTTTGACATTTAAGAATGACCTTTGTGTAGCAAATAAAGTCATTTTCCAAAAAGCCAACATTCAAACTTTCCCAGAAACAATTTGCAGATGAAAAGACATCACCAGCTAAAGAAGAAATTGCTAACCATAAACCTTTTTTTTTTTTTTTACAAAAATTGAAAATTGAAATTAGTGAAGCTAAATGTCCAGATAAAGTAAAAATGCTCCATCAGTTCTCACATCACTTTTTCAGTATTGCGGAATCAGTTTTGATAACTCTAGTGAACATTTTCTTTTTAATTTCTAAACCTCCTTCTCTTGCAGCCTCCTCTAAAGATGGAGAGATCTTATGCTGGATCCAGAGTGTCTCACTAAATTGAGTGACTTAGACATCTAAAGACATGGTTTGCCCTCTTTTGACTTCAAGTTTTTATGCTCCAAATCTCATACTGATTCCATAAAAAACAATCTCCAGACTTTAAGCAGCAGATTATTTGAAAAAGGGTAATTACAACCATTCAGATCCCACCCTGGAAACAACCAGTAAGTGATATCAACAAATACATTAATGAAGTTAACATAAAGTGGTAAGTGGTCATATGAAATTTTTTTTTAAGATTTTATTTATTTATTTGACAGACAGAGATCACAAATAGGCAGAGAGGCAGGCAGAGAGAGAGAGAAAGGGAAGCAGGCTCCCTGCTGAGCAGAGAGCGCCATGTGGGACTCGATCCCAGGACCCTGAGATCATG
The DNA here is from genome assembly GCF_009829155.1 of Mustela erminea. NCBI lineage: Eukaryota > Metazoa > Chordata > Mammalia > Carnivora > Mustelidae > Mustela > Mustela erminea. The sequence continues at coordinate 110,753,738 of NC_045617.1, read as the reverse complement.
ACCTGAGCCAAAGGCAGAGGCTTAACCCACTGAGCCACCCAGACACCCCATTGTGGTCATATGAGATTAAGCTCAGAGTCTACATAAATGTGTGTCAATATTTCCTTTCTTTTGTACTTAAGTGAGGAGAACAACATTCCTTTTCTTTTCTTTTTTTTGATATGAATACTTCTTTAGCACCTACTGTGTCAGTACCTGCTGGTAGAACAGATTTTTCATTTCATTAATATTTCTGTGAAACAAGAATTCTTACTTTGTCACCCAACTTCCTAAAACTTAGGAAATGAAGGAAAATGTAATAATATCATTAGAGTATAAATAAAAGAGCTGAATTTCAAAATTAGTTATGTCTGTGTTAAAGGCCAATGTTCTTTGTTCTATAATACTAAGTTCAAATACAGAAAGGCAGGGTATCCTTTCCCCATACAAGAGTAATTCAAATACATTACAGAAAATAAAGATACCATAAAAAATATATATTATGTGTATCCCTATTTTATTACCAAAAATTTCTTACTACCATTATTTTCTAAGTTGTAGACTCATTTTGGGGGGGGTGCTATATGGAATAAGATGCTATGATATTTTCTTGAGAACTTAGGTCAGCAGTTAACTAATAGTGCAAAGATTTCACAGTTGAGAACAAACTTACTGGATTAAAATCTTTAATGACTCCCAGGGACACAAGGGCAGGTTTTACCACTGAAACTCCTGCCAAGGATAAGAGTACTGAAAAATCTTTTTCCCAAAAAGAAGAAAAGAAGAAAAAGAGGAGTTCCTTGGGGAATCACTGGTAAATTTAGGGGAAAATAAAACATTTCGTGATTGGACATACACTTAAATCATCAGGCTTGCTTGCTAGCTCAATTGCTGTCAGATAAAGAAGAGAGAGTACCAGGGGGAGATGCTTTTATGAGACTATACTACAAGTACAGGAGAGGAAAGGGGATGATGTTTGGAAAACTTCAGGATTTACGACAAAAAGATTTAGGAGTAGTAGAAATGTTATATTCTGTCAGCAATCAACAAATCACAAATGGAATTTCTTATGAGAAATTTATGACTTTGCTTTGAGGTGAAGGTGAAAGTGAAACTTCTTAATGAAAATGTTAGCAGATGAACTAAGAATGTCAATATGAGGGTACAGTCTTACTGACTTCTTACTGGGATGGAGGTTGGGTGAAGTCTACAAGGCAAATTAGGACTATGAGCTGCTTTAGGAGAAAGCCCACATTTGGGGTTGGAAGGGGAAAGCAGAACTTTAAAGTAAGATGCAAATAAATACTGAAAGTAGACAGATAAACTAGAAGAGTTTCATCAGGGGAAATCCAGCTGAGACACATCCAGTGAATAGAAGGAATGCTCTTGGGGATTCAGAAGGTTAGGAGATTTGGAAATCGCTGACCCACAAGAATCAAATGATTTCCAAAATGATAAAAATGAAATAAGTTGATTAGAAACAGAAAACCCTTAGAATTGATCATTGATTGATAAACCCAATATATGTGTCTCTTTGAGACTCTAACAAATCCAATGAGGAAATAAAAATATAATTAAAATTAAAAGGACAATAAATAACTACATAATTTATTGATTTTAATATTAAAGATGATATTTTTATATATTATTAGGATTTTTTGAAATTAATAATTTTCAGACAGATTAGCAATAATTTAAGAAGCGAGAAATATTTTGTTCAATAAACCAAGAAGACAAAAAATGTTATTAAAGAACTATATGCAAATAAGGACTATTGGGGTGGGGTTTACTCTTAAACGTATAACAAAGTTATTTTCTGATATATATACAAAAAGTTATAGAACTTGAAAATAATAAAAAACTACCTAATTTGTTTTATATAATTAGGAAAACATGGATAGCAAAATATGACAAACGGCGTTAAATTAAAAACCATAAAGTTGGGACGCCTGGGTGGCTCAGTTGGTTGGACGACTGCCTTCGGCTCAGGTCATGATCCCGGAGTCCCAGGATCGAGTCCCGCATCAGGCTCCCAGCTCCATGGGGAGTCTGCTTCTCCCTCTGACCTTCTCCTCACTCATGCTCTCTCTCACTGTCTCTCTCTCAAATAAATAAATAAAATCTTTAAAAAAAAAAAAACCATAAAGCAAAATAATTTATGTGAAAAATCCTAAATAAAATACTAGGATGAAATCAATAGTTCATGAAAGAAAAGAAAACAAACCTCTCACATTAAGTAGGGTTTATTCAAGGAATTAAATATTAATATCAAGAAATCTTTTAGAAAAAAATACATTTAAATAGATCTGGAGAAGCCTGAAATTTGCTAACTTTTCCTAATTAAAATTATTTTAAAACTATGAATCCTTAATCTGATTAGGAAAAATAACAAGTCTCAAATCAATAGTCCTATCATACTTAGTAATGAAACTCTGGAGACATCTTCATAAGTAATAAATACAAAACAAGGATGTTCATAATAACAATAATTATTTCATACTGGTTTGGAAGTCAATTCAACACAATTAGACTCAAAGCATTTATACAAAAGACAATAATGGGAAAAGAAACAAATTGTATTTGCAGACAACAGAATTACTTAGCTAGAAAAGCCAATTTTAAAACTGGTGGAATTAATAAGAGTTCATTATGCCTGAATATGTGATAAAAAATTACTCAATAGCTTTGTTACATCAACAGTAAATTACAAATAACTTCTAAAAACACACTAAAAACAAAGTGTGAAACAAACAATTAATTTAACACTAAATATTCAGAAGCCATATGAAGCACAACTATAAATCTTAATCAGAACTATTAGTGTGTCAGACAGTGTGGCTACTGCTTTACCATATTATCTTCTTTATTCTTTACAATTATCCTTTGTTTACATTTTATGTTCCTTTGAAGCTTGGAAAGATGAACAACTTGCCCAATGTCTCTCACAGTGAGGTGGCAGGGAGAGGACGAACGGGGTAAAGGAAAGAGGAAGAGAAAGTGCTGCTGGCAAGGCAAACACCCACGGATGTGACAGACTCTACTGTGACAGACGTACTATACATAATAAGAGATTTCATTTCTCAGAAACATCATAAATAGAATCTAAGTTCGAATAACAAAACAGAGAAGACACTTGTGGTGATGTGACCTGCGTACATCATTAACAAACCCAAAACATAAAGATAAGAAATAAACGTGCTCACTCTACTAGCAACCCAAATAAGATGAACTACCATAAGAATGATTTTTTTTTTTTTTGAGAGAGAGAGTGTGAGAGCAGGGTGGGGTGGGGGTGGGGTGGGGGTGGGCTGGGGTTGGCGTTGACACAGACGGAGAGAGAGATTCCAAAGCAGGCCCAACAAGGGGTTCGAACTCACCACCAAAATCAAGAGTCAGATGCTCAACTGATTGAGCCACCCAGGTGCCCCAAGAATAATTATTTTAATCTGTGAGATTAGCAAAAGTTAAAAGTTAGACAATACTTTTAAGAGAATCATGAAATAAGTGCTCAAAGAATGCTACTGGAATCTAAACAATTCCAAAACTTTGTCTTTAGCGTTTTGGCAGTTTTTACTAGGAACTCTAAAATTGTCAGTATCCTTTGATTCAGCAATTCTACTTTCCTAAATGGATCTAATTGAAAATAGTAGAGATGTGGTCAAACACGTATGATCAAATGTTTATTACAGAGATACCTGTAATATCAAACTCTTAAAAACTAAGGAAGAACTAGTAAGTAACAAAATTAATGCAGTACTTGAAAATCATTTTCTAAGAAATTTTAATGGCAAAGTAAATTGTTTTGTTACGTTTACAAGCACAGTAAAAACAAAAGCAAAAACAAAATCAAACAAAAAAACCCTAAAAGGAAAAAAAAAAAAAAAAAAAAAACCAGGGCACCTGGGTGGCTCAGTTGGTTAAGGGTTTGCCTTCAGCTCAGGTCATGACCTTGGAGCCTTGAGATGGAACCCTACATTGAGCCCCACATTGAGCCGCATATCAGGCTCCCTGCTCAACAGAGTCTTTTTCCTCAGCCTCTCACCCTGCTTGTGCTCTCTCTCTTCCTCTCTCTCAAATAAAATCTTAAAAAAACCCAAAACCCAAAAAACAGAAAAAAAAACAGAGGCCTACATTATAAATTATAAGATCATAAATAATTTTTGTGTCTTTGTAATTGCATCTTTATAATTCATTGTCTTTTCCAGTTATCCACAATGAGTACAGAATATTTCTCAAAATCAGGGAAGGAGAATTTTTAAAAATCGGTGTTTAGCAGTTTCTCTAAACTATGGGGACAGAAACTCAATTTGTGTATTTAAGGAGAGTAGGTGGTGAGAAAATGAACATAGTGGTCAATTTCGTTCATTCTGTAACTGAAAAGAAAGGAGGGAATTGGGGCAATAGCTAGAGGGAAGACTGGAGTTTGAATATTTGGGAAACTTTTTAACCTAATTTGCAAAACTCATTTACAGTTTGAAGACAAAGAACTGCTGTGAAGCAAGGAGACATGGGGCTGATCACCATTTCCGCTCCGTGCTGTGGAATGATGAGGTGGAAGATGGAGGTCATGGACCAGCCTGCAGCAGGTAGTCTCTCAAGTGGGACACCTATAATTGTCTGCTTGGCCAACCAAGCAGAAAGGGAAGCCTGCTAGTGTTGTCACTGCTATTGTGATGAAAAGAGACCACAACATATTTTGTTGCAAAGTACATCTATCTATTCCCTAGCCTTGTAGTTTAAATCCACAATAAAGAGAACTTCTTTGCTCAATTCTTATGGACAGGAAATTAAGAGATGTCATATAGTGAGGAATAGGGTTAACTTATTATTAATTATTCTTAAAGCTAGAGGCTGAGGAAGAGGCACGGTGGAGTTCACATCAGCTGGAGGAAGAATAAGAGGAGCAGTAACAAAGTAAACCTGATGATGAATTACAGAACCCTTACACAGGTATCCTAAATTATGTGCTTTTCATCTTTAGGAATAGAGCTCTAAAAACCACAACCTGGTTTGGCACCCATTTGGGACTATTAGTACAGATATATTTCTTGCATAATGACACTTTACATTGACCAGATAATATAAAATATGGAAGACAGTCTCAACAACCTAAACATTCATTTTCTTCATTATGATGTCACCCAATTTGCGGTGTCTCATATCTGTGGTCTCTAAACAGTGGTCATGTCCATCTTTATAAATAGGGTAAAATTCAATTCCCAGGTAACATCATCAATTTTATAAACATGCCTCATTTTAAATTAAGAAGGAAGAAAGACTGACATTCTTAATGGTCCTAACACTGCTGAAGTGATAGAAATCACAATAAAACTTCATTAGGTTAGGTGCTTGGGGAAGGAATGACATGGGGGATTAGTTTCAGTATTTTAAACAGGATCACAGGAGAAATCTAAAAAACAGAAATTCAAAACAGAGAGCTCCTGGATGTCCATGGCTGAAAGTGTGTCCATGGAAACATCTTAAATGTCTGTCAATAAGCAAGAATTAAATAAATTAAATTGCAGTCAAAATACAGAATATTTTGTAAACAATTAAGTAAACATAAATCACAGATATATGTGATTGTCTTGGAGGGAACCCCAAGGCCCATTGTCATGTTTCAGATAACTTACACCTGATTCCATTTATTCAGATCTTCACCAAAATGTGTGTGAGTGTGTGTGTGTGTGCGCGCACGCATGTGTGCACACATATAGAAATGTCTCAGAAGAATCACATCAACTGTGTATCAGCTATTTGTAGCAAAGTCAGATGGGAGAAGTTAAAAAGTATGTATTCTTGTACTCTTCGGGGTTTTTACAATGAGCATGGGTATATTTGTCTATCAGCTAGGGTAATAAAATTTTAAGAATTGGCACTGAAAAGTTCTTCTACTCTTTGGGGTTTTTACAATAAGCATGGGTATATCTGTCCATTAGCTAGGGTAATAAAATCTTAAGAATTGGCACTGAACTCTTTTTTTTTTTACAAGTTTTCGTAAAAGTCTATGGATTATTAAAAAAAAACACACACAATAACATACAGTAAAACTTAGAAAGGTCCTAATCCTTGTAAGTCTAAGTAAATGTAATAGGAGATTGTATACCTTACCAGCAGCTATAAAGGAGGTGGTTTCGATTTGCTAGCACCTATAGGGAACTGATTAAAAGATGAGCATAAGGGGAACTACGACCAAGAAAGGGGTTCTCCCAATAGGAGATAACAGTGAAAATTCACTGTTCACCTCCACACCACAGCCCTGGCTTTGGGAATGATGGAGACATTTCTCTCAAGTCTGAATTTCTGAATTTTACTGATATCATTTGGGGAAAAGTAGTGGGCAATAGTCTTTGATTAGTGATTCATAATGAAAAAGGCAAACAATCTCCAGGCTACTGAAGAGATGACATGCTGTTTCTGGCTTAATGAAAGATAAATTAAAGTCATTTGACACTGCCATATGTTAACGATCTTTTCTCAAGCAGAAAAAAAACAAAAACAAAAAAACACACGTTACTACAGATGGTTTGATTTAGTGTCCTAAGAAGGTTGCAGGGAACAAACCCACTTTTTGTTAGTATGTTTTTTGGTGGGATAGTAGACATAGTCTTTAGTGGATAAAATAATAAAATATGTATGGCTCTACCTGCCATTTTGAATGAGAGGTAGAAGCATGAATAATGCCTAAATTACATTTAGACCAGTTCAGAAAATAGATAAGAAAACACATGGTACAAAATTGTGGATTCTATACACACTGGAATGATGTTACTAAAATCCTCATGCCATAGTGATAAAAGGTTTGCAGTGAGTCATCCATACTCTTAGTCATGCCCATTTTATAATAGTTCCTAACATGAATTTATATATTATGAATAATATGTTTCTTACAGATAAGAAGTAAAAAATTAACATAAATGTTACCAACATAGTACCATTTCTCTCATTTCCAAATATGTAAGAAATATTTTTAACAATATTAAACATTTTGGGGAAATAATAAATCTTAACCATAATAATAATACCAATCTAACTCAGCACATTGTTTTGCTTTTTAAGTTTGTTTTATTTTTATTTTATTTATTTTATTTTTTATTTTAAGTAGGCTCCATGCCCAATGTGGGGGCTTGAACTCACAATCCTCAGATCAAGAACCACATGTTCTACCTACTGAGCCAGCCAGATGCCCTTTCGTGTGCTTTATGTGATTTTCTTTCCAAGCTTTGTCCTTACATATATTTGGATAATTTTGTTTTCTGCCTTTCTGTTTAAGATCATTTTATAAGAATTTTTCATTATACTATGTGGTGTACATGATTATTTTAAGTTTTTATTTTTTAAACTTGTATTTTAATGTACGAATTTGTTGCCCTATTGCTTGGCATTTAAGTTGTTAAATTTCACAGCAGTATTATAAGTCATGATAAAAAGCATGTTTTTTAAAATATATTTTTCTCTTTTTAAAATCTTTATTGTAACAAGTACATTTGACACGAGATCTACATTTTAAACAAATTTTTATTTACCTGGTGTGTCTAAGATGCCTCCTAATAACCTCTACCTCATTCATGGTCTTCACACCCTTGCATAGTCTCCTGGATTTAGCACGTCACTTTCACCAAATAGAGTATAATAGATGTCCAGAATAAGTGTCTATTTTAGTAGAAATAAGTTCTACCCCTTGCATAATGGAAATAGTCTAATAGGTTGAGCCTCTTAGAGAATCATGGCACATCATAGATTCAATGTTAGGCTCTTTTGGTAGTAGATTGGACATTCAGCATTGGACACAAGCAAGGCAAGAAAGAAAGAGCAGATATAGTGGGGTGTTAGTTTCAAGACTGGGATAGAATAAGGCTGTGGAATCTTGGATTACTTGTCCTGGCGAAAGCCAGTCACTGTGTTGTGAGGGTCTGTGGAGAGGCCCATGTGGTAATAAACTCAGGTCTGCAAATAACCATGTGAGTAAGCCTGGAAGGAGAACCACCCTCCCCACTACCATCACCAGTTGATTCTTCAGATGAGACTGCATTCTAGCCAACTGCAAACTCATGAGAGACTTTGAAACAGGCACCCAGCTAAGCTGGAAGCCATATTACTGACCCCCAGAAACTGACATAATAGATGTTTGTCATTTTAAGCTGCTATGTTTTAGGGTAGTTTGTTACCCAGAAATGGATAACTAATACAGACTTGGGGAATAGATGTAGGATACATAGAATAATAGTTCCATGAACATGGGAAAATCTATATATTTCATTTACTGGGAAACAAATTCCTATGTTAGAAGTGATGCTCTTTAGAGTGGATAAGGCATTTTATATGCAAGCCCACAGATGATAGTTTTGGCAGAGACACTGTAAGAAAGGAAGACAAATCCATATCCAGAGTAAGTGCTTATTTTAGTAAGAATAAGTACTGCTACTTCCGTAATGGAAGCAGTCCAACTGGTTCAGCATCTTAGAAAATCATGACACATCATAGATTCAGTGTTAGGCTCTATTGCTAGTAGATTGGACATTCATCATTGGAAGTAAACAGATTTCTCTCCAGGAGCAGAAGCCCATTTACTGAGTCCATGCATATCCTCTATCCTTGTCACCTTGGCCACTTTGCCCATGAGCCCATTAGACAATGACATGAATGGCTGGGAATGGAAACTGACCGAAGTCCTTAGAATGGGTCATCCAATGACTTGTTTATTAAAATCCTCTGTTGAAGTCACCCTTTAGTCAGTATTCAAATGAGATATAAATATCTCCAAACTTGTTGCCTGTCTGGAAGGATCTATCCAAATATCTCTTACCCAGACCTCCTTATGACCAATTTTCCAATTATGTTCCTCCCAAGTCCCCAATAATCTAGCCAAGCATTAGTCACAATCTATGAACCTCTGTAGAACTGCACTTCTGGTTATGCATTTCTGGCTAAGATCATTCTCAAAAATTAGATTACAAGCTCAAAGTTAATGTTGTTTTTTGACTTTTAGTTATTATTTTTGCACTGTTAATTTTTCCACTGCCACCAACAATATGTGAATACATTCATTTCGCTGCCATCTTATTAATTACATATATATTATAAACTTAGTATATGTATATGTTCATGTATTTTTCCTTTTTTTTTTTTAAAGATTTTATTTATTTATTTGACAGAGAGAGATCACAAGTAGGCAGAGAGGCAGGCAGAGAGAGGAGGAAGCAGGCTCCCCGCTGAGCAGAGAGCCCGATGTGGGACTCGATCTCAGGACACCGGGATCATGACCTGAGCCCAAGGCAGCTGCCCAACCGATTGAGCCACCCAGGCATCCCTCATGTATTTTTCTTATGCATCTGTTGAACTCTTGATTTTTAAATACTAATTCATTGGACTTTTATACATTTTTTTTAAACTTTTCATTGTGCTATGTAATGCTTCCCATTATTTGGGCAAAGGTTTTAAAAACATTTATATATTAATATTTAATTCTTTTCTTTCTAACACATTAAACCTTAGAATAATATTTTGCTGAGACAAATTTAGTCTTATTACTGTTATATTTAATTTTTTATATTTAATGTTGTAGTCCATTTACCCTACAGTTTGGTATATATATATCATCATAATTATATAAGAATGGCAGAAGCATTTATCTAAGGAGTAGTTTTATCTCTCACAATATTTTTCAAAGAGGTTCTAACATTAAGTTTCACATAACTGTCAACTAGTTTTTATTTATTTATTTATTTATTTGACACACAGAGATCATAAGTAGGCAGAGAGGCAGGCAGAGTGAGAGAGAGGAGAAAGCAGGCTCCCTGCAGAGCAGAGAGCCCAATGTGGGGCTCGATCCCAGGACCCTGGGATCATGATCTGAGCCAAAGGCAGAGGCTTTAACCCACTGAGCCATCCAGGTGCCCCTGTCAACTTGTGTTTTAAAAATAAACTTATTTTAGTCTTAGATTTATAGAAATGTTGGACAGAGTGCATATAGAGTTCCCACTTAGCCTACACTGTTTTCCTAAACTGGACCACTTTCTTACATCACACATAAAGATAAAGTCTGAATGGATTAAAGACCTAAATGTGAGAATTGAAACCATAAAAAAATCATAGAAAAGAGCAAAGGCAGTAATTTCTCAGATATCAGCTGTAACAACAGCTTTCTAGATATGTCCCCTAAGGCAAGGGAAACAAAAGCAAAAATAAATTATTGGGACTACACCGAAATAAAAAGTTTCTGCACAGCAAAGGAGACAACCAGAAAAACTAAAAGACAACCTACTGAATGGGAGAAGATATTTGCAAATGACATATCTGGTGAAGGGTTAGTATCCAAATTATATAAAGAACTTAAACAACTCAACACCCCAAAAACAAATAATCCAATTTAAAATGGGCAGAAGATACGAACAGATATTTTTCCAAAGACATACAGATGGCCATGTGCAGACACATGAAAAGATGCTCAACAACACTCATCATCAGGAAAATGCAAATCAAAACTACAATGAGCTATCACCTCCTACCTGTCAGAATGGCTAAAATAAAAAACACAAGAAACAACAAGTGTTGGCAAAGATATGGAGAAAAAGGAACCTTCACGCACCATTGGTAGGAATGCAAACTTGTGCACCCACTATGGAAAAGAGTATGGAGGTTCTTCAAGAAATTAAAAATAGAACTACCCTATGATCCAGTAATCATGTTATTGGGTATTTTCCCAAGGAATACAAAAACATTAATTTGAAAGGATTTGTGCACCCCTATGTTTATTGCAGCATCATTTACAATAGCCAAATTATGGAGGGAGTCCTTATGCCATTCAACAGATGAATGATAAAGAACAAGTGGTATATAAAAAATATATATATATATATAATTCCATTATATACTATATACTATAATTAGTATCAATTATGCCATTAATCACTATATATATTATCCCATTATATGTGTACATATATATACATATAAATACTATCTATACCATAAAGATATATGGAATACCTCTCATTCTTTCTGCGCCATTATATGTTTATATATGTTTGTGTGTATATATATATTTATTTATTTATATTGATATATTTATATTCTGGGATACTAATCAGCCATAAAATGAAGGAAATCTTGCCATTTGCAACAACATGGATGGAGCTAGACAGCACAATGCTAAGAAAATAAGCCAGTCAAAGAAAGACAACTACTATATGATTTCACTCATATGTGGAATTTAAGAGACAAAATAAACAGAGGAAGGAAAAAAAGAGAGAGAGACAGGAAAAGACAAACCAGAAACAGAATGTTAACTACAGAGACCCTTACCAGAGGGGAGGTGGGTGGGGGAATGGGTGAAATAGGTGATGGGGATTAAAGATTACACTTCTCATGATAAGCACTGAGTAATATTGTACATCTGAAACTAATATAATATTGTGTGTTAAACTGTACTAGAATTAAAATAAGAAACTTTTAAAAATCTTCAATTTATTAACACAGTCCATATCTTTCAGATTTCCTTAGATTTAATGGTCTTCTTCCATTCCAAGATCCCAGCCAGGATACCGCATTAGATTCAGTCATCATGTTTCCTAAGGTTCCTCTTGGCTTGGATAGTTTCAAAGAATTTCTTTGGTTTTAATGTCAATTAAAGGTTGTGAAGAGTACTAGTCAGGTCTTTTGTAGAATGTCCCTCAGTTGGAGTTTGCCTGCTATTTCCCTCATGATTGGACTGGAGTTACGGGATTTGGAGAGGAAGGTCACAGAACTAAAGTGCCATTTTCATCACATCATATCAAGGGTAGATGCTGTCAACTTGACTTATCACTGTTGTTGTTGACCTTGATCACCGGTCTGAGGTAGTGTTTCACTGGTTTCTCCACAGTAAAGTTATTTTTTCCCCTCTTTCCATCGTGTACTCTTTTGGCAGGAAATCACTATGTGCACTCCACATCGAATAGGTGGGGAGTCATGTTCTATTTCCACTACTTTTAAAATAGTGCCAGAAATGACTTTTGTCTCAAAGCAAGTACTCTGAAGTTTTGCAATAACGTGTTCCTTTACATTTCTTGTAGTAGACATATCAAACCGGAAGTATTGATGTTCCTTAATAAATTTATCTGCATCTCTTTTTTCTGCAATCCTCCTTCCAATATCTAACCATCGTCCCACTAGCCACCCACACAAATTTAGATTCACTGGTTGGCTTATGGCTAAGCCATAAGTGTGTCCTAGCAGGGGTAAAGCAGCGCTGAGATCAAAGTCACATACTTCAAAAAAGCGAGGGGAAAAACAAAGCCTAAGGTTGATCTTGTAACATAGAAGAGCTACCTGGAGTGGCTGCTGGGCATGGCCAGGGGTTTTCAGATAAGAGAATTAGTTTTTCTGCTTTGTTTGTTTAAAGCCATAGTTCTGGGGCGCCTGGGTGGCTCAGTGGGTTAAAGCATCTGCCTCCGGCTCAGGTCATGATCCCTGGGTCCTGGAATGGAGCCCCATATCGGGCTCTCTGCTCAGCGGAGAGCCTGCTTCCCCCTCTCTCTCTGCCTGCCTCTCTGCCTACTTGTGATCTCTGCCTGTCAAATAAACAAATACAATCTTAAAAAAAAAAGAAAAAGCCATAGTTCTGATTCCACAAAGTAAGTGTTAGAAACCATGTTTCCTCAGCCAGAGTATTAGTGCAGGCGACAACAGAATTTGGATAGCGATTTTTATCTTTGATAATTACATTGTATCAGGCGACAATCTGGAATGTTACTTCTCTTTAAAATTCTCGGTGAAACATCAGATGTTCAAATGCCCATCTCTTTCTCATTCCTCTCAAATGATTCTCTCCTTACCTTATTTTGTGTTTGTTTTCAAAGGAACAGATTTGTGTCCGTGAAACTCACACACCTATGAGATTTTACCTTTGCAAGTGTGATTAATTAAGGCAGGAAGGTAATAGTTTGGATAAATTGTAGCCAATTAAAGAGAGAAAACAGATTCTTGACTAAAGCAAAAAACTTCTCAGCATTTTCTGCTTGCTATATAACTTTAAAATTGTCATTTTTGGAAAGTATGGGTAAATTATTTGTATCTCTGTCTCTGTCTCTCTCTTTTTAACTATCTGAGAGCAATTATAGGATGAGCACGAAAGAAACTACTGCATCCTTTCATGGCAATCTCTGACCGGGATCCCAAGGTAGTCTGGATTTTTTTTATCCGGTCTTCCCTCTATATAGTATGTATCAGGACATAGAGGACATTCAGAAACTATTATAAATTCTCCAATTCTTTTATACCTTTTTTTTTCAAAACTAAGTCATTATTAGGTGTCAGGTCAGAAAGTTCTAAGAGAAGTATAGCTTTCAAGGATTACTTGTTCTTGAATCCCTATCCTTCTCTTGTTCATCATTAAGTGTATATGTTCCTCTTAAAGGAAGCTTCTAGTTCCAGCAATCTCTTAACTTCACAAAAAGGCTGTACTAATCTTGTCTTTGACTCTGGTCCTTATATTAGAACTTTATCTTCTCCATATGAAATTGTTGCCCACACAAAGCTATAACGTTGTTGTTTTGCCTCTTGCCCGCAGCTCTGTAACTTCTTTTAATAGCAAATAATCATGTATTTTGTTTGTAAAAATTATTACTTTGACTCTTTATATGTTTTTTTTTTCTATCTACTAGTACAGATCTGATTTGCTAATAATATAAACTGTTTCTTCAAGGATATACAAATTGATGATCATCCAACAGATGATCACTTAAATTCCCAGGTCCCCACCCCTAGGCATTTAGATTTCATTGATCTGCTGTGGGTCTTGATATAAATATATATGTATGTGTGTGTCTGTGTGTATATATATACATATATTCTTTTTTAATTTTAACAAATTTCTTGGTGACTTTAATCCTGAGGAAACACTTGAAGAATTAATCTGAATAATTGACATGCTGTGCAATGTGTTAATCCTTCACCAATATAAAATTTCAAGACAGCAAGGATTTATATCTATATACTCATATTTAAGATATGAAATATTTTCATGTGTGGGATAGTCAACTTATTCTTCTTAAGCAAGAACATACATCATGTACACCTCCCCTCCCGCAGAATGTATTACGAAGCTACAGAGTATTGTACAGACCAGTTTGTTCAATTCTATACGCTTGATGCTTTCTAGAACCTCAAACTCGGAATGATGTCTTCTTTAGCACTGCAAAAATTTTGCAAAATCCTAGACAGTACACACCCATTCCAGAAGACTTGCAAAATTAAAACAAAGACAAATGCAAGTGTAAAAGACATTTCGAGTCAGTATGAATAGTTTCAAATGATTTGAAACTTCTGAAAGTTTAGTCCGCACAACATTGAACTTAGAAAAAAAAAATCAAACTTTTCAGATTCAGTAGCTTGTGAAACCAGTGGAATATTTTCTGAACTACGGAAAAAGGGGATGCCAAAGTAGAGTAACATCTGGGAAGGATTATGCTAATAAATAGGGTCTGTTGCAGAAGAGAATGCCTTCTAGAATGTTTGTTTCCTGTGTTTAAAATATATATGTATATATAATACCACAGCAATTATCTTTCCACTAACTCCTTCTATCTATGATTTCATGATTTTGACAACAGTGAGTTTTCTTTTTTCCTCCAAAAGTAATGCTTTCGATAACCTAAAGCATGCAGTTGGTTAGGGATTACCAAATGATAAATGGAATTTTGTCTGATTATACACACTGAAAACTGACATAAAAATATGTTAATTCACACAGCAAGTAGATTAATAGTTATTTCAAGTAACAAATTAAGCTTGTATCTTAACTCTTATGATTTGAAGTGAAATGTTTATGTCAAAATTACTGGGGCACACCACATGTTCCTTAGACTCATTTAAATTTTTGAGATCAGAATGAGTTAGTGTTTTGACGGAGCTATCTAAATAATTACTTCATCTGCATTTCACAGGCCATTAATGCATTTTTTCTTCCATACTAACCAATCCATCTGTGTATACAACATGAGTTCACAAGGTAATTATCTACTTTCTAACATGTCCCTTTGGGCAAGGGAGGCAAATAAAGGGAGCACATAGTCTTCTGAGGATTCATGCTGTAATTTTCACCACTTGAGAGTCATCTGTTTTTTATTTTCTCAAATTCTCTACCTAAGAAAGCATACTTGAGCAACAAATTAATGACATAAACTTTGCAACTCACATAAGATAGAATCCTTTCCCAGAATAGGCATTTTGAAAGTTCAGCAATTATATCAGAAAAACCTTTCATAGCTCAAACAATATGTCCCATTTTTATGTCCCAAGTTATCATTCAGATTGCTAAAACAAAGGCCCATTTTCCTTTCATTCTTTAATGTAGGACATTATCCAGAAAGTGCATTTCCATGTGGGGAATTTTATGATTACCTAATTTAATAGACACAGCCTGCTAATAAGTAGGGGTTATGGGGTGACTATATTTAATTTGATAAGAAGATGAAGGAATTAGAAAAATATTTCAAAAGAAAAGCTATTTCATAATATTATTCATAAGATTAAACTTACAATTTGGGGACAACTGTAGTTTGTTTTTTTTTATAATTGAAGCTTTAACTTTATATTATTAAAATATCATTTAAAAAGAAATCACATATGTTATCTATACTTAAGTTATCGATGCCCATTTAAGAAATTATGTTTTTCCTACTGACTCCTGTAGTCACCCATTTGGGTATGTATGGGAAATAATGTTTTTCTTGCTGACTCTATAAGGGTAATCTATAAGAATTTGAATAAAGTTAAGGTTAGAATATATTCTTAGAATCCAACTTTATTTCCTAGACCCTTAATATTTATAAAGACTATATATTGGTATAAAAAATTAAGTACATGGAATTTAATGTTTAACTTAGACTTGAAAATAAATTAAGCATTTATTCAACTCGTACCCTGGGGGTAAAAACTTGCCCACTTCATACAAACTATTGGGTTATACTATGTTCTTTCTTTCTTCCTCTTTTTTTCCTTTTTCTTTTCTTTCATTTTATTTTTAAAACAATGATAGCAGTGGAACAGGAAGCATAACACTGAAAAAAAAAATATCAGCTGGCTGTCCTGGAGACAGGGTTTCTTTTTTTCATTATTAGTAGACATAAACCCTCATTTTATTTACTTATTTTTTAATCATTATTATTATTTTATGTTTTCATTTTCAGTGGTGAGGAAAAAAAATTTATTTCAATGGTAAGGGGAAAAAACTGATTTTTGCATATGTAATTCTTTTTATGTTTACCTTTTAAAAGATATATCTTAGACAAAGATTTTTATTTAAAATACTTAAGAATGTTGCACTATCAATTTCATTCCTAGTGAAATAAAATTTTATTGAAAGTATTATTCCCTGGTTACTTAAGTAATGGAAGAAACTCAACAGGCCAGCTGCTTTATTTCACTCGTACAATGAAAGTAAACAACTGTTTTTCTGGATTATAAACTGGTCCTTATTTCCCATACATTTCCAAGCCATAATAGATCCTTTCTCTTTCTCTAATAAACTGCCAATCTGAAAACCACAGGTTTTATTTTATTTTGTTTTCTTCATAGTAATAACAGTAGTGTCTACCTTCCATTATTATTAACAATTCCAGAAAATACCCTGAGCAAAAAATTTCCAGTGCTTTCAAAGGTCATAGAAGTTCAAAGAATAAATTAGAAGCAGGTATTAGAGGTGTAGCTAAGAAACACAATCTTCCTCTAGGGTTGGAAGAAACTGTGTAGAACCAGAGAAGCTGAGAATTCTAGACTTGAGGCTTTGTAAAGTATAAAAGTTATGCAAATTCCTTTCCCATTAGTACTATCCAAATTGTGTCTTTCAACTGATATTATTTTAGTTTCTTCTGTTAAATGGAATTTTCTAGGTATCTATTTTACCAATCTGTGTAAGTTTATCCGAGTGTTCATTTACTGAAATGCGCTCCTTTAGCAACAAGAGAAAATTATTTATGGAAACTTCTGTTTATTAGTCACATATTCTTTCATCATCAGGCAGTCTTTTTTTGGTATTTGGTCGACACTCAACCAATAATTACTGCACACATACCATATGCTAGACCCTCTCATAGGGATGAGAACTGTAAGACACACATGATCTCTGCCCTTAGGAACTTTACGATCCAGCAGGAAGGCTGAGGGAACAAATGCATGAGTACAAATTATCATCAGTGGCATAAGGAAATAAGTTGAGTGCTGAGCTGGAGAATAAGAGAAGCGATCTGACTAATTTAGAGATGAGGGATTCAAGGAAGACCTCTCTGAGGAATGACAGAGACATGAATAACCAAATGGAAGTGGGTACACAAGGAGCAGAAGGAAATAGCAGGAAGCCTTGGACAAACAAGGACAAAGGCATTGACCTGGAAAAGGATCAGTGAATTGGGAGAACTTGGCTGTTGTAGCTAGAGCTTTGGTGGGGGAGAGAGAAGTTGGAGACACCTCCTTTAGCCACGATTCAGTAGATCGGATGTTATTCCCAGACACTGAAGAACCACTGGAGAATTTTAAGCAGGGGAAGGACATGATCCAATTTATATTTCAGGGATGTCATTTGGTGGTTGAGTGGAAAAGTGACTGTGGTAAGACAAGTGTTTTAAGTATCTTCAATGGTAGAGACTTATCAATTCAATAGTCATTAGTCACATATGGCTATATAAATTTAAATTAATTAAAGTTAAGCAAGATTCAGCTTCTCAGTAGTCATATGTGCTTGCTGGCCCTCATACTGGACAGCACAGATAGAGACATTTCCATCAGTTCAGGGACATCTTCCCAGGCATTTCTGCTGAGGAACATCACCCATATCTTCAGGGTCTCTGTTCTTCAGTTCCTCCACATTTCTAAATAATCTGTTAGCTGTAAGGTTATACTTAGCTTCTTCATCCTTATTCCTCATATTCCTGACTCTTCTCTTTCTATGATCACTTCTATGCCTCTTTCCTCATTAGCTCTTCCCTTTTCTCTTTCTCTGTTCCAGACATAGCTTTCCGGCAGCCTGTTGTACAACTTCCTAGAGCTCTTAAGTTGGCAGCTGCATAGTGTTTCACCATTTTCATAAATGTATTGTCTTTCCCTGAGACCATTAACTTGTCCTGCCTCCTGTATTTTTCATTGTGGTGTCACCAATCTCTTAGCCACCAGCTTGAGATCACCTGTCCTCCTTCCTTTCCATTCAGGCAGGTGTTCGATAAGTTGCCAGATCATAAATAATCTACCTTCATAATGCCTCTTATTATTTATAAAAAGCATTATTTGTAATGATTTTTATTCCAATATTGCCCAATTAATTCTTGCCTAGGCTATAGTTACAATTTTCCTGATAAAATTCATTTCCAATCAGCATTGGTAGATAAATCTTCTCAAACTAAAGTTTTTTTTTAATTTTTTTAAATTTTTTAATTTTTATAAACATATATTTTTATCCCCAGGGGTACAGGTCTGTAAATCACCAACCAAGGTCTTCAAAGATATGTTTTCCTCAAAGAAGCATAATGTTTTCCCAGTACTGCTATAAAAAATAATGTTGGATTTCTAATTTTAGTTTTCTACTTTTTTTCATAGCTTGTTTGCTGTTCCAGAAAGCAGCCCTATGCATTAGAGACCTCACCTCCATTTATGATTGTCCAAACTTTCCTTTATTTAAGACTCATCATAAATGCTATCTGCTCTGTTAGATTTAAAACTTGGTACTTTCTCAGATTCATTTCCAGTACAATTTTTTAAATTCCTTTATTTTTCTTGACTCTACCATTCCGCATCCAACATCACAGAATTTAATAATATAATATACCTTATAACCTCTGACAGTAAGAACTGCATAAACATATTTATCTCCCAGGCAGCACCTACTATAGTTATTGGATTGAATTAAATAGAATATACAAACATCTCAAATTCATTACAGATTTTATTGTGGCTGTAAAGAAATATCCTGCCTGACTTAATCTAAGTATCAAAATAAGTCAAGTGTCTTTAAAATGATTTTTCTAGTGTAACAATGTTCCTTTAAAAAAAGTTTGGGAGTGAGAACTGAAGTCGGCAATCACATTGGAGCCACTCAGATGGATTATTCTTACCTGTGAAAAGCAGCATAAAATGTTCTGTTTTGTTAGGGCAAAAGTTCTTTGCTAAGGATAAACTGAACATCATATGTGAAATTCTCAAGTGATTGTACTTACCTGTAAAGCAACCTTTGCCAAGATTTCAAATCTCAAATTCTTTAGCCCAAGATGAATGCCTGAGAATGTAAAAGTCATGATTTGCTCTTGGATTCTTAGCACGGTTCTCTTGATGGGCGGCACACGCAATGAAGAACAGATAGGATGACATCTTGATTAACTAATAACCTTATTATTTCCTTAGGACTTTATTGAATGAAGGGATTTCAAGAAAAAAATGCCTTTATTTAAATCATAAATTATACAGAAAATACCATTGAAGTGTTACTATTTGCATACACTTTTGTAGAAATCATTTGAAATATTTTGAAATTCACAATTAGTTGATGGTCATGTAGAGTTTCGCAAGAGTACTTCTTATTTATATCTATCTATAAATTCAATACAGTTTCTATATAGCTATATATCCAACACATATATGTAAATACAAAGAAATATGGAAATTGTATTCCAAAATCTTGGATTAATCTGCAAGTGCTATTGCCAAGCCCCATGCTCCATGACCACTGCTCTTCATTTAGATCTCAGGGGTAGTTACTTATTTGGTGTCAGTCTGGAGCAGCAAACAGCACAGAGTCTAGAATAAAGATATCATACATAACTGGTTTCATTAGGTACCCACTGTATATGCTTATAATCTCAGGCTGATGAGCTATCGGTCAAAATCCCAGGACCAAATGTGGATATAATTTTTAGAAGAGTTATTGCTCTAAGATGATACTTTTTCTTCTTCTTGTTATAAGTTAAATCATGGAGATCAAGATGCTGAGCTAAAATCAGATCTTAGTTTCAATAGTTGGATAAGCTGGACGATGTTAATTCATTTAGAGATTATAGGTAATTAGGCACACCACTAAAACATTTCTTCTAAAATTATACTCTAACGGGGCGCCTGGGTGGCTCAATGGGTTAAGGCCTCTGCCTTCAGCTCAGGTCATGATCCCAGGGTCCTGGGATCGAGCCCCGCATCGGGCTCTCTGCTCAGCTGGATCCTACTTCCTCCTCTCTCTCTCTCTGCCTGCCTCTCTGCCTGCTTGTGATCTTTCTCTGTCAAATAAATAAATTAAAAAAAATCTTAAAAAAAAAATAGTTTGTCCCACTGTCCTACATATTCTTATTGATCCCATCTTTCCTCTGACATCTACCTCAATGAGCCACAGATAAAGGTTCATTGAGGACAGTCCTTTATCTGTGAGTCATTTCTCACATTAAAAATAAAATTGGAAAATCAGTGTGTCTGAAAGCAAGTTCCTTAATGCACATAAATGTTATGTTACCTATTTTATATCCATTTGGACCAATAAATGTATTTGACATTAACTATTAATTTATTTACAGTTATAATTACAGAATACAATTCTAGAAACATTAATTCAGTAAGAAAATGAGGAAGTAACTTTCCTAATAAGTACAGTTTCCTAATAATCCTTGAAGGTGCTAAGAACCAAGCATATGCCTGTCTTGGGGACTCCTTATTTGCTGTTCTCTCAGCCTTAAATGGTCTTTACTTCAGATACCTGTAAAATTCTCCTAGGACAGTGCTCAAACATCATTCTCTCAAAAGCAATCAACACTGACCACCCATATAATAATAAAAGCCTCCTTTTCTTTCTATCTCCTCACTGTGGTTTATTTTTCTTCAGAGAGAAATATCATTACCCTCAATGTATTTTATAAGTGTTATCAATTTCTCAATTAAAATGTAAGGGGAGGGTGGGAGCTTTGTTCTTTGTCATGTAACCAATACTCAAAATGTGTCTGACATCTGATAAATAAGCATCAATTGAATAAATAATGAGACAAAAATAACTGATCATATTTGACATTCAAATATGCATGATCAAATACATAGAGACTCATGTATACCACTTCTATAGTCATATAGAAAATTTATGTTCATAAATAAATCAAACTGTTAATTATGGAATAAATCATTTCATGCTATTACCACATCTCTTATTAATACATAAAAGATTATTAAGCTGCATTAATAAGCCACTTTTGTCACTGAGCTCCTGTAAACACTTGGGAAATGTGGTTACACATGCTTTGCAGTATTTTCTTCTGACCCTCCCTTGTCTGCTCTGCTCTGCTCTCACCTGATCGTTCCATGAACACCATCATAATCTGATCCTCAACGGTCAACCTCAATTTGCTCTTGTATCCCTTAATTTCCACCTATAACTCCAGTTAAGTGAAGACTAAATTCTCTTACTCTTTAATTAACTAAGATTTTGTGTCAAACTGAAAGGCATTGTTTTGGCAAGCAGTAAACACAACACTTGACAAGAAGGACCAATATGAGAAGAGTAAAAAACTCAGTCCCTTTTGCCTATCAGGTGTGTGAGTGGAAATTTCAATTTTTATGACAATTCACACTAACTAACTTTGAAAATTTCTGCATAATGCCACCTGCTTCTATATTGGAGAAAATAGGGTTCACCTTCAGTGGTGGTGTAGGGCTACTACTTAATTTTATAACTTTTATAAGATATATCTCTTTTGAGACATTTAGGTGTTTTTATGAAGACAGTCCTCATAAAAGAATAAAAATAACTTATATAAGATAATGTTGGTAAATGTCACTACTTTTATTAATTTTAATTAAGATGGTAAATAAAGAGTTTAGTAAAATTAGCACTAAATTAAAAAGATTAATAAGATTAGCATTAAATTATTAATGTTAAACAATACCAGCTGTTTAGTATCTTGATTTTTTTGCAATGGCACAGAAAATTATTTTTTAATGTAAGGACCGACATACAAATCTAATTATTTTAATAATCTTTTAAAACTGGTTGCGTTGGGGGTGCCAGGGTGGCTCAGTCAGTTGAGTATCTGCCTTTGGCTCAGGTCATGATCTCAGGGTCCTGAGATGGAGCCCCACATCTGCTTCCCTGCTCTGTGGGGGATCTGCTTCTCTCTCTATCTCTCCCTCTGCTTCTGCTCATGCTCTCTCTCTTGCTTACTCTCTCTCAAATAAATAAAATATTTTAAAAAACTGGTTGTGTTGGTTGATTATCATAAAGAATATTTAAGAAATTGATTTGAACACTCATGGAAAATGGGCAAAGAATATGAACAGGCAGTTCAAATAAGAAAAACACAAATGAGCAGTAACAAGAATATGATGTGCACCTACAGGTCATGCCTCCTAAATGCAAACTAAGATATATGTTCTTGCTAGTAAACTGGTCATTGATTCATTGTTGTGGAAATGGCTATTTACATACTCTCTTTGGGATATAAGACAGTCTGAAATTATGTATGAGAAGTCTTAAAGTTGTAAAACTCTGACCCCAAAAATGTCACTTTTAGAAATAATGTCACTCTAAAAAATAATCAGACAAGTGTGTGAATACACACACACCTATGTGTATTTATGTATATATGTTTAAACAGTGCTGTAATAAAATATTTCTGTATCTCTACATGTATGACTGCAAATTTTTATAACTCAGTTTATAGTAGAAAATACTGAGAACCATCTAAACATACAAAAGTAGAAAGTTACTGAAATAAAATTTCATAGAGGTTATAAGGATGATGCTGATTACAGTTAGTCATTGAAAAGACATTCAAGCTAAATATGATTTCAGAAAAGCAGGTCACACAACAGTATATATGGAATGATCACATCTTCAGTACATAAAATATGAATCATACTTCTTTAACAGAAGTTATATTTTAGGTATATTGCAGAAAAAAAAGCTGGAGCGAATATATGCTAACATTAACAGTAGTTATGTCTAGATGGTATGAGTATGGTTAATTTTAATTCTAATTTTCTTTTTAAAATTTTCTTAATTTGGAATACTTGTATTAAAATATTTATTTTAAAAACCACTTTGAAAAATTTTCTAATAATAAATAAGATATTTTGCTTGTAGACATTATATTAAATCGTAAGTCTTTGTTTGGAAAACTATGATTTTTGAAAGGCTCTTACTGAATAAAGACAAAGAGGGAATATATGTGAGAGTGTTACTTCTGACTAGTGTTACATTTTTACTTTCTGGGCAGAGAAAAGTTACAGAAACAATTACATATGGTCATCACGGCCCAAATTGCACCTCATTGGAAGACAGCCACATGGGAAATCACATTATGGAAGTATGGCCAGTAAGTAATGAGTATTGTATTTCCCAGTTTATGAGAAATATTAAGTTAGTGAGGGGGTGAGTAAATAATGGCCAATAAGGTAAACACCAGCCTCCTATAAATAGCAGGTCAAAATATCGGGATTTGTCAACAGTGGAAATACACATACTCTCATCTACCATTATAATAAGGAAGTGAAACGTAGGCTAGGAATAGACAATATTTCCAGTTGGTGTTTAAGCTATATATCTTATTAGAAAATGTTGTTATTAACTTAATGAATTACAGTTCATCAAACATCTCAGTTGATTAAATGATCATAGAAACCATTCCCCAAATTTATAACATGTAAATTTCTGCTTATCATAAGTAGAAATAAGCATAAGCATAATTTCTGTAGGACTCCTCAATTTTTTCTAGAGATCCATATACAAACAATGACCCAGTCCTGTCTTGTCTTTTCTTTTAACTTTCATTTGAACTCTCAAAAATACTTCTTCCTTCCTATTTTCACATTCTTCACTCTATAACTCCAGCCCTTTATTGACTCAGGCCAGGATTCTGACTCAAGGCTTCTAAATTTCTAAATGACCATTTCTTCGTTCCAACCTCTTTGTTAAGGCTCTTTTTAGATACTTTTGATATGTCCTTTTGATTCCAGCATCCCCCACTCCACAGCCTACAGTGGTCCTATGACCTATGTACTAAAGTACAGATTCTGAAGGCTGGCATTCCATATTCCTTGCAGTCAGATTGCCTGACTTCTCATTATTTCACCAAATTCCAATCACCTTAAAATATCTTCCACTTTTTCCTTTCTATGATCTCCAATACTGTTAGTCCTGAGATGTCATAAATCCTCCTTTCAAATCATTCATATTCTGTCAGTTTTTCAACATCCCAAAAGAATTCACTGAATATCATGGGCTTCTGACAAGTCACTGTCTACTCAATTGATTAAGGAATTGTACATGACTTGCTTATAATAGTTCCTCTATTATTATCTTGCATTGTTATTTAAATCTTTCATGATTAATTAACTTTTCATACATTCATGTCTTTTCTATCCAACTGGATTACAAACTCTCTGAGAGCAGGCATTGTCTTTTATGTCAGTAATCTTCAAGCTGGGGAGGTACATGAAGCCTTTTAAGTAACATTTCAAGATCCCTAAACTCCATATTAGCCATATTCCATATTCCATTCCATAGCTCCCCAGCCTTTTCAAAAAAGGCAAATCTTTATAAAAACAAAGGGGGAAAAAGCCAAACCACCCTAAATCTTGTCTTCAGTACATTGTACACATCTTTCTTCCACACCTTATCCCCCCTTCCAATTTCTGTCACTCTCATATTTTTATTGTATTTAAGATGAAAGCCCTAATCTTGCCTCAGGCTTCCCATGATATATGTGCTGCCCTCTCTCCAGCTTCATCTCAGACCATGTGCTAGACCCGTGAGAAACTGCACACCTCAGGGCTTTTCTATGAACTCTCTCTTCCACCTGGAATACTGGCTACATTCTTCAGGCTACGGCTTCCTCCTTCTTCAGGCTTCAACTTCAAGCTCTTGCTCTCTTGGAGAAACAAGTCCCAACTCAATCCAATTTAGGTTCACTCTCTTACCACCTTTGGGACACCCTCCCTGATGTCTTTGAAGCATTTATCACAATTTCTACTTGGCTATTTATTTCTGTGATTATGTAATGTTTGTCTCCTCCTAGACCCTGAGCCCCATAGCACAGGGACTGCTTCCTCCTTGTGCCTAGCAAGTTGTCTGGCATAAAGACAGTACTTAGAAAGTATCTGCCGAATAACTGAGAGAATATAGAAAGGTCCATGTTGATTCCAAAAATGAAATCTATTTTAAACTTAGATGAATTTTGGAAATGCTGGAAACCAAAGCATTGATCTCATTTTAGAGATGGAGGGAGAGCTTGAGTCCCACATTTAATGAGGGACAAAGCAGGGACTAAAATCAAGCACTTTGCATTCCTGTTCAATTATTTTTTAATTCTTCCATTCTTATTCATAATATATGATTAAAGAAATACCCATTGACATAACACCAATCTAGGCATATGCCTAACTTCTTGTTTGAGTTCACGCCTCACTAAATCACTTTTTAATTAAGTAAATAAGATGTCTGTTGTTTCAAAGCTATCTTGCCCCGGTATTAGTATTTCCATATGTATAGTATGATTGTTCACCGAAGCAGCTTATTGAGTATATCAGAAGGACACATTATAAACTATAAGAAATATAAGAGAAATATAAGAATAATAAGAAATATAAGGAAGATAAAAATTATAATATGGTCACTTAAGAAGTAACGATAATGAAATACATAAGAAAACTAATTCTTCTTATGTGCCTTTCTATATGAGCAATCTCACAGAGCACCTTAGAAAGACAAATTTGACATCATGAACATTTTCTTGGCCTGCAAGCTGGTTCCTCACATCTGACTTACAAAACCCCAACAGAAATGGCAGGTAATAGGATAAGGGAGGAGTCTATGGGCCACTAAAAAGAAAGAGCAGAGCCCATCTGCAGAGTAAACTTCAATTTAGGGAGACAATTATATAGGGTATTTACACAGAACAGAACAAGAGGATGCAATGTGAAAGAAGCAGAGCCTTCTTTAAGACCTTTGAAATAGTAATTTTTTAAAAAATCACATCAAAACATTATCATTCTGCTGTATGCTTAATACAACAAATGGAAATTTGTAGCTCTTCAGATAAAAGAACAGTATCACATTTACATGGAAAACTCTCAACAGGAAATGAGAGCCTCAGTAACCTGTAACTTAAATGTTATACATGAAAGCATAATAACTATTATTTGTATGCAAACTATATATATTACCAATATTGAATCACTGCTTCAAAAGATCTTTTGAAATACCTTGAGACTCTACAATCTAAAAATATTTTTTTTCCTTTTGGTAATAGAGCAATTACTGATAATATCCATAATTTTCTGTGGAAATGAGATCCATATTATGTCCCAGGTTTAGAAAAAGCATTAGAGGAATATTCATGAAATGAATGGGAATGTAACACTTCTAAGTCAAAGTCAAATAACTTTAAGAGAACATTAGTGATTGCTAATGGATCTAGTTTATCAACACCTAGGAGGATACAACAGTGTACAAGAAAAGGATTCATAGATTTCACAGAAGCAATTAGAAATGGATTATTATAATCACAGGCCTGCGTACACAAAATCTGGATGCAACCTGCCTAACAAAATAAAAACTATAATTATAGTAATACTTAAGTATACATCAAATATTTTATTGACCTCGGTTTGAAACAGATGAATATGATAATCATTTTTACTCTTTTAAACTGAAGCACAAGCCTAAAGGAAACAAAGCCATGTTCTATTCATTTATCAAAAAAGCTAATTAAAAGCTAGCTATTCAAAGAGCTACCTTCCAAAACACTAACCGGAATGTTCCAGAATGAACTCTAATCTCCAAGAGATTCCTTGACCTCTGATCTCTGAGACTAAATCCCCGTAACCATTTGCTTATGAATGACTCACTTTGGTCCCAGTGATATTCCCTTATATCAGGATTTGTGTCATGACTTATGCTCAAATGCCCACAGATACTAAACAGAATGCTACATGAAGAGAAAGAATGTGTCTTAGTCATCTTTTTTTTTAAAAGAGATTTTATTTATTTATTAGACAGAGATCACAAGCAGGCAGAGAGAGAGGGGGAAGAAGGCTCTCCGCTGAGCAGAGAGCCCGATGCGGGGCTACATCATGACGTTAGCCAAAGGCAGAGGCTTTTAACCCAGTGCTGATGCCAGTGCCATTGCGGGGCGGGCTCAACCCCAGGACCCTGAGATCATGACCTAAGCCGAAGGCAGACCCTTAACCCACTGAGCCACTTAGGCTCCCCATGTCTTAGTCATCTTTATGTTGCACAGAACAGTGCCTTATACACAGATGTTCACTCCAGAAATATAGATGACCCTAATGCAAGAGGCTAGGAACACGTGACCACCCTACCACCTACACAGTTGAAAATCCATGTATAAATCTGACTGCCAAAAAAGTTAACTACTAGAAGACTACTGTTGACTAGAAGCCTTACTAATACCATAAGCAGTTGATTAACACATATTTTGTATGCTATGTATGAAACACTGTATTCTTATAATAAGATAGAGAAAAGAAAGTTATTTAGAAAGTCACAAGGAAGAGCAAATACGTTTATAGTATTGCATCGTATTTATTTTTTAAATATCCATGTGTTAAGTGGACCTGCACAGTTCAAAACCCATATGTTCAAGGGTCAATTGCATATAGTAAACTGAACATCGTTGACCCATTAAACATATAATAATTGAGCTTCTACTATGGGGCCAGCATTGTACGAAGCACTAAACAAAGTAAATACAGTCTTTGCATGGAATTAAATATTACCCACTTGACAATGAGTAATAAAGCAACTGCAATAATGTATGTTAGATGCTCTGATACATGAAAAGAGTGTGCTAAGGGATCTTGGGGGGTAAATTATTACATAATCAGGGAAGCCTTTTGAAGGAAGGCATTAAGACAAAGTGAGCCCTGAAGAATGAGATGGATGTAGGCAGGTAAAGGTGGGGTGTCTAATAAAAATGATACCATTTTATATTAGTTGAATTAAAAAGTATGCACCATAACAGGCTATAAGAATAGAGAGGAAACTATCTCTGATGAGGCTGGAGAGATGGACCTAGATGAAATCATAAAGACACTTGTAGAACACACTAATACGTCTGTCCTAAGAACAAGAGGCAGATATTGAGGGTTGAAAAGTAAAAGAGGCACATAATAAATAAGTTGGCTTTTAAGAGAGATTACCCTACAACATACAGAAAGATGCAAGGAAGTAAGATTTATGATTTATCAGTCCCAAATTGTGGATTCAACCTTAAGTCTGTAAAAATATTCAACACATACTTTTTTATTATTTCTTTTAAATAAATTTATGAAGAACAATAGTTTAAAAACTGGGCTATCATATTATTAAACTCTTGTCCCAGATTCATTCACCTTGCCATAGAGTGCCATCCTATTATCCCTCTTAGTATATGATACTTCTTGGTGGAAAAAAAAGGAAAAAAAAATCTGCTCATAGTTTCCAAACAATTAAAGTCCAATTTAGAAAAAGAAAAAAAAGATCTGAGATACCTACAATATTACATGCAGCCAAATATTTGTAGCAAAAATACATGAATGAACTATATTAATTTGTTTTGGGGGATGATGGCTCTCTTGATTTTCTTCTTACTGTAGGTGCTCTACTAAAAAATGTCTCACTGAATTTTAATTGCAAAGTCCCCTCTGGTAGCTCCTTTAAAAGTCTTCCCTAGGCAGTACAAACCCTTTGGAGGAGAATCGACTTGGTAGTTATTTATACTGTACTATAAATTAGGAGAACTTTGTCGTTTCCTCAGTATTCACAGCATACCTAGCAAGTCTGAAATAAAAGTGTTGTTAGATGGAGTGGAAAAAGATGCTTAGGATGGTGAGGCAGCAAAAAAGATAATTTAATGCAACAGAAGCTTTGGCTGTGTAAGAATTTTTACACTTTAGGAAACATTTTGACTTACATGTCCTTTGTTAAAGTGATAACATTATGTAATTGTATAGGAAAACAGGACACTATTCAGGTGGAACAGATGACGCAAGCCATCTCTGACACTACAACTTATTGCCATGCTCCACGTTCACTGTAGAAGTTATTATCAGATGGGGCAGGCTATACTTAACAGCACATGATGTTGAGCTATTAGCCAGCACCCTACCACACTCTTCCCTTATCCCTAGGCAGTAGCTGCACTATTTGGAAGTCCAAAGTCAGAAATCTTTGGCACACCAAATCTTCTGATAATTTAACAATGTCCCCTGATTTAGAAATCTCCCTACTTTATAGAAATTCAAGCAGTCTGATCATACCTAGCTACTATTATAAAGGTGTTACAACACACACAAGTTCATTTTATTGTAACTAGTTTGTAATCAACAATTTGTTAGGTTGTCATGTAGACATGCTTTGAATATAAAATGCCAATGGAAAGAATGTGAAAAGCCTCAATATCTGCTTTGGTTCATTTGTCCCAAATTTTACTGAGCATAAAGATCAACCGATGCCCCAAAATGACCTGGGCAGTACATGAGCTGAAATTTGTGTAAAGGCCAAATCCCAGACTGAACTCAGAAAACATGTTGATCAATGATCTCATTCTTCTGATATTTTTCAGTACCTATATATGTAACATACTACAGACAACTAAATGTTTTCATACAAGGCTATTTTAAATTTGGAAATCGTAGGCTCTTAAATACAGAAAAAGAAATATAATCACGAGGAAGCAAGTAACTGAATGACAAGGTCATTGAGAAAGGAGCATACATCTAGCTGAGTCGTCCTGCACATTCTCCCTCCTTCCCTCTCGTCCTTCCAACCAGTCCATATTGCCTGCCACCCTGTAGTTACTGACTTTATTCGAAACAAGCCAGTTATAAGATGAAAACTAAGGGGTTTGATTTAGATGTGTCTAAAAAAGTCCTTACAGGTTTATATTTTAAAGAATATTTCAAATCAATCAATGTGATACATTACATTAACAAAATGAAGGATAAAAATCATCTTGAAAGATACAGAAAAAGCGTTTGACAAAATTCAACACCCATTCATGACAAAAACTCTCAACAGAGTGGGTATAAAGGGAATATACTTCAACATATTAAAGAGCATATATGACAAACCCACAGCTCACATCATACTCAAAGGTGAAAAGCTGAAAGCTTTGCTTCTAAGAACAGAAACAAGAGAAGGATGTCTACCCTCATTACTTTTATTCAACAGCAATAAAAGAAGGTTCTAGCTACACAATCAGGAAAGAAAAAATAAAAGACATCCAAACTGGTAAGGAAGAAGTAAAACTGTCACTATATGCAGAAGACATGATGCTAAAAAACAAAAACAAAACCAAAAAACATTACCAATTCCACTAAAAAAAAAAAAAAAACCAAAAAACAAAACAAAACCTAAAACTAGCAAGTGAATTCATTAAATTTGCAGGATACAAAATTAATATACAGAAATCTGCTGCGTTTCTATACAGCAATAATAAACCATCACAAAAAGAAATTTAGAAAACAATCCCATTTACAATTGTACCAAAAAGAATAAAAAACCTAGGATTAAACTTAACCAAGGAAGTGAAAGACCTATACCATGAAAACTATGACACTGATGAAAGAAATTGAAGACAATGCAAATAATGGAAAGATACACCATGCTCATAGATTGGAAGAATTAATATTGTTAAAATATCCATACTACCCAAAGCAACCTACAGAGGCAATGCAATCCCTATCACAATACCAATGGCATTTTCCACAAAGCTAGAACAAAGAATCCTAAAATTTGTATGGAACCACAAAGGACCTCAAATAGCCAAAGCAGGGGCGCCTGGGTGGCTCAGTGGGTTAAAGCCTCTGCCTTCGGCTCGGGTCGTGATCCCAGGGTCCTGGGATCGAGCCCCACATCGGGCTCTCTGCTCAGCAGGGAGCCTGCTTCCCTCTCTCTCTCTGCCTGCCTCTCTGCCTACCTGTGATCTCTGTCAAATAAAAACAAAAACAAAAACCAAAAAAAACATAGCCAAAGCAATCTTGAGAAAGAACAAAGCTGGAGGTATCACATGCCCTGATCTCAAACTACACCACAAAGCTACAGTAATCAAAATGGTGTTGTACTAGCATAAAAAGAGACACATAAATCAATGGGACAAAATAGAAAGCTCAGAAATCAATTCATGCTTAAATGATTAATTAATCAATGACAAAGGTGGCAAGCATATACTATGGGAAAAAGACAGTACTTTCAATAAATGGTGTTAAAAAACTGGATAGCTACATGTCAAAGAATGAAATGGGACCACTTTCTTATAAAAATAAACTCAAAATGGATTAAAGGGCTAAATGTAAGACCTAAAGCCATAAAACCTCTAAAAAAGCATAGGCAGTAAACTTTTGGACATATGCCTTAGTGATACGTTTTGGCTTTGTCTCCACAGGTAAGGGCAACAAAAGCAAAAATTTAAAAATGGGACTACAAAAAAAAAATGGTACTACATCGAACTAAAAGGCTTTTGGACAACAAAGGAAATAATCAACAAACCAAAGAGCAAACTACGAAATGGGAGAAGATATTTGCAAATGACATACCCAATAAAGGTTTAATATCCAAAATATATAAAGAACTTATATAACTCATAACCAAAAAGACAATCTGATTAAAATATGGGCTGAATACCTGAACAAAATACTCTTCCAAAAAAGACATCCAGACGGCCAACAGACACAAAAAAAGATGCTCAACATCCATCAGCATCAGGAAACGGCAAATCAAAACCACAGTGAGGTGTCACCTCATACCAGTCACAATGACTAGTATCAAAAAGATAAGAAATAACAAGTGTTGGTGAGGATATAGAGAAAAGAGAACCCTGTTGCACACTGTTGGTGGGAATGTAAATTGGCGTAGCCACTGTGGAAAACAGTGTGTAGGTTTCTCAAAAAATTAAGAAAATACAGAACTACCATAGGACCTAGCAATTCCACTTCCGGATATTTTTCCAAAGAAAGTGAAAACCACTCATTCAAAAAGATATATGGATCCCTGTGTTCACTACAGCCTTTTTACATTGATAGATGAATGGATAAAAAATATGTGATATACATACCTTGGACTATTACTCAGTTATAAAAAGGAAGAGATCTTGCAATCTGCAGCAACATGGTGGCACCTAGAGTGTGTTGTGCTAAGTGAAGTAAGTCAGACAAAGACAAATACCATGTGATTTCACTTACGTGTAAAATCTAAAAAAAACTAAACAAATGAACTGACAAAACAGACTATGAATACAAAGAACAAACAGGCGGTTGCCAGAGGGGAGGAGGGTGGTTGAGTAGGTGAGATAGGTGAAGGGGATTAAGAGATAAAACTTCCAGTTATAAAATAAGTCTTGGGATGTAAAATTAAAAAAAAAATGAGAGAGAGAGAGAGAGAGAGATTGAGAGAGAAGGGAAAACAAAACAAAAAAAGAATATACTGAATGCTAATCTTCCTCCATTCCTAAATATATGACATTTAATTTTTCTGTCACTGAGTCTTAGAAGATAGACATTAGGAGAAGGAAGGAAGAAATGAAGGCGGGCATATCAGAAGAGGAGACGAACTATGAGAGACTATGGACTCTGGGGAAAAACCAGGGTTTTAGAGGGGAGAAGGGTGGGGGGGTGCGTGAGCCTGGTGGTGGGTATTAAGGAGGGTGCTTATTGCATGGAGCACTGGGTATTATTCGCAAACAATGAATCACAGAACACTACATCAGAAACTAATGATGTACTGTATGGTGGCTAACATAACAATAAAATAAGAGGACAGATCTTATAATTTTAATGATCTTTATCACAGAAGTGTTATTTATATCATGACTATTAGGTGAACATTCTCAATGTGTGAGGTTTTGTGCTTAAATCCCATCTCATTCATAACAGCAATGTATTATTATATCTTCATCTTGCTGAATAGGAAACAGTTTTTATAACAAACATTGTACCTTTATAGCAATTACAATTAAAGTAGATCCAGAGCAAATGTAAATATTCTACCTTAAGTTACCCCAATTTAGGGGTTGATTCTGTCATCATGTCCCTTTACAGCAAGTGCATTTGCATAGAATTCTTATGTGATGTATCTTTTAAAAAATAATCTGAGATACACCTTTTACTATACCAATACATACAGTTGGCAATTGTTACAAAGGTTTTATGATAAAACTGTTTTAAAGACGGTAGTATAACAACCTTAGAATTTTTAGTAAAATAGTCTCATTTAATTTTTTCTTTTTAGGTACTATGGTGGATGTCTATTACATTAGTTCTCTGACACATACATATATATGTACACATACACACACACTCTCTTCTAATAAAGATTCTCATTTTTTCCTCTGGAGAACCACATTTACTCCTGCTTTAGAGGATGTAGTTTGGATGAGGCTAATGGTAACCTCCTCTTCAGGAGACCTGGGACCTGGCCCATCCAATCAAAGTCTATTTCCTCATGATGATAATCTCAGAGATGAACATGTAACTCAGGCTGAGACAATGAAAGCCCTCCCTGGAACTTCCACTAAGCACATTAGAAAGACATACACTGAAGCTTTTTCTGCCAAAAATGCCAGTCTGGCGTGGTGGGAAGCTTCTCTGCTGGAACAGATTTACTGAGAATGAAGCCAACCAGGAGGAAAACAAAGAAGAGGGATGAAGAGTCAGATTTCTGATATTATTGTTGGAGCATCTAGATCCTGTCATTCAAGTCCCAGGAAATTTCAGCTAATTGAGTTAATAAATTATTTTTCTTGTTTGAGCCATTTTGAGTAACTCAAGCAAATGAAAGAACGAACCCCCATAAAAGATGAAGTACTAAAAGACTGTCTACACTTTATATCTTATATTCATCAAGACTGTATACGTCTCATAATTTAAATCAACAGATTATCCATTCTCCCACATTTGGATTTTTAGGTCCTTTCTAAATTTTCACCAGTGTAAGTCACATAGAAATGAACATCTAAAACATGAAGCATATTTACAATTCAGATTATGTCTATAATTTTTAAGATAATTACTGGGTGACGGAGAATTTTTTTTTTATAATTTTCTAAAAATCAGGGCGCCTGGGTGGCTGAGTGGGTTAAAGCCTCTGCCTTTGGCTCAGGTCATGATCCCAGGGTCCTGGGATCGAGCCCCGCATCGGGCTCTCTGCTCAGCAGGGAGCCTGCTTCCTCCTCTTTCTCTGCCTGCCTCTCTGCCTACTTGTGATCTCTACCTGTCAAATAAATAAATAAAATCTTTGAAAAAATAATTTTCTAAAAATCAATGGGCATCACTGAAAATGCTATACTCTGTAAAATTATTTAATTTTTAAACAAACAAACAGATATAGATTATTTAATCTTCTGGAGCAGCAATACATAAATTGGGCTTTTGATGAAGTTACTTGAAATTTTATGTCTCTGTATAATAATGAAATAATTTTTAAATAAAATCTTTTGAACAAAACAGAATAAAAATATTAGAAAATTTTTCAGGAAAGCCTAGGATCAAAGAAAAAATAATTATTATATAAAAAGTTACCCTCAAAGGTTTTCTTGAATATATCGAAATCTAAATAGAGGAAAACCAAATAAGTTTTGGGTTTTATTTTATTTTGATTTTTTATTTACTTATTTGAAAGAGAGAGAGCATGAGTGGGAGGAGGGACAGAAGGACAAGCAGACTCTCGCTGAGTGGGAGGACCCGATGCGGGGCTCAGTCCCAGGACTCCAAGGTCATTACTTGAGCCCAAGTCAGATGCTTAATTGACTGAGCCACCCAGGTGCCCTAAATTCTGGGTTTTAATAAAATAAAAATTTATACAGCAGCAAGAATTATAGTCACTGTGGGAAAGCTAACATGATCCTCTATAAATATTAAAAACACAAATCCAATTAAATATCATAGATTCTAGCCATTTTTTAATCTCTTTTTTAAAAAAAAAATTAATCTATTTAATTTAGAGACAGAGGGAGAGAGAGAGAGTGCACAAGCGGGGGTAGGGGGCTGAGGGAGAGGAAGAGAGAAACTCAAGCAGACTCCATGCTGAGTGTGGAGCCAGACTCAGCGCTGGATCCCAGGATCCTGAGATCATGACCTGAGCCAAAATCAAGATCTGGATGCTTAACCAACTGAGCTACACAGGCGCCCCTATTTTGTTTCTTAATAAAGTTAGTCATGTATGGCCTAATCCTGATTACATGCTTGAATAGTGAAATAAAATTACTTAACCCAAATTTTTGAAAAAGAAAACAAGGATTTGAGTTATAGATCAGATCAATGGAATTGTCATTTATGCAACAAAATTTACCTTTGAGATGATTATTCTAGTTAATAACTAAGATGTATTATTTACCCAAATCCTTGCTATAAATTAGTTTTCAACTCTATTTTCCCCTTTTATCTCTTGCTACATCCATGTGAAATATTTCTAAACCAATGAATTGCAAACAGGAAGATTTCTTTTTATCTTCACAAACTTCAGAGGAAGGATTTTCAGATATGCTTAATTAGCCAAGACTCATTAAACCTGGGCATATTCTGAGGCAGCTTGGGAGTATCCAGTTGCAAGTACCCTTGCCTTCAATAAAACATAAGCAGTGAACAAACATCAGTGAAAAACATGATGGCCTTTTTATGGGAATAAAATATTTTTATGTGGATTAGGAAGTACTTTTTAATGCTCCAAATTATGACCCTGTACTATGGTTTGATAGGGGATTGTCTTGAATCTAATAAAAAGTATGATAAAACCTAAACTGTTTCTTTTGAACCTACGTATTATTATTGCTCATCATGTTTCTCTAAATGGTGGGAACTTTCTATATGTAACTGTTCTCAAATGCTGCCACCTAAAGGTTAAAGTTGGGTACAGACAAATAATGTCTAGAAACAAAAAAAGTACAGTACCCTGGAGATACACAAAAATCCAACTATCGGAGGGGGAGACAAATCATGAGAGACTGTGGACTCTGAGAAACAAACTGAGGGTTTTGGAGGGGAGCAGGTGGGGGTTTGGGTGAGCCTGGTGGTGGGTATTAAGGAGGGCACATATTGCATGAAGCACTGGGTGTGGTGCATAAACAATGAATCTTGGAACACTGAAAAAAAAATAAATTAAATCTAAAAAATCCAATTATCTCATTATATCCAAGCATTAATTTACATATATGTTTATCTATTTGAATTTTTCTGTGTTTTATCTATATGAATTTTTCAGGAGAAAGGTAAATCATTAATAAAGTTTTATCAATGACCATAGCAAAAGATGGTATATAAATAAAAAATAACTTAAATGTGTATCCAAATAATACCAACACTAATAGTACTATGACTAATAAAAATTAAAAAGATGTCATATAGATGAATTTACAAATTAAAAGGATTTAAGTACTTATTTGCTGATTAAACATTTCAGATTAAGAAATAGTTAACATGAGACCCATTTTTGTCAATGCATTATGGGCCATTTACAAACTGAGATTTCCAATCTTGAGATAAGATCAGTAGAAGCCATTCATGTAAACTGCTTAAAACCATTGATAAAAATCAAACTTATCTATATGCAAAAATATTGAATATACTGAGTCTGCAAATACTCTGCTAGAGGCAAATATCCAGGTCTAATTCAGATGGTTAGGGTATATCCAGAGAAAGACAATACTTAAATGTATGATTAGCCTATTTGATATTTTTGTAATGGTGGTTTTTGTAACCCATAAAAAGAATGCACAATACAATTCAATATTCTTAAAGTTACACAATGTTATATGTCACTTATATCTCAATAAACTGGAAAAAATACATTATAGAAACTTCCAATTAAATAAATTATATTAAACACAAAGCAAAAAAAAAGTGTACAGTATTTTCAGTATCTATTCATCACTGCCTATAAAAACTAAAATATCTAGAAAATATGAATATTACGTCCAAAATCCTAAAAAAGGATTCTAGGAAGAGACTGGAGCTAATTACCTAGAAGAAAATGTAGTTATCCATCTGTTGACATTATCTCAATCCCTTAACTGTGATTGTATATTTACCAAATTTTCTAGTAATAATTTCAAGTCCTGTGCACTTCCTATGAAGTTATTACCTTCCAGAAATGAATAAAATATTGCTTTGATTTTTATATCCTTTTCTTACGCGTTTAGTTAAGATGGGTGTGTTTATCAAAGTCTGACCATCACTAGGTAGATGGATACAGTTCAGTTTCAGAACCACCAGGAAGGTTCTGCGGAGCCTACCAAGACACAGTTTTATGTAGGGAGTCCTTCACAAAATAGCAGGTCACCTTTTGGTTTGATATCTTTTTAGTTGCAATTCATCTTGTGAATGTCTGTAGCAATCACTACATAGGAAGTGCCTTGGTTCATTGAACTTCAAAGCTCAATGCCTACTATACTCAATATATTTATTTATTTAATGAATAAATGAATTTTTATACTTAAAAATTAAGATTATTTAGTTGTTTATGAAATCAGATATGAATGGAAGTTTCAAATGTTAAATTTTTAAAATTTGTATCCAAAATAACTTGTGCTAAACTTCATTCTAGTTTATGCTTCAGCATGGATTAAGAAACATTAACAACTTAATTTCAACTTATAGTCTATAGAACTTATAATTTTACTGGGTAAATTCGTACACATTAATAAGGTCACGTTTTCTCATTCTTCCCATTAAAAGAAAAACCTCAAAACTGCTTGTCTAATAAAATATTCTGAGGAAAACGTTCACTTCTTTTTTTTTTTTTTAAGATTTTATTTACTTATTTGACACAGAGAGAGATCACAAGTAGGCAGAGAGGCAGGCAGAGAGAGAGGGGGAAGAGCAGGCTCCCCGCTGAGCAGAGAGCCCTATACAGGGCTCAGTTCCAGGACCCTGGCATCATGAACTGAGCCGAAGGCAGAGGCTTTAACCCACTGAGCCACCCAGGTGCCCCTTGATTTTTTTTTTTTTTTTAAGACTGTATTTATTTACTTGAGAAGAAAAGAGCGTGAGCATGAGAGAGAGAGAGAGAGAGAGAAATGATGAGCAGGGGGAGAGGTAAAGGGAGAAGCAGAGTCCCCATCAAGCAGGGAACCAGGCAGCAGGACTGGATGCCAGGACCCTGGGATCATGACTTCGGCCAAAGGCAAACTAGTAAAGACTGAGCCAAGCACACGCCCC
Source organism: Mustela erminea (assembly GCF_009829155.1). NCBI lineage: Eukaryota > Metazoa > Chordata > Mammalia > Carnivora > Mustelidae > Mustela > Mustela erminea. The sequence goes on along the minus strand of NC_045617.1, from coordinate 110,715,620 downwards.
AGATCCCACCTTTCTGTATGCCTTAAGTCAGACAGTTTTCTTAATCTTTAAAATAGCAATAATAACATCCGCATCCTCATAGGAAGCTCATGTTAGCACAGCAATGATTGAAACAAAGTAAAATCTCAGTAAATGACAAGCATATGTCAGGAAGAGGAAGAAGGTCTGTTAACTGAATTGAGCTATTTCTTACAATTCTAGGTACATTTTCTGCTAGATGTGATCCTATGACCATGTCATTATCTTGGGGAAACCACCTGCTTTTTCTGCAATAGCAGTTTCCCGTTTACCTCCAGCAAATCTATCGGCTGATTCAAGCAAGTATCAGTGAGAAAGAGAGCTTAGACTCAATGTCCACTTCATAGTTTTGCTTTGGAGAAAAAAAGTAGGAATAAAAGAAAATATTTCCTATCTGCCCACACTGATTCTTGAGGTGAGCTGGCATAAGGCTTGGAAGGAAAAGGAGGTACCTTCTATCTGCATCAGGAGCACTTATCCTAACACATGGGTTTTTTCCCTAACAACATTAGGCATTGTGGGATCAAGCTTGCTTTTAACTTATACATGTGCTCCTCATTGTAAAATGAGAAATAAATTTTTTTTTGAATTACCTAATATATCACTTTTTTTTACTTTATTATTTTTTTCAGTGTTTCAAGATTCATTGTTTATGCACCACACCCAGTGCTCCACGCAATACATGCCCTCCTTAATACCCATCACCAGGCTCACCCAACCCCCCAAGCCCCTCCCTTCCAGTAAAAGGAGAAATTTTTGAAGATCAAACACCAACAAATGTATTATGTGGTGAATCATGATCACAAAGTTATGAGACACATTCATGCATGGATTGATTAATTTAACAATTTAGTTGCAAATTCCATGTAAGTCCCTAATATTTATTTATTTTTAAAAATTTATTTATTTGACAGAGATCACAAGCAGGCAGAGAGGCAGGCAGAGAGAGAAGCAGGGGAAGCAGACTCTTTGCTGAGCAGAGAGCCCGATGCGGGGCTCGATCCCACGACTCTGAGATCATGACCTGAGCTGAAGGTAGAGCCTTTAACACACTGAGCCACCCAGGCGCCCCCCTAATAGTTATTTAATACACAGTCATCAATGCTAATAATTAATTAACAGGCTTTATTTTAATTTCATATATGTTATTCTGCTAGGACTGGGTCTATCATTTGAATTACTAAATATTAATATTTACCTTCTTAATCTTCTTAAAATTATATGGTTTTTGTATAAGGTATGCAAATAGTGTTTTCAGGTTTGCCTAAATATGAAATTTAATGTATCGATTCCTATAAAGCTCATTCACGAAACAGAAAATTTTATTTATTACTAAATTTCTAAGAGGCCAGGCAAGGTGTTCCCCAGACTAAATGCTCCTTGAGGTAGCAATATTAAAAAGTAAGTCTATAGTCGATAATTCATAAGTTATGCTTTTATAGAATTTATCATCAGAAGATTTAGGCCTAGAAACTTGAGGTGTTACCTGGAAATATAATAATAAATCATGAGAGCATAACATGTTATTTCCCAGAAGGTCATGTTTTAAGAAAACAGTGACAGTAGTGTTTATGTGAAATCATACATTTTTACGCTTGCCAAAATCACACTTATAAATGATAGCATTTATTACAGAGAATATTATCCCATCATATTAGAAAATCTTAACACTATCAACAGTGTTACACAGCACAAGAAATATATGCAGGCACCAAAGCTCTAAGTCAAATTTCAGAGTCGGCACATACTGTGATGTGTGGAATTTAACATCCAGATACGTTCAGTATTGAATCATTATAATTATACTATTTAACAACCAATATAATTTTAGAGTTTTCATTTAATATTTAGAATTTTCTGAGTTATGTTAACTAATGTGGCACAAGGAAAGAATATATGCTAAATTTTTATAAAATAAAAATGTCCTTTGAAACATACAGAATTACCTTTAGAGAAATGTAATATCAGCTTCTTGAATATTTAATATAAATTCTATGTATAATGAAGTTATCATAATTTTACTTTCCTTTCATTGCCCTCCCCAAGAGTGAATATTTTATTAATATTGCTTCTTCTTTGGTGAAGAACCTTAGATCTTGTAATGGTATCTTATACTTTTCACTGTTGGAATTCATAGTCAATAATTCAAGGTTGAATCTTATGCATTATTACTTTTACATTATTGAAAATAACAATTGAAGGCATTTCTTTATCACAAAATTTCCCTCAGGCAAGCAGAACCTTTACCCGCTGTTTCTCAACTTTTCTTATTTAATCCTGATTGTGAATAAACTGACTGCCATCTTATCACTGGTACTTAGCAATCACATCTGTTAGACTAAATGTTGTCCCAGTTATTTCTGCTCCATGGATTAATGGCATTACATCTAGGGGATTTTCATTAGCTCTCAGAGAAAAAAAATACATGAAAAATGGCTGTAATCCAAACTATAATCTTACAGAAAGTAGCCAGACCTAAAATCAGAATATGCTAACCTACTATTTAGAAATGATTTTCATCATTGTTTTTTCTGACATTAGTTCAGAATTATACAATCATACACACAATTATACACTCATACCACATACTATATATTTTAGTACATCTTGAAGGATTTGTCACTATTTTAGTAATTGCAAACTTTTAATTTATAAATGGCTATCTCAGTTCTTTTGATTTTCAGTAGTGATGTTTTCCAAAAGTCAGCAGGTCTTCCAGTAGCTAAGGACAGAGAGAAACACATGTGGTCTTGAGTTCCTGGAAACTGAGGAAGGATGAGTCTGTAGCCATTTGGTAAGTCCATTTATGAGTCCAAACACCCAAATATTCAATACATGTCTTTTCAAACCCCCTTCTTTGGGAGATGTGTGTGTGTGTGTGTGTGTGTGTGTGTGTATACACATACATATGCATACAGGTATCTCCTGCTTTTTGAAAGTTCACATTGAATCTTTTTTTAAATTTATTAAGTTCAATTAGCCAACATATAATACATCATTGGTTTTATTGATGTAGGTTCAATGATTTGTTTGTTGTTCAATGATTCAATGTTGCTCATTAGATCACATTGCATCATTTTGCTTTTACGAAAAACCTACATTAGTACCTGTTTTCACTAACCGAAAGAAATCCAAAAAACATTTTCACTTTTCCAAAGAAGACAAATTTTAAAAATAGTGTTCTGTGCTTGTTTTGCCGTGAACCATTACAGAGGCAGCAAGCACCCGGAGCAGCAAGGGTGGCCCCGCCAAGCTCCCTCCTCAGGAACTACACTCAGCATCTCAGCATCAAGCTGCTCTGTGCTTGATTTCCACTTATTGTGTGTATCCATTAGCAACATGAGTCGTACGGTATCAGAAAAGCCTAAGAGAGGATATTTGGAAGTCTGGGAATGCTCAAATATATTTCCATATAAGTTAATTTTAATTTCTTCTTCATCTTATTTTGGCTTCTGAAAAGTTTCATAGGAACAATTTGCTAATCTGCTTTCAAATAGAAGGGGAAACTGTGTGTGTGTGTGTGTGTGTGTGTGTGTGCGCGTGCGCGTGTGTGTGTGTTTGTGTGTATACACATACATATGCATACATATACATATATACATACATATGCAATACACAGAGATACACATATATAAACGATCCTAGAATGTTTGAGCTTGCTCAAACAACAATAAAATATGTTAAAATTCTATGATAGCCTAGAACTTGCCAAGTTGTCTCCAAATGTGTAACCAACAGAAAGCAGTTAAGCACTAAAAAGTCCATTTGAAGTCATCTTTTGGGTTATACTTAAGAGCAAATGTAGCCACATAAACCATAAATGCAGCTTGTACTGTAGGTTTTATGGGTATGCTATTTTAATAATTATATCCTTAATTCAAATGATAAGGTAAAATAAAGTACAGGATTACTCAAGTATTCGTTCCCAAAAGGCATTTGACCAATCTTTCTGGGATATTACATACCATACACTAAACAATAGCAACGCATAATCTGGGACTCTGGGGAGAGTATAATAATGTTATTGAGACAATTAAAGGAATGAAGCTTAAAAAAAAAAACACCAGACTTTCTATCCAACAAATTTACTGCTCTTCTACTATTCACTTTCTCTTCTCATATATTTCCCATTAAAAATCATTTTCATAGGTGTTCCTTCTGTTCAAATAATATGTTTCTAACAATTGTTATCTTTACTTTTCCCATATTTTCTTTCTTTTTCTCCTATCAGTAACAACCTAGCTATTGTATGGTATAAAAGAAATAACAGGTGGCTAGGTCATTACATAGTACTTCCACAGGCCAACAAATGCTACCTAAGACTGGCACAGACTTATCTTCAAAGAGGTTCTCATTTCCTGCAACTTGGTGAAAATCATTAACTTACAAATATTGTAAATACTGCCTTAACTGAATTATATAGTATGCTTTCCAGTCACTCTCCAAATGCCAGAGCCTTATGCATATAGGTATTTACACATTTTATTTATAAGAAAGGTAGAACAGGAGAAAGTTAATTTATAAAATTTAATTAAAATCATAAAAACCATTTGTAATTTAAATAATCATAAAAACCATTTATAATCAGTGGAAAATAATTTAATCTGTTATAGAAGACCTTAGCACAAGCTCAGGCAGCAGAAACGATCTTATTAAGAAACAACTAATGGAAAGAAGAAAGACTTTAAAATTAAAGAGAAGAAACAGACTCTAGTGAAATATTACTCACTCCATAAAAAGTTTCTCTCTTGATTCTAGAGCAATAAAAAAAATTAATTTGACTGGAGGTAATGGAGGTCCCACATGCTGATGAGTATGACATATGTCCAATAAATATCTGTTGAATACAAATAATTTCCCTTTAGAAAAAAAAAGAGAGAGGGGAGCAAACCATAAGAGACTCTTCACCACAGAGAACAAACTGCGGGTTGATGGGATGGAGGGAGGTAGAAGGGGGGTGAGCCAAAAGGGTAATGTATAATAAGGAGGGCGCTTGTGGTGAGTAGTGGGTATTATAAGTAAGTGATGAATCACTAAATTCTACTTAAAACCAACATTTACACTATATTTGCACTATAAAATTTATTTATTTATTTATTTTTATTTTATTTATTTTTTTTTATAAATCTTTTTTTTTTTTTTAATTTTTATTTATTTGACAGAGAGAGATCACAAGTGGGCAGAGAGGCAGGCAGAGAGAGAGAGAGGAGGAAGCAGGCTCCCTGCCGAGCAGAGAGCCCGATGCAGGACTCGATCCCAGGACCCTGAGATCATGACCTGAGCCGAAGGCAGCGGCTTAACCCACTGAGCCACCCAGGCGCCCTGCACTATAAAATTTATATAAAAATTTTTTAAAAACCCAAAAGCCAAAAAACAAAAATTTTCCTCTATATGAAGGACTGTCCAGCCTTTTTGTCAGAGCATACACTAGTGCATGTGAAAAACTTTTTAATCCTTTATTATTTACTTAGAAAAGAAGAACATTTTAGAGGAACATAACCTCCACATTGATGTTCAGAAGTCAATCTCAAAACACAATATAGGAAAGGACATTCGGGAGCACGTATTTTAAAACTCTGCCACAAACAGCTCTTTCAACAAGAGAACCACTTATGATGTACTCTAAGTATCTGTTCAAAATCACATGGAATTATTCTTTATTGAATGTGAAATTGATTATATGCATAGTCAGGAAAAAAAAGACCTTTTCCCTCCAATGCAATCAATGCAATTCTAAAAAACACCATTTAAATTCATCTAACCAAGTTAAAGATCAATTTACAAGGGAAGGAATGTAAATCGTCCTGCCACACCCCCTTTCCCTCCTCAGTGAGTGGTCTGCTTCTAGCTTTTCAAAACATTAATATAAATAATGCATTTATTAAATAAAAATGGAAAAAAAGGAAATTCTTCCTCTTCCTTGAAATTAACAACAGAAGGTAGAACTTATAAATGTCTTAATTAATTCTTAATTCTTCTTGATCACTTTTGCCCCTTATCTTTTATATGCTGGGACTCACTTTTCCACCAACCTTAGCACTTTCCTCATATGCAAGATCACTTTGTCCAAGAATAGTGGACGATCCACAAACACCAATGCTGCCTACACCTTCCTCAAATACTCAGAGCTGAAATAGAATGGACCAAAAGCAAGAATCCAATGGGTAGGGCTAAATGAGCAGTACTTGAATTTGACACCTGGCCATAGATGTATTTATCTTTGAGCATGCTATTTGGGCCTTGTTGATAGAGTGATTTAATAGCAACATCAAACACTTAGAGTATAAAATTTGCCAGGCCCCTATTGTAAGCAAAACACATACATTTTCTGATCTAGCCTCACAAAACACAATGAGGCAGGTACAATTTTCCCTCTCACTTTAGAGATGAGGCCCAAAATGTGCAATAACTTGCTCAAGGTCACAGAGTTGATAAATTGCTGAGCTGGTATTTAAACCCATGTAGACTAATTCCAGAGATGCTAATCTTACATACCCATTGTATTTTATTGTTTAGAAAACTCAGGAGGTTAATGAGATGTCAATGTTTTCACCTGTGAAGGACGGGCTAGATCAGGGGGTCAGAAACTCAAATATCTTTGGAGGTTATCCAGGCACTAAATAATGGAGTATACTGTTTGTAAGACACGAGGGATGGTGAGAACTGCAGAAACCTGGCGGAAATATGCTCTTTCTAAAAAGACTAGTTGTTAACTCAGCTTCACTTGATGACTAGACAAGCCCAGTGTATTTTCAGAACAAGCTGAGAATCAAGATCTCTCTCCATGTGAAATTTTAAAATGTTTAAAACACTAAATAGGCCAAGTACAGCTGTGGTTGAATGCTTCCTATGAGCCACCAGTTGGTAATTTCTCAACAAGAAGAGTTCTATTTCTTTCAGAACCAATGCCCTAAAACTCATCTACAATACCTACGTGGTGATACATTTAACGCCATTTCTCTGGGAAACATAAGAAAATGATGCCACTGGTTTTCAACCTAGGTCATCCAGTGAAAACCACGTGGCTAACCATATTAAATGGATGAGTTTGCTTTTCACAGCACAATTTTTCCTTTTATTCAAAACTGCATGTGTGTGTCTCTTACATGAAGTAGAATTTATGATTTTCCATATGGGAGTCATTTCAGAACTCTAAATGAATTGAAACATAAATTGTTTTCTAAGCTTTTTTTAATATTATTTTGGCTTTTACATCATATTTGTGAATTGGAAGATCTGATTTGACTATACAAATACTGTTTACTAGATTTTACTGTCAGCTCTTATTCTTTTCATCAAAAATGCACAAATTGATCTTTGACTTTTTTGCATGATTCCACTCCCTGTTTTTCCAGTCTAGAAGATTTAAACTTTTACAGATGTAATTATCACTCTAAATTTGAACCATGCATCCAGCGCACTTAAAACCAGTAAAGATACCCCTAATGTCTTTCTGCAGAAAATATCTCTAAGTAATTTTAAAGACCGTTTTAGGTATAGTTAAAATGATAAATATATAAAGAAGTGTGAATATCGACTATTTACGTTTCTGAAAGGATTATGAAATTAGGGGTCTTTTTTTTTTCATTTTCCCATATTTAGCAAGTGAAAGATAGATGGAATTAGTAATTGCGATGATAAATGCAGAATAATTGAAATGCAAGCATCTTGTAATTAGTTTCTCTCTGATGTACTTCAGCTTCCAGTTGACTGCTGAGAAGGATAAAATCTTTGAGGTTAAACTCATTAGTTTCATTGGGATCTTCTGGAAAGGATTCATTGTGCATTGAGAGGGCATCAGCAAAACCAAAGCACAGAATTTTAGAGCTGGCTGGGATACAGAAATGAAGTTAACACACACATACAAACACACACACATGGAGATAAACACATACTCAAACACACCTCTATCTGCAAGTCTTGTCTCCAGAGTTCAATATTTAGTATATAAAATACTTCTCAGTATTCTTCCAGGAGTTTGTATTATTGTGTTCCAAGGCTACATGTCATTACACATCTGGCATACGCCTACACAGAAATATTGTACAAATGTGAATCATAATATTTATTCAAAACATCTCAGAGAAAGATTATAATAGTTATCAAGGTGATGACAATTCCCTTAACTAGATTTTCCAAGATAAAACCTAAAAATAGCAGCATTTTATGCTCTCTTAAAAAACGTATTTTGGGATCAAGGGAAAATAAATGTTTGTTTTGAATGTGTGTTGTGAAACTACTATTTTATTGCTTAAGCCATTTTGTGTTTCGGTTTAAAATTGTATTAGTCTGTATAAAATGATCTGTGGTCCCCACTATGAATGTCCTCCTAGAAGTAACAACATATTGACTGGGATTAGTGCCAAACTTGGACAAAAATTTTTTTAAGGAAGCCACCTCCTGAAGAAAAGTACCTATAACTGGTACCAGACCTCTCTACCATTGATCTCTGAGAATCAGGAAATTACAGGTTCCTTCACACCGCCCCCCACACTCCATCACTGTCTCATAAGCAGATGAAGAAAGAACAGAGGTAGAGTAAGAGTCATTATGTCTTGTGAACATTTTTATGTTACGCATAAGAGGCAAATGCCTCTCTTTGTTGTAGGGGGAAGAAGGGGGAAGACCGACCATGGTGTTGCCTGACTGAGTATCTGCTCACATAATAGATCGAACTCATCTGACTCAGGCCTCTTTGAGCAAAAGCGAATTAGAGGGAGACAGCAAGGAGGGTACACAGAAGGGCAGGACTGGACCACCTTCATGCCCAGAATTTGGTATAAAAAGATGTGTGAGTTTCCATGGGCCACAAGGATACTGAGGAGGGTAGAGGACTTCTTAGTCTGCTGGTAGTCCACGCAAAATAGCAGCCCACCAGGAGCACCTGGGCAGCTCCGTGGGTTGAGGCCTCTGCCTTTGGCTCGGGGCATGATCCCGGGGTCCTGGGATCGAGCCCCACATCCGGCTCTCTGCTCAGCAGAGAGCCTGCTGCCTCCTCTCTCTCTGCCTGCCTCTCTGCCTACTTGTGATCTCTGTCTATCAAATAAATAAAATCTGGGAAAAAAAAAAAAAGCAGCCCACCAGATGAAAAGACTCCTGCATTTAGAGGGTTTAAGTGTTCCATCCATGGTGAAGCAAGTGAGCTGAAGGGTCGTGTTCCAGAAGGACTCCTGCTCTCACACCAGGGAACCGAGTAGCAGGAATGCCCTGCAGGACCCCCCAGAATATGTCCTTAAGTGTCTCCCAAGAGCACCAGAACTCCATCTTCTCATCATAAAGAAGGTGAACCCCAAAGAACAAGATGAGGCCTGAAGAGACAGATCTTTCCCTTCCCTTACCACTTCAGGCCTCTCACTTATGGTCAAGTTTGTGCTTGGGAAAGAAGAAAAAATAACACTCTAATTAGGTTCAGAATAAAATTTTTACCTGAACTGGGTTTTAATAACCAAATTCACAGGAAAACTGAGTAACATATTCAAAATACTGTGAAGGGATAGGAAAGGGTCTGAAGACAAAGATTAAAGGAAAAAAAAAGCTTTTATATTTAAACATCTTGCTGAGTTAAACTCCTCAATGAAGAGGCAGGGTTTACAGCTAGACTCAGGTTCCTGTTGGTCTGTTTATTTTTTGAGTGTATATTTGAAGGAAATGTGGCTGAAACCAGAAATACAATTAAATCTGCAGACCAAGATTTAGCCACCAGAAGACAAGCAAGTTCATCATTCCTTCAAATCCTTCAATAGCTTAAAATAAAGAAAATTTAGGATATATTGCTTCATTTTTCATTTGAAGTTAGAGCCTACGAAGACTGGGAGTAAGAGTCCTGTTCTAATCAACACCTCATTCAGGCACTACTTGCTTTTTCATTGCCTTACAAATTAATAATCTCAAGACAACCGACTATCTTCAGAAAAACTAATGTTTCAAACCACAGGGCCTGAGTAGATGGGATTTAGATAAAATGTACCAAGGTTTTTCCTGAACCCAAGGGCTCCCAAAACAGATGAACTGGCCAGTACCCTGAGCAGAGAAGAAGCTGTCTTCACACAATTAACTGTTCACTAATACTAATTAGGATTAATGAGCAGAAACATAACATAGACTCCAAATAACAGTGGCTTAAACAAAAGAGAAGTCGTTTATTTTGCTCTTAGTTCAGTGGCTTCATTATCAGCTCTCTGCTCCACCATCTCTGAAGTGTGACTCTTACCCTCTCCCAGCCTAAGAGGGAGTTCTGAGTTCCAAGAAGCAAGTTGGAAAGAGGGGAATAAAAGCCTCACTGCTTCCTTTAAGGCTGTGTCCTGAAAATGGCACACTTCCCCTCCATCTCAGTGCCTAGAACTCAGACACATAGCTGCTCTGCTCTTCTTGGCCCCCATGACCCCAGATGAGACTGAAAGTTCTACTATTGTAGGAGAGAATATATAAGGGGACAATCAGTAACCAGCAGTTACTAACACATCACTTTTATGGCAAGCTTAGCCCCACATAGATACAGTCATAGCTAGGAATTAAGTAATAAATATATTCTGGGCAGTCCCAATAATATTACAGCTCTATGCACTAAGCTTGGTGTACTTGATTTACATAAGAGCCCTCCATATCTGCACAGCAGTTTTTACCCTGATTAAACAATTTTGATTATAGGCTATAAAGCCCACAGTTAAAAAGAAGTAACCAATACAAAAAAGAGGAGAAGAAATGATACATGGAAATTATACCAAATTATGGTATCTTGAAAGGAAATCTAATTAAGGAAATAGACAGCTCAAACAGCACAGAGATCTAGAAATATTTAGTATAAGGCACAAGCCATTCACTCATCATTTTGTCCTACAGGGACCACTGGAATAATAACTAAAGTTCATTACGAGCTTTCAAAAAGGTTGTGATCTTTTAAGGAAGGCATGGTTAAATGTAATGCAGTTTTGGCATGGGTAAGTTAAGCTAATTTCTGTGCTTACAGGCAATAATCATCAGGCCTTTGGAAAACTCAGCTATCCAGACAATTCATTCTGTAGATAAGCTACATAGTTGAGAGTTTAATTTCATATTCTTAAGTGTGTTCATCAATAAACAACTTCTATATACTTGGATATACAGATTTTTAAATGTGTGAAACTGGAAATTAATTGCATTTCACTTAAATGGATTACAAATTTTACTGAATATTAATAACTAGGATTATAGTCATTTTAATAGATATATTCATTTTACCTTGAAATAACATCATGACTTGTCTTAATTGCTAACATATTCCAAATTACCTCAAACTTGTAGTCAGTATGCAACAAGAAACACTGAAGACTGCATTACTTTATAAACATAAGGCAACTTTAATAACAACTAACTTCTGATATTTAGAATGAGAATTTGTGTTAAATTTTTTTCTTAAATGAACAGATAAGATCATTTCTTTCATCTGTACTGAAAAAAATTGGATTTCTAATCACTTAAATATCTCTGAAAATCCAAATAGGTGGGAAACAGAATGCGAAAATTAATGAAAGGAAAACATTCCTTTATTTGCACAACCCTTATAGAATGCCTTATAGGAAAATTTAGATAACTGGCAAACATTTGGGGATTGAGATGGTGGTAAGGATGTACAAAATGAAGGAAATGAAAAATATAATAATTATTTACTTCAGGGAAACCAAAAAGTAGTGTGTAAAAGTAAAAAAAAAAAATCATAAATTTGAATAATGTTTACCAGACTATGTAAACTACTAATAATATAAATCCTTGATACTCATCTATACCAAAAGAAAGGCCCAATCCTATTAAAGAAGATTGAAAGGGTGCACGTGTGCATCAGTGTCAGGAGAGAAAAAGCACCAGTCCTGAGCTTTTGTAGGTAGAAAGTTAACAAATCATTTCTGAACATTGTTTCATTTCAAGAAGCAGTGATATAAACCTGTCATGTTAAGACATGAAAGGAAATGGTAAATGAGTCATCAAACAAACAAACAAACAAACAAGCAAACAAAAAAACCCCAGAAGCGATAGCCTTAATGGAAAGGGGAGAAGGAGAGGGATTGTGGTTTCATGAACAGTGTTTTGTATTTATTGACCTAGAAAACCAACAGGAAGAGCAAAAGTAAAGAAAGTGAAGGAAGGGAAATTTAATTTACAAAGCTGGGCAAACTTAGCTAAGGTAACTTGGGCAGATGGGGTCCCATTCTGATACTTTTTGTGATTTGCAACAAGTTCCTCAATCTCTCTGAGCTTTGGTGCCCAAACTGCACCTCTGTAAAATAGGATATTTTTTTTCACAGAGTCCCTCTGAAGATGTTTGTAAAGAGTTAACACTGCTGTACAATAATCACAAATATCTAAGTTCCTTCAGGCTTTCTCCTGCACTATTGCTATTTGTGTAACGGAATATTAGGATGGGATACCTTCTGTTTCTATTTGACCCATGGTGTCTATAGGAAAAATAGCAGAAACTGAAGTGAGTGAGAGGCATATCCCCAAGACAGATTTTATGGAGAAATGGCTGAAAACCAATGTCCTAACTTCTGGGTAGATCAAGGACATCAAAGATGATTAGAATATGAAGGAGAGGGATTTGCTTAGACATTTCTCTGGAAAGTGTCATAATAGGTCCCCACTCCCTCCTCCCACCCCCCAAAAGTACTGCTGGAGTCAGAGTCCCTTCTCCTTCTGTCAAACTCAATGGTGGGGGGACAGAGTGGTCCACAGGATCAATTAGAGAGCTTAAAATAGATTCCTTGTGTTTGGGAGCCAGTGCAGGACAGTGCCTGACTCACTTCTGAGAAAGCGAGAATGGTCAAGGGCTGCAGGATAGTATGGTAATGGGAATGGGAATAACAGTTTAAAAAATTAGCATGCATTAATCTAGCCTTTATAATATGGCAGACTCTGTTCTAAGCACTTAATATATATTACCTCTCACAACTTCATAAAGTACATGAGGAATCTAAAAATAACACAGATAGAAAATGACATAATCTAATCTGGGTTTAAACTGAGAAAATTTGTCTCCAAGAGTCCATGGATCTAAGAATTATACTGGGTTAATTATCACCTAAGATGGGGTTCAATCAAAATCAAGTAACCGGCTAATAAGGAAACTGAAGGGAGTTAATTTTGATATGATCTCTTTGAAAATGAAATACTAAGTATTTGTATATTTGCATGGCTGTGGTATACTGAGGGGTAAGGACCTGAACAGTTGGAAAGTGGTGGAATTGGGCTGCAAACCCAGGACAACTGAAATATAAAGTGTAGGTATCCACTGTACTCAAGTCAAACTCATTATCTGCAAACAAAGGATAACAGGATTTATTTACTATTGTGCTTTTCCTTTGCAAAAGCAAGGACTAACACAGTGGTTCTTAAAGTGGGGCCAGGAATTCCATGCGGCACTCAAGATATTTTCAGGGGTCCATGAAGTCAAAATCATACGTAGGTAAAAGATCCATTTGAAGTGCACAACAGAAGAATGGGTTTCGGTAAGGGATGTGCAATGTTGTTTTAGGGTATTGCCAAAAACTCCCTATAGTTATTTAAAAGGATATTAAAAGTCTCCTTTCAATTACCTGTGTGACTTTCTTCTTATATATAGTCAAAACATCATATCTACACAGACATAGTCTAATATATATAGAATATGTCTAATATATATGTGAATATATGTAGATTATATATCATATATATAGCTATATCATCATAGTCATACAGCATATATATAGTCAAAACTATACATACTGAATGCAGACACAGATATGGAAATCCAACTACTTTCCATACACCTAGACATTAAAGATATTTGCAAAACAAAACAAAACAAAGCAATGCCACTCTTCCCACTATTTTTTGTTTTGTTTTGGAAAATATAGTTATTGTTCACAAAATATTTTATTGCTTATAAAAAAGTTACAAATTTAGCATCTTTGTTTTTAAATGGATTAATGTATATTTTTAATTGCTCTCAGTTTTATTTCAACTGATGGATATAGCCAACATAAACAAAAAATCGAGGGGGGAATCCTTAGTAATTTTTAAAGATGCAAGTAGTTCTGAGTCCAAAAACCTTAGGGAGTAACAGGCCCATATTATCTTCTCAATAAATATCAACACTTTCGCCCTTCATTTTGTTAGGAACAGGTACAGGGTTTTGTTTTGTTTCTTAATCTTTAAAAGTTTTATTTCACACTGCAATTAAAAATATGTCATTCCACTGTGTAAGGGCTCTAAATGGCTATATTAGTCGCAGAAACACTGTGGAACTGTTACTAATCCAGTAGACTCTTAAAGTTTGGCAATACAATGAAGTCTATGAGTTACGTTATTTTCTTTTTTCCTTTTTAAGATTTTATTTATTTATTCGACAGAGAGAGAGATCACAAGTAGGCAGAGAGGCAGGGGGAAGCAGGCTCCCTGCTGAGCAGAGGCCTGATGTGGGTCTCCATCCAAGGACCCTGAGATCATGACCTGAGCTGAAGGCAGAGGCTTAACCCACTGAGCCACCTAGGCACAGCTACAATGTTATTTTCTATTATATTTTGCAGAGTAGAACTTGTAATCATCTCACACACTCTTATAAAACCATTTTATTTAATTATGGCACACACTGGGAAATAAAAAGATATATCTGATCATCTCAAGTGGAAAAGCAATCTATGATACGTGAGGGGAAAAGGGCATACTTTGAGCAAGATACATTTAAGAAATCACTAATAATATCAAGATGTTTAGCTAGTAATTACAAATGCTGCTACTTTGTTTTGTTTTACATTAAGTATTGAAATCAACTGTATGGATCACAAAGTTCCTATTGTGGTAGATTATCTTACCAGCAGTGGACATAAAATATTTGGAGACACTATAAATTAGAGCTAAACTTACTACTTGTTGTCTTTAAAAAGTTTAGTCCACCATCACCTTGGCAGCAGACATTCAGAAATAGTCAACATTTCTATATAGTAAGAGGCAGTCATAAAAGTATGAAAACCGAACACTTAAACCTTCATTAAGTTTATATTTAATAATACAATAGACAGCAAACGACCTGAGGCACAGGGGATGCTCTTTTATGTCAGAATAAGTTTGGAAGCAATTTCCTTCTTGACCAAATCTGTCCAACCTGGGTCTAGCTCCTTAGGCAGAGACAGGGAGAAAAGAGAAGCTCCACGGAGAAACAGGAACCAGCAAGAGCTAGGATATTCTCCATGAATATTCCTGCCCTGAGAAGAGACGAAAAGGAAGCTGAGAGAGACCTAAAGCCTGAGGGAGGGAGGGAGAGGTGGGGCTCAGAGGAGGGCAGAAACCGGGTCAAGTTCAAATCAGAAAGGAGAGGAGTGTGCTTGGGCTTCAGAGTTGAAGAGAATGAAAGTTTAATAAGCTGTGGATCAGATTTGGCAGTTCAGTCTCTAAATCTTGAAAATGCTGGGACCGGTCATTTCTTCTCTCCACAGTCAAACGCTTTGCGGGGATGAGGATAGCATCACACAGGCTGATCACCTCTCTGCACCACCCAGCAGAACTCAAAAAGCTGAGCCCTTGAACTTGCAAAGATGTAAACTAAATAGGGAAAAACTATTTCCAGAAAACTAGCAGCCACAGCCAGAGATCTGCAGAGATTGCACAAGAAAAGGAAACAATCAGTGCTGTCGTGGGACAGTAGACAGAGTCTGTGCACACAGAACCTCTGATTAAGCAAAGACAGAAAACCTTTAGAATGCATCTTGATAGGAGGAAGTAGCCATTCTTATACAGATCACTACGACACAAACACAGCCAGAAATGAGCAGGTGGTGCAGAATTAAGAGCTAAGATGATTAATAAGAGATCTGCAGAATACATAGTTAAAGAAAATTCCCTTTGCACATGTGTAGCTGAAGAATCCAGTAGTTCTGTAGTTCTGAGAGATTGGAAGTAAACATCAGAGCCATAATATTTGTAATCTATCTGATTCTTATTCATGTTTCAGTGAACTGTCTAATAAATCATAAACATTATATTCCACATGTGATTTTAGTCATTCTCACATCATTTAGGCTGTATTTTACTAAGTCCATGTTAGAAAAACCTCTTCAGTTATTGTTAAATAAAGATATTTGAAAGAGATAGATCACAAGCTGACAGATGCTGAGAATATTCCCAGGCTGAGCAGATAAGAAGTGCTATGTTTAACAAAACAAGTCCTTTATAATTACATTTTTTACTCAAAATATTAACAGGTATGTAAGATTTTAGTTGTTTTCCCCATTGTCCACATGTCTTTTCTCTGTCTAATAACATTTCATTTCAGATTTCAGATTTTCTCTCATAATAAACTGTTTTCTCTTAACTTAGAAAGATAAGAATCACTACAGAATGGAAAACACTACTAAATGTTTTGCCAAAAACATGAATGAAATAGTTCATTTATATCAAACATATGATCATTAAATATCAGGCTTTAAAATCTTTTGAAAACAATACAGATTATGAAATCTCCACTCAATTATGACATAAGTTAATTGCTTTTTTTCTCAAATGAAATTTTTTCTTTATACTTACTCTGGGCAATTTCTGTCAGATACTATTGTACAACAATATATCATAATTTGTTCTGCTTTGGCTTGTCATGATTGCATAAAAGATTAAAAGTTTACCCATGGGTAAAAATAAATTATATACACTAATGAATCAGAGTTCTCTCTGAAAAAAAAACCTGGGCTACAGAATGTATACTATGCAAACTATACATTATTTCGGGGATAAATTTAAGTATTGCAATTGGCCAAACTGACCAATTGAGATTTCGGGTGCTGAGCAACACACAGGTCATCTGTTAGTTTTCTTGTCACAAAGGTGACATGGTTTCCATCCCTGGCATTTTAGTTCATTAAGCCTAAAGAAGTAACTCATTATTCCATACTCAGAGCCAACATTTTCTACTTGAGACACAATTCTAACAAAATTAATACGAGATGAGGATGGCATTAATTCATTTCCAGCTAAATTTGTTCTCCAGACTTTGACAGCCTGCACTGTTACCGTGTACAACATTTAAAGCTACACGGTTTTATACAAAGAAAAATAATGCTTAAAACTAAAGAAAAAAACAAACAAACAAAAAACAAAACACAATGGATCTTGCTTATGCAGAATTTCCTACCCCCTCCCCCCGGGGACACTATTTAAAAAGATGCCACTGATGGTATTGGTGTAAGTCCAAAAGATAGATCTCTTCTTATATCAAAATGTTTAATGAAGCCAAAATGTGTTTATTTACCTCTGGAAGAAATCCATGGCCTTTATTAACTTTTTGACAATAACTAAAGTGTTTATCTAGAGTATTTAAAGATACACAAGTTATTAGATACATACTACTTCAGTTTTCTACTAATTATATGGATAATTTGAGCATTTTAATCATAGATCTATTACAATATTTCTTTTATTTTCCTATATCAGGTTCACTTAATATGCTCAATGTAGACTAATTTAGCTATTTAAAGATTCCTGAACATCTTTACAAAAATGCGTTTATCTGCAGAGCCCATACTAATTAGAAATAAAAGACATAAATACAAATATAATTTTTTAATAGAGAGTTCAATGCTACAACAAAATAAGTAAATAAATCTGGACACTCATGATTAGAACATATTTGTAAGTACCTGGCATTTGATACATGATTTTTAAGCTCTTGTTTTTTTTTTTTTTTTTTTTAAAGAGGAAATAGAAGTTGTTTATTTATTAGGGAAGTGGCATAGTAACCACTGGATTAAAGTGCGAAGACTTAAGAATCTACAACAATAGGTTGTAAAAATCAATGTTGAAATAAATAATTCATAGAGATTTTGAACATGTGCTTGTATCTTGTTCATGTAAGAAAGGAAACCTTGATTCATTGCCCAATGTAAATTAATAGCTAATGTGTTTATGAATCAGTAGATGATACCAAAAAAGGGACTAAACTGTCTCCATGAAAATTGTACGTTTAAGGCAATTTCTATTTCCCATGCTGAAACTCTTCAAGTCATTTTACCCACCTGAAATCATCAGGGGAATAAAACCAGGGATATACTTAAGGACCATTCCAATATATTGTGATAAACTTTGTCATTAAGGAATACTTTTTTAATGCAAGATATTTAAAAATGCCACAGTTCATGTAGCATAATTGTCTTTGAAATATAATGATCATCAAAGATTATATATGGTCTTTGAAAAATCATTTCACCATGTATTTGCAGAACTTTAGAGATTAAATAGGGACTTCTGAGTTAAGATGGCTAAAATATCTTTATAAGAATTTTCTCCACTGATACCTAATAAAATGAACAAATAGTCATATAAAAAATCACCAATGGTACCCAGACAAGCAAAATAGGCTAACATAACATGATAATCTTCAAAAACTAGCAATTGAGACAGGGAGAAAGAAATGACTCAGAGGAAGACTTGGGAAAAGAAGAAGAGAAAGTAAGAGGAAGAGGAAGAGGAGTCGGGGGGAGACAAATCATTGTCAAGACACATGCTCCCTGATGTGGCATTGCTGGCATGCTGGCACGTAATTCTGCCTCCACCGTCTAAATCACACCTCCACAGCAAAATCACAAATCTTGAGAGTCTTCACTAATAGTGCTTCTTCTGTGTAGAGGTAAAATGAACAGGCATCCATATTAATAAAACAGAGCAGAAGTGAAGACTCTGGAGATAGGCAACAAATTGGAGACTGAACTCCAAGTCCAAGGGTTATTAGCTCTTCAGGAATCATATACCTCACCACTCCCAATGTCAGAAGAAGTGAATCCAGAACTGGGCATTTGACAAAATTTCAGATGGATAAAAAAATCCAGCAATGACTGTGTAGTCAATTTAGCCTTCCCTTTCTACGAGCTCTGCCATTACCTCATGCTATAGATAGAATGGATAGAAAACCAAATGGGCAACCCTCAGTCTGCAGCTTTAAAAGAAAAACTAACTGGTCTCAGAGGCAGTGGGAAGAGAGTAAACATGTCAACTATATTTTATCAGAGCAAATAGAACGTCTCTTTGGAATTGCCAATATAAGCACAGAAAGAAAAAGTCTAAGTATTTAAGGTAGAAGAAAAGTAACACATGGAACAGAATGGAATTCCTCACAATTATTTATTTCGTGATATAAAATAACACTGAGAATGTGCATTCTGCAGAAATGAGCTCAAAGGTGTAGAAGAAACAAATACACGAAATTAAAATGGCTATCACAAACTTAAGAACACAAACTGATGTTTATAGCAGCAACGTCCACAATAGCCAAACTATGGAAAGAACCTAGAAGTCCATCAACAGATGAATGGACAAAGAAGATGTGGTATATATACACAATGGAATACTATGCAGCCATCAAAAGAAATGAAATCTTGCCATTTGCGACAACATGGATGGAACTAGAACGTATCATGCTTAGCGAAATAAGTCAAGCAGAGAAAGACAACTATCATATGATCTCCCTGATATGAGGAAGTGGTGATGCAACATGGGGGCTTAAGTGGGTAGGAGAAGAATCAATGAAACAAGATCTGATTGGGAGGGAGACAAACCATAAGTGACTCTTAATCTTACAAAACAAACTGAGGGTTGCTGGGGGGAGGGGGGTTGGGAGAAGGGGGGTGGGGTTATGGACATTGGGGAGGGTATGTGCTTTGGTGAGTGCTGTGAAGTGTGTAAACCTGGCGATTCACAGATCTGTACCCCTGGGGATAAAAATACAGGTTTATAAAAAAATAAAAAATTGAAAAAAAAAATTAAAAAAAAAAAAGAACACAAACCGAGTGTATAGCAGTGTAGATTAAGTTGATGGTCATTTAAGTTCAAACAAATTCTAAAAAACTTCTTTTTTTTTGCTCCCACCCTCCATGTTTTATGTATATGTTTTCATGGTTTTTTTTTTTTTTTAAGGTTTATTTATTTTAGAGAGAGGGAGGAGAGAGAGAAGCATGGGGGAGAGGCAGAGAGAGAGAGTCTTCCAAGTAGACTTCTCACTGACTACGGAACTCAATCTCACAACCCTGAGATCATGATCTGAGCAGAAACCAAGAGCTGAATACTCAGCAGACTGCACCACCCAGGCGCCCCAGTACTGTCATGTTTTACATCTCTTTATTTGTAATTTTCTAATTATGGCCACTTTTTTCCACTTAAAGAGGTTCCTTTAATTTTTCTTGCAAGGCTGGTTAAGTGGTGATAAACTCCTTTAATCTTTGCCTGCAAAATTCTTTTTTTTTTTTTTTAAGATTTTATCTATTTATTTGACAGAGAGAGATCACAAGTAGGCAGAGAGGCAGGCAGAGAGAGAGAGGGAAGCAGGCTCCTTGCCGAGCAAAGAGCCTG
This sequence comes from Mustela erminea, assembly GCF_009829155.1. Classification (NCBI taxonomy): domain Eukaryota; kingdom Metazoa; phylum Chordata; class Mammalia; order Carnivora; family Mustelidae; genus Mustela; species Mustela erminea. Next base: position 110,695,265 of record NC_045617.1, on the reverse strand, counting down.
ATGTGGGGCTCAATCCCAGGATCCTGAGATCATGACCCGAGCTGAAGGCAGAAACTTAACCCACTGAGCCACCCAGGTGCCCCTGTCTGTGAAATTCTTTAGTTCTTCTTCAAATCTGAATGATAGCCTTGTTAGGTATTCTTGATTGTCCTAGGAGGTATTATGCTAAGTGAAATGTCAGACTGAGAAAGACAAATAACCATGCGATTTCACTCATATGAAGAATCTAAAAAAACACACAATAAAACATTATCTGAAAGCACAATCAGACATAAATACAGAGAACAAACTGATGGTTGCCAGAGGGGAAGGGATGGGCAAAATGGGTGAAGGAGAGTAGGATATAGAGGCTTCCAGTTACAGAATGAATAAGTCCCAGGAATAAAAGGTGCAGCACAGGTAATACAATCAATGAGGTTCTAACAGGGCTGTATAGTGACCGAACAGTGGAAACTATGCTTGTGGTGAGCACAACATAATGTATGGTGTCGTCAAAGATCTTGTGTCATCTACACTGGAAAGAAAGAAAAAAGAGGGCCACCTGGGTGGCTCAGTGGGTTAAAGCCTCTGCTTTCGGCTCAGGTCATGATCTCAGGGTCCTGGGATCGAGTCCCGCATCCGGCTCTCTGCACAGCAGGGAGCCTGCTTCTTCCTCTCTCTCTACCTGCCTCTCCATCTACTTGTGATCTCTGTCTGTCAAATAAATAAATAAAATCTTAAAAAAAAAAAAAAGAAAGGAAAAAAAATGGAAGGAAGGAAGGAGATAAAAGAAGGAAAGAAAGAAGGGGAAGGAGGAAGGAAGGACAGAGGAAAGGAGGAACACATGGAGGATAAAATTCCACCATTACTTAACCATACATAATTAAGAAACAGCAGAAATAAAATTGATTTGACTAAAAATTTAATAAGGACATTGAGGAAACATTGAGGTTTATATAGTAAATGTGGATTTTTTTTAAATGTAAGTGACTAAAGTGATTAAAACAAAACAAATACAGAAGCAAGAACAAAGGCAATCCAGCATAAAGATAATGTGTACCTGTGAAGTACAGAGCCCAAAAAATGCAAGAGAAGATACATTTTAAATCTGTAATATAATTCCTGCAACAAACAAACAAACAAACAAAAAAACCCCAAAACCTGAAACTAAACATTGAAGAACACACTGTATTTCAAATAAATTTATACAGAACAGTCAATGCCAGGACATAGTCTAGTCAACCTACTGACTCTTTGGACTCCCTTATCCTTCCTCTCAAAAAAACCAAAACAAACAAACAAACAAAAAAATCACTTAATAGGATGGAAAACATGAGGCTACCATCAGATATTTCCAGCATTCAGTGCTTTGTAATTAATACACCAATGTCTCTAATGTTCTAGGATAACAACAATGTAACCCAAGAGCTCCATAACCTGTCATGATGTTACTTATGTGTAAAGGCACTAAGTAGGTATTCTCAAACAGGAACAAATTAAGATATTGCAATGCCCAGAAGCCCTTCTTGAGAAAATAAAACAGAAACAAACAAACAGAAACAAGTGAACGATTAATTCCCCCAATTATGAGATAAATGAAAATACATACAGAGGAATTGAGAACCCATGGGGAAAAGAACCGGTGAGGCCCGCTGAAACTAGTTACATACGGAACTGTCAATGAAATAGCATGGGATCTGAGGTTACCGAACAGAATACGGTGGATGTTATCATATTCTTATATGTCATGTAAGAATAATAATATACCTTACTAAAATGAAAAGATGTGGGGCACCTGGGTGGCTCAGTGGGTTATTAAGCCTCTGCCTTCGGCTCAGGTCATGATCTCAGGGTCTTGGGATCGATTGAACCCCACATCGCGCTCTCTGCTCAGCAGGGAGCCTGCTTCCTTCTCTGCCTGCCTACTTGTGATCTCTCTTTGTCAAATGAATAAATAAAATCTTTAAAAAAGAAATAAAATAAAATGAAAAGATTTGAGGGTGCTAATGTAGCCTTCTTTCAAACAGGGAGTCAATGGAATTAAAACTGAAATGGGCAGTGTTGAGAAATGACCCTATCTTAAAAAAAAAAAAAAAAGTTTAAAATTTCTTCTCAATCCTTATCTGTCCTCTTCTCCTTTACCTTTTCTCTCCTTACCTCCCCTCTCTCCGGTCCCCACCACTCTTTAACGCAAGCAGCAAACTTTACTATATTATATTGAAGAATCATTTACTTGACATCAACTTTCTTCATTTCATGTCATTTATTTTTCTTCTATGAAATTCAAATAAATATTATGTAAGTTGGTTTTTAATTAATACATCTATACTATGTTTCCCGTATTATAAATTGTTTCCATGTATGTATCCATCCATCTACCCACCCATGCATTCAAATTCCTAGTTGTGTTTCTGTGCAGACAGAAGGGAATTGAGAGTTTTATGGGCTGGTGTTCAGCTAATGTTAAAGATGATCATTTTAGACTGGCAAAATTTCATCTTTCATCTTTAATTCTCAGTATTGCTTGTATTCTTTAAACATAAGATTTTGCTAAAAATAATGAAATATTTCTTCTTTAAAACTGGAATCAGAGTGCCTGGGTGGCTTAGTGGGTTAAGCCTCTGCCTTCAGCTCAGGTTATGATCTCAGGTTCCTGGGATCAAGCCCCCACATTGGGCTCTCCACACAGCAGGGAGTCTGCATCCCCCCCCCCCCCACTTCTCTGCCTACTTGTGATCTCTCCCTCTCTGTGTCAAATAAATAAATAAAATCTTAGAAAAAACTGGAAACAAATGTGTATAAAAAGCTTAATATTCCAATTTTTAAAAGCTGAATGCTAAATGAAGATTATTCACAGGTTTGATTTGGATAATTTGTATGCTTAACACTTATGTGTATACAGTTTAGCTGTTCATCCATTGATATTTCCTTTCCTAAGTAAGAGATCATTTTAATTTTCATTCAGTCTTTTTAATGTAGATGTCAGTCTCTGCATTCTGGTCATTCTTTGGACTTTCCTGCAAAATCCCCAGGTACAGATTTTAAAATGATGCTAATAAAAAAATATCATGAAGTACTCCCACTGGGAAAGATTTAATTTAAGTACATTGATGTTTACCCATAGTCCTTTCTCATGATTCAAGAACCATGATTCAAGATCAAAGCAAATATTAATTCTTTTCCAAACCTTCCTGAAAAACAGCTCAAACGTTTCACTCACCACAGCCTGAGTGTACATTAACATTTTTTTTTTTTAAGAAAATTAATCAACCTTGGAGATCAATCTGTCTTCCTCTAGCAAAATGCATGCATGGTCTTTTTCATTGCTAAGAAGCTACAACAAAAATTGGGGTAGTCTTTGAATTGTCAGATTTCAAAAGTCAATGGACAGTTCACAAGATTCTAATACCATCTCAGGAGAAGGTTTTAATGTTAGTATATATGAAATGGATAAGTTTTATTAAATGTTGAGAGGATTGATCATTGAGAGAATAACAACTTTTTTTTTAAAAGATTTTATTTATTTTTTTGACAGACAGAAATCATAAGTAGGCAGAGAGACAAGCAGAGAGAGATAGAGAGAGAGAGAGAGGAGGAAGCAGGCTCCCTGCCAAGCAGAGAGCCTGATGCGGGGCTCGATTCCAGGACCCTGAGATCATGACCTGAGCTGAAGGCAAAGGCTTAACCCACTGAGCCACCCAGGTACCCCGAGAGAATAATAACTTTTAAGGTGAAACCAGTTTTAGTAAAACAAATACATGGCTTACATTATTTTGTTCCTCATTCAGAATATTTCTTTTCCCTATTGATTTTGAAATTGAGATTTAGCAAAACATGCAAAAAACTTTAAACGGATTTTAGTAAAATTACAAAAAACATGATGGAAAAATCTCATGAACCTGAGAAAGAAAAGACCCTTTTAAAAATAAAAGAATTTGGCAGCTAGTTTCTTAGATCAATTCAAAACAATAACCACTATACTGTTCATATTTATAAAAATAAAACTTTACTCCCAAAGGTCAACATATGCATAGGTAAAGCTAATTTTAAATGAACACATTTAAAACTTGAATTTCCACCTGTTTTCCTAGTTAGTATTTCTTAGGGGTGAAGATCAGCATTTTTCCCTCTGCTTTTTAGAAGAAAGTTTTTATTGTTGCTGTTGTTAATTGGAATAATAAAATGTCTTTTCTTTATATAGTATTTACCAAAGTGCAAGGTAAAAGTGAAGAGAGCTATGCACAGAATATCTAACATAGAAGATTTATGCTTTTACTCTTCTGTTAAAAAATAAAAATAAAAAAACCGAGAGGCAACAGGCCCCAAATTGAGTCATTTGTGCTAACCTCTAGTATCTGCAAACCCAGACTTAATACCCAACCTGAATGCAGTTTCAACCTTTCACAGAACTGTAATCTTAAACTGTAAATCTGGAATTTCCTGTTTAGCACTGGTGGGGTAATCTATCCTGCAGATACAGACCCCTGCTGCCACCAAATAAAGATGAGATCATCTGCTCTTTCCTGGTCCCTGTCCTCTTTTGCCAATTAAATCTCCCATTTGTATAGTTTACTGTGGAGCAACTTTCTATCTGCTGGATGGGATGCTACCTAGTTCACTGAATCACTGAATAAAACCAGTACGATCTTTCAAGTTTATTCAGTTGAATTTTGTTTAACACTTCTCTTTTAAATGTTGTTTTTAATAGTTATCACTCCATCATTCTTTATTTTTTTAAAATGTTCTAATCTCTTCAATTTATAAACCTTTTTTCTCATTTTTATTTAATGTTATGTTACTTAATTTTGCAATACGGTTAATGAATTTTAACAAATCTCTCACATTGTTAAAAAATATTTTATGATGATAACTTCTTTGGACTTAGTTTCTCAGATGTATAATTCAAGTTCCTAACTTTAGTTACACCTTTTGAATTCATATTCTTTAACAGTGGTCAGTGGGGAGAAGGATTGTAAGGCTATGAATAGAGCATGTCCAAACCACCAAGAGGAGATTGGAACTTTCTCCCTAAAAGGTAGTGTCTATCTAAAGTTAGTTCAACAGAAATTCTTATTCCTGAATACTTGAAAGAATGACAGCACAAACATTCCCCAGGACAATAAGGGATGTTCACACTGGAATGGTAAAATTGACCTTTTAGAGTGGCGCTGCCTTTTGACATTCTACATAATCAAGTCATCATATAAGAAGCTATACATTCTGAAGTTCATGGTTTCAGATAAACTTCGACTAAAATGTGCTGTGACACTAGAGCAGGACAGCAAGATAAAACAACTTTACCTAACTTCAAGAGAAGCTAGATGGTGTTGAAATTCCTAAAAGAAAATGACAGAAGTGATACTTGGATTTCTATAGTAGCAAGCAAATGAAAACCATGTTTCAAATTTGAAGATTCTGTTCATGACTACTCAGAGCAAAGGGGACAGGGAGAATTTCAGATCATGTACCCATTTCAGATTTTCTTCTTGTTTTGACTTCTAGGAACTGAAAGCCAAGTTAGCCTCATGTTTTGTCCAGTTTTTGCTTTAACTTAATTTTGTTTTAATTATCCGTTTATATTTTATATGCCTCTGTATGCCACTTCAATCAGATTTTGGAATAAAGCAGCATGAAAAAATAAACACACACAGACATGAGATAATTGGCAAAATAACTGTTTGAATTAGTTAAAATAGCATATTCATTTTGCAAATCAACATACTAATCATGGAGAAGTAAAGTCACTCACATAAACCAGATGGGTATGTAAGTAACACATCTAGAACTCTAAACTTAGGATCCTGAGTCCTACTTAAACCAATGTTCTTTTCATTATCTCATTTCTGTAGTAATTTTAATTTTACTAACAAAACAGTTAACCAAATAAAATAAATATATTATTATTTACTGTTACATCCACTCTAAATTGGTACTCTTTGGAAAAGAAGGTAATTGTGGAATAAGGAGAGAGAAAAGGGGAAATGGGGCAAAGCCAGTTCAGCTCAGGAACAGAAGCTTGTTTTAGTTATTGCTTGTTTCCTCTAACCCGGTGTTAAGAGGGACGAAAGTGAGGCGAATTACTGATATGCCCTGAAGAGTTCTATTTTTGCAAATGTTGTGGTTAATGGATGAGCCACAAAGGAAGAGGAGTCCAGAGTTAGAGCAGGCACATCTAATCAGTTAGGATGTCCTTCTGATCTGTTCTGAAAGGAAACTGTCATGGACAGAGCCAATGCTAATTCTTTGGTTTTAAGGAGACTTTGGGAAATGAGCCCCGATAATACATGATGGTTCTGTAGATCGCTTTTTACAGCAAGCATCTACTGACTGGTTTCTAAAGCCAGATTTTGGTATCTTAGTAACAACTGTAGAGTTCCTGGCATCCCTTACCTATCATTTTCCAGTCTGGTATTTCCCTATACATTTTATTTTTTTCTTTCTGAACACTGCTTTTCCCCTAGGACTGTATTTTTCATATGAAAGTGAAACTTAGATATTGAAAATTTAAGATCCAGAATCAAGGCAATGATTATCAGAATAGCCGTGGAAGTTAATTTTGATTTGCTCTCCTACAGCTCAGTTTGAGCTACTGTTCTGTAGTTGCTACTACAAATAGATTTTAAACCTGGTTAAATCCTCAGACAGCAGTTTTCTCTTTGGAGAGAGTGAGTGGGAGTCTAAACACATAGGTAGCTTTCTAAATGATAAATCCACACGAGGTAAACTTGGCCTTTACAAGCCATGAAATAGACCCCCAGGTCACCAAACTGATTTTTCAAATAAGAAGACTATAATCCCATCTTGGAAAGGCGACCTTTAAGCCCATATCTATTTCTCAGGCTAGGGCTATAAGATATCCCTCCATAATACGTTTCCATCATATTTGAAGTCTTCAAAAAGAGTGAACAATGCTTTTTACCAATAACCCATTTTTACTTACAGGATACACACTTTACAGAAATTATTGCATTCACCTACCTCACGCCATACAAATTACACATTAATTTTACCATATTTTTATAAGAATATTTGAATAGTTGGGAAAATAACATATTTTAGTTAATGCCAATTACAAAACAAATTTATTATTCAATAATGTAAATGTAATGTAAAAATGTATCCACTATTACTTTTACTTATTTTTGTGCTTATTGTTATAGTTTGAATTACCAACATCTTTATTTATTCTCATATACATACCCATCTCATGGTATAACAAGTGTCAAAAAGATGAGCCTTATGAATCAAAATGCCTATTTAATTCTTGTGCCCCAGGAAAATAGCCAGCAAGTTACAGAGAAAAGTATTTTTCATCCAGTTCCTGGGTTTTGGTCTATAAGGTATATGATACTATGAAGTAATGCATTTCTTTCCATCAAAAGGTTTGACTAGGAAAGAGCTGGTGGGACGGTCAGTAGCTAGATTGATGAGTGGAGAGTTACAGGAAGGGAAAGCTAAATAGTCATTCAATTTCTCTAAATTAGGATCCCAAAAAGGAGGTGACCTTTTTGAAGACCTAAGGACTTCTAATACCCTGAATTCACGATCCAACAAAAATGAAGTTTGAACCCATGTGCACCATATTTCCATGTATGGCTTCTTTTACCTTCACTTCACACATATACTTCACAGACATTGGACTCTTAAGGTACATGAAGCTAAGGCAAGAAATTTGCATTGCTGTTCACAACAAACTGGGAAAAATCAGTAGATTAAGCAACTATCAGTATCTGCAGCAAGAAGTTCATCAGAATTTCAAAGGACACTGACCATATTTAAATGTTGAAATTTCTAGTTTAAGATACTGAAGTATCTTAAACTGATACTGAAGCTGTCCCAGCCTGATTCTTTTTTCTGAAACTAACCAACAAGAATACAGAAACAGGAAGGAAACACACATCTTGGGTGAAACTAGAAAATGGCCACAATCTTGAACTATGATCTAGGAAACAGACACCAAAACTAGTGAAAATTGGACCTGGTCCAGAGAAGGAGAAAAAAAAAAAAGTGAACTCACCTCACTCCAGCTCTTAGGCAGCATATAACTGCTCAGGGCCAAGCCAGTGTCCCTTGTCTAGAAAGACAAAATTGAGGTGTTTGGAGAGGTGAGGCTCTCATTAAAGGGCCACAGGGAACATAGAGACAGATGAGAAAATATATGTTCATGGACTCTCCAATACAACTTGAGTTTTGATTCATCACCTAGGCAGCTGTGTTTTTGGAGTATTAGAGAAAAGTAACATGGTATGCCCAGGAACAGTGAAATGCAATGCATAAGTCACTGTTAGCCCAGTGAACTCACTAGCTAAGAGCAGAGGTGGTCTCCTTAGAGGGTAGAGGGCTAAGAAGGTCCAGTCCCGGAACTGATCAACTAATACCCCACCAGCTTATCTCCCTACATTACAGGTACAAAATTGCTGGGCTAGAAAAAGATAACCTCCACTGAATGATGAGCAGTATTCAGGAAGAAAACAGATTTTAACTAAAACCAAACCAAAACAAAACAAAGATTAAAGAAAAAAGAAAAAGACACACACACAAAGAGAAAATGCCATGAAAAATAAAGGCAGATAAAAAAATCAATAGAAAGAAAATTGTGTTGTAAACAGACAAGAAACTATAAACAGTCCCTGAAATCTAAGAAATTGCAGAAGTTGTAACTTCTTTAATACATGAACAAGAGATGAAATTTGAGCTGGAAAAGCCAGAGTAAAAAGAAAAAAGAAAAAAAAGATAATAGGATCATTCCTCATATTTATATGGGTTTTGGATGCAGTTTGGTTCCTTAATAATTCATCTAGACTATTTTCACTTAGATTTAGGATAGTTATTTTTCTAAGATAACTGAAAAAGAACCACTTCTTAAAAAATAAGAGTAAGGAAGCACCACATATCATTTGTACATATTTTGTTTAAATATAAACTCTATAGAAAGATTGGTCACTTTAAATCACAGAAGATCAACTTCTTCAATGTGCCAATAATATAAAATCAAACTGAATTAGGAAAATCGTGTTGGTGCATGATGACCACGTTGCTGGCCCTTCTGTGCAGCTTGGCAAGGTCTATGCATCAGAAAGCAGTACGTGAATACACAAAAGGTGTTCCAAATAATATCTCCTTATTTTAGCAGACTAACACCAAACATCTTGAAGTCCCACTGTGTAAGGTCAGAGTCTAGTGTTCAGATGTTAACAGACTAAAAAAAAATTATTATTGAACTGCAGTTGACATACAATGTTATATTAATTTCAGGTGTAGAACAGAATGATTAGACAATGCTATACATTATGCAATGCTCACCAAGATAAGTATAGTTACCATCTGTCACCGCGTTATTACAATATTGTGGGCTATATGTGCTATACTTTTCATCCCCATAACTTATTTATTTTATAACTAGACCCGTGTACTTCTTAATTCCTTCAACTATTTCATCCACCTTCTACCACTCTCCCCCAAAGCAACTACCAGTCTGTTCTCTATTTGTGAGTTTGTTTCTACTTTTGTTTGTTTGCCTACTTTGTTTTTGGATTCTACATACAAATGAAATGATATGGTGTTTGTCTGGTTTATTTCACTTAATGTCTATTCATGTCACAAATGGCAAAATCTCATTCTGCTTTTATGGCTTATTAAAATTCCGTCGGAGAATATATATATATATATATATATATATTCTTTATGTTCTATATATATATCTATATATACTCTTTATATATATAGAATTTTTATATATAGAATTTATAGAATTCTTTAGATATATAGAATATAGCTATATATATTCTTTATATATATATATATATATATATAAAGAAGATATGGCATATATATATATATATGAATATATCTATCCCTGAATACTTTGGTTATTTCCGTATCTTGGCTACAATAAATAATGCTGCAATAAGCACAGTAGTGCACAGTCTTTTCAAATTAATGTTTTGTTTTCTTTAGGTAAATATACACCAGTGAAATTGCTGGATCATACAATATTTCTATTTTAAATTTTTCAGGAACTTCCATACTATTTTCCATAATGGTTGCATCAATTTGCATACCCAACAACTATGTACAAGGGTTCCTTTTTCCCTTGACAACGCTTGTTACTTTTTGTCTTTTTTTTTTTTTAAAGATTTTATCTATTTATTTGAGAGACAACATGAAAGGGGGAGGGGGAGAAGGAGAGGGGAAACGGATTCCCTGCTGAGCATGGAGCCCTATGCAGGGCTCAATCTCAGGACCCCAAGTTCTGACTTAAGTCAAATACCAAACTGACTGAGCCACCCTTGTGCCCCACTTCTTGTCTTTATGATAGTAGTCATTCTGACTGGCATGAGGTGGTATCTCATTGTGGTTTGGATTTGCATTTCCCTGGTGATTAGTGATATTGAGTATATTTTCATGTATCTGCCATTTGTATGTCTTCTTTGGGAAAATGTCTGTTCAGGTCCTCTGCCCATTTTTAAATCAGATTATTTGTGTTTTTGGTGTTGAGATGTAGAGGTTTTTATATATTTTGGATATTAAGTCCTATCAGGTTTATCATTTGCAAGTATCTTCTTCCATTCAGTAGGTGCCCTTTTCATTTTGTTGATGGTTTCCTTTGCTACACAAAAGTATTTTATTTTGGTGTGATGCCAGTAGTTTATTTTTAGTTTGTTTCCTTGTCTGAGGAGGCATATCCAGGAAAATAGTGTTAAGGCCGATGTCCACGAGATTACTGCCCATATTTTTGTTTAGGAGATGACAATATTTTTTAAACTTTCTCTTACTATTCTTCTCTAATAGGGTATGTCAAATATTTTAAGGGTTGAGATTACATAAATAAATAAGTCTGATAGTTTTTAAATGACCTAGATTTTGGTTTTCTCAACTCATTTATCTTCAATTTAACTAAGTAGTAATTTTTAGTTTGAGAAAAGATACTTATGTCTGATTTGTCCAAAACTTAAAGGCTCAAGGTCTGACACAGATTCTTCAAAATAAAGACTTGAACTTTATTTTATAAACAGTATTTCACATACCCTGCTCAATTTGGGCATGATCTTAGTACTTTCTTGCTTTAGTGACTCATCAGACTGGAGTTAGAGGCCACCCATAAACATATTCCTCTAGACTCTCCCTGCACTGAACAGATGGAACATCCATGAATAAATTCAGCAAACCTAACTGGGGTTATAAAAGACTACAGAAATATCAGGTTGAAGTGTTCTCCTGAAGAATTTCAGCTTGGCTGCAATCACCCGGATTCCTGGTTTTTCACACTAAGTAGTTGTTTTTTCAAGTTGCTTTGTTCTATAACTCTGAATTCAGCTCAACTAGATAGAGATATATCTATATATATGACTTTGCTATTAACTTTGTGCTCATCCACAAATACTTTGGACCAACTTTTGACATCTACATATTAAGAATTAAAGAGAGCAGAACACTGAGGACCTCAAGATACTGTTGTAACAGCATATGGCTTTGGGATTCATTTTGTTGATGGGTATTGTATAGACTAGAATAATGACCAAAGTTGTGCAAAATGATATCAAAGAATTTATTCTGTAGTCTGACTTTACATGTTCTTCTTTTCTTTGTACAGCACAATTATGTTGATTTATAAATAGAAGTTGATTTCTAGACTATCACATTCATTTTTCATTCATTTAAGAATTCATATCAAATATTTGTATATAAAAGCACTATTATTGGTGCTAAGAATATTGCAAGGATCAAAGCGGAAAGAAGGCCTTGTCTGCATAGAGCTTACCTTCTTATAGAAAGAAAAAGATTCTCCTCTTGACTTGGTTATCCTATCAAACAAACTGACATTTTCTTTTTTCTTTTTTTATCTTTTCTAATTCCAGAAAAATACATGCTTTAATTTGGAGAGGGGTAATGAATATGTTTTTTTCCAGTAATACTGGAGTTAAATCATAATCATTTGTAATTTCTAAATTGCTTTTAGAAGACTAAATGTTGATAAAGTTATCTATTTTAAATCAATTCACAATATTAATGAATTTCTATTGCTTTAGTAAGTTAAACAATATTTAGCTAATTTATATATTGATTTCAGGAAAATAGAAAGATGATGAGGATTCAAGCTTAAAAATACTTTTTTTATCCTGGGGAGTTTGGGTGGCTCAGTTGATTAAGCATCTGACTCTTGATTTTGGCACATGTCAGGATCTCAAGGTTAGACTGAGCCCCACATCAATTTAAAAATCGATGGTCTCACATGCTGGGTATGGAGCCTGCTTAAGTTTCTCTCTCTCCTCCACCCTCTCTAAAAAATGTTTTTAAATAAGTAATTTTCATCCTAAAAGATCAGAATATTTATCTAGTTAAAATACAGATTTGTTTTATTTTAACTACTTGAAAATACAAACAATGTAATAATACTTGATTTCAACAATTAGATTTCAAACTTTTAGACTTGACCAAAGCCACAAACTGAATGACTTGATATACTGTGCTCCTTTGACACTGAAAGGACTTTAGAGTATCTAAGTAATAGTATAAAGTGAATAACTATAATATTTTCAAGCTTCTCTCCCACACCCACTATTTTTCGTAGTTTCTTTTAAACATACTACATAAAAATTTATTTTTAATGAAAAAGATATTGCTTCCTATCTAGTAATTTCTTTCATTTCTAAAATAATTTTCTTGAAATAATTCAGCTTAAACAGTTAGAAATATAAAACTGAATCAAGAAACAGGAGGGTATCTTGGATTTTAAATTGCCTACATATGTTCTTTCCTATAGAGAATGGAGATGGCTATTTTGGTTTAAAATCATAAGCCTTAGAAATAAACATGTCTTTTATAAATCCTCCTCAGATAGGCTTATATTCCTTAAGTGTGGGCTGATTGTATTTCTGAGCATTCTGCTGGTAATAGCACACAGCAAGGTGCAGTGTGGGTGGAACCCAACAGGTCAATATCAAGGATCATCAATACAGGAGATTCAGATCTTAGGGCAGGGCAAAGAAAATGTGCTGTCCCTTAAGAACAAACATATTACGGATCCAGAGAGAATAGATAATGTTCTTTGAACTCATTTTCCAGGCGTAGAAATGGATTTGTAATGATTTTCCCACTTTTGTCCACCTACTGCCCCTTTATTTTTAACCAGTATTGCATAGTTGCAAATGCGTCCAAGGTTCAGAGTGAATTTGTGGCTCTGAGAAAGACAGCGAAAAGTCCCACATAAAATTCAGACCTTCGGTAAACCGTATTAGTATCATACTATACCCAATCTAATAATCAGTTAATGACATAATGAGAAAATTACATTAAACCAGATAATTTGAAGAACTATAAAACACAGCGTGAGCTGTTATCATTGTTGTAGAACCCAATTTAATCTTAGCAAACCAGATATATGGTATATCATTTTTGTCAATCGGATACGTTGAGGAGATATTTTACTATATCTCTAATTTTATGCTCTGGGTCTGGAAGCAAAGCAATATGAGAAATTCAACAATGAGTCAGATATGAGTCTTCTCACTAAATAAATTAAGAGTTTAGTTGAAAAGGTGAAATGTCTAGTAAAATAATTATAAAACAAAAGGAAAAAAGGTAAATGTCTTCACTGAGACTATAATGATAAAGACTTTAAAATAAAAGCAAACAAAATCAGCATGATACTTTATTCATGTTTATAGAAGCATAAATAGTTTTTAACAAATGAGCTGGATTTAAATGCACCATTATTACATTAAAATCCTACCTAGATTGCTGGAGAAGATGACAGAGTAGGAGGATCCTAAGCTCACCTTGTCCATGGACACACTTAGATAAGAGCCACACCAGAGCAACCAATCCAGAAAATGACCCAAAGACTGGCAGAACAGACTTTCCACAAATAATCACAGAGAGGAGGCCACATCTGTAAGGGTAGGAAGGGCAAAGATGCAGTCATACACCAAGCTCCCAGCAAAACTAAGTATAAATAGTAGGGTACCACAGGCAGAGAAAGAAGAGCAGCAGACATCATACCAGGCACCACAGACATGGGGGACCTGCACTAGGGAGACAAGTCCCCATAACCTTTGGCTTTGAAAATTAGTGGAGTTTTGCTTTGTTCATTTTTATAACCAAAGGGACTTAACTCCAAGTACTTTAAAAAATCAGCCAACTTAGCTCTTGGGGAGCTGAGAGAGTCATAGGAAACTAAGTCCTGGCCCTCAAATGGAAAGCATAACAAGCAACCTCTCTTAGATAAAGCAAGGAAGCAGAAGTTTGAAAAGTACCTAGGATATACATGAAGGAGATTAATTTACTAATCTCAGAGCATGTGCTGAAGCAGTAGGGTCTTTAGGAGAGTTCTCCAAGAACAAAAGAGCTGACAGGTGCCATTCTCACCTCCCCACACCCAATGCTGCCTAGATAGCTAGACACTTGTAGAAACCAGCACAAACACTCTGCAGCTACCTTGCTAACATGGTGCATCTCACCCCTGTGTTCTTCTGTGGATCCACCCCACTCAACATGCCCCACTTGGCAAGAGTTCTTTTATAGTTGCTCCTGCCCAGTCTTATCCTGCAAGGATCACACCAAAGTGATGCCTGCGCTGGGAAGGGGGGAAAATAACCACCAATTAACTGCAGCCCCAGCAGCCCAGTGAATAGGCATCTGGTCTGACTGTTAACACTACTCAAATACAAACCCATGCAGCCCCAGACTGGCCCCCTTACAGCTCAGGGACCAAACCCAGCCCTCAACAGGCAGAGTGGCCCATTGCAGCCAACAGAACTGAAGGCAAATGAGGCTCAGCTACAATAGTAGGGCACATGCAGTCCACATTAGGAGACACCGATGAAACAACAGGTTCTGGTGAACATCAGGCATTGCGCTACTCTTAATTTTGGCTCAGGTCATGATCTCAGGGTTATGAGACTGAGCCCTGTGTCAGGCTCAATGCTGGGTTTGGAACCTACTTAAGATTCTCCCTCTTCTTCCTCTGCCCCTCTCCACCCCTCTCTCTCCCTCTTAAAAAAAGAAAAGAAAAAACAAAACTTAAAATTAAAATTAAATTTAAAAAATCTTTCACCACAATCAAGTTGGATTGTACCAGGGACATAAGGGTGCTTCAATAGTCACAGATCAAGCGATGTGATACATCACATTAATAAGAGAAAGGCTAAAACCACATGATCATATCAGCAGGGGCGGAAGCACTGGATAAAGTACAATACCCATTCATAATAAGAACTCTCAAAGTAGGTTTAGAGAGAACATACCTCAACATACTAAAGGCCTTATATGAAAAAACCAGAGATAACATCATACTCAATGGTAAAAACCAAACCAAACCAAACCAAAATAAAAACCTCAGAGCTTTTCTTCTAAGATCAGGAATAAGACAAGGATGTCCACTCTCATCATCTTTATTCATCACAGTATGAGATCCAAGTCCTAGATGCAGTAATCAGACAAGAAAAAGAAAAAAGGGCAACTAAATTGGAAAGGAAGAATTAAAATGTTCATTATTTGCAGATGACCTAGTATCACATACAGAAAACTCTAAAGACTCCACCAAAAACTACTAGAACTAACAAACAAATTCAGTAAGGTCACAGGATAGAAAGTTAATTTATAGAAATACTTGTATTTTTATATACTAATAATGAAGTAACAGAAAAAGCAAGAAAACTCCCATTTACAATTGCACCAAAAAGAATAAAATACCTATGAATAAACTTAAACAAGGAGGTAAAGTATCTCTATTTTGAAAACTATAAAACATTGATGAAAGAAATTGAAGATGACAGAAACAAATGGAAATATATTCCATCCTCATGGCATGGAAGAACAAATGTTCTTGAACTGTCCATGCCACCCAAAGCAATCTACAGATTTGATGCAATCCCTATCAAAATATAAACATCGGGGCGCCTGGGTGGTTCAGTGGGTTAAGCCTCTGCCTTCAGCTCAGGTCATGATCTCAGGGTCCTGGGATCGAGCCGCGCATGGGACTCTCTGCTCAGCAGGGAGCCTGCTCCCCACCCCCTGCCTCTATGCCTACTTGTGATCTCTCTCTCTCTCTGTCAAATAAATAAATAAAATATTAAAAAAAAATAAACATCATTTTGCACAGAACTAGAAAAAATAATTCTAAAATTTTAATGGAACTACAAAATACCCCAAATAGCCAAAGCTGTCTTAAAAAAGAACAAAACCAAGGTATCACAATGGCACATATCAAGATATACTAAAAAGCTGTAGTCATCAAAACAGTATGGTACTGACATAAAAACAGACATACAGATCAATAGAATAGAACAGAGAGTCCAGAAATAACTCCACACTTATATGGCCAATTGATCTATGACAAAGGAGGTAAGAATGCATGATGGAAAAAACACAGTCTCTTCAATAACTGTTGTAGGGAAGCTGGACAGCTGTGTGCAAAAGAATGAAAGTGGGGAGGGGGGTTGGGAGAAGGGGGGTTATGGACATTGGGGAGGGTATATGAGCGAGTGCTGTGAAGTGTGTAAACCTGGTGATTCACAGACCTGTACCCCTGGGGATAAAAATATGTGTTTATAAAAAATTAAAAATTAAAAAAATAAAGAATGAAAGTGGACCACTATCTTACATCATTCATAAAAATAAACTCAAAATGGATTAAAGTTCTAAATGTGAGTCTTGAAACCATACATTCCTAGAAGAAAAAAACAGACAGTAATTTCTTTGACAATAGCCTTAAAAACTTTTTATTATTTATTTATTTATTATTATTATTTTTTAAAGATATGTCTTCTCAGGCAAGGGAAACAAAATCAAAATTAACCTACTGGGACTGTACCAAATAAAAAGCTTTTGCACAGAAAAGAAACCATCAACAGAATAAAGAGACAACTTATTAAATGAGAGAAGTTATCTGCAAATGATATATCCAATTAGGGTTTAATATCCAAAATAAAGAACTTATACAACTCAACATCAAAAAACAAACAAACAAACAAACAAACAACAACAGCAAAAAAACCATAAATAATCTGATTAAAAATGAATACACATTTCTCCAAAGAAGACATACTGATGGTCAACAGACACATGAAATGATCACCATTAATAATCAAGGAAATGCAAATAAGTACACAATGAGCTATCGTTTTCCAACTGTCAGAATGAGTAAAATAAAATACACATGAATAAGTGTTGGGGAGGATGTGGAGAAAAAGGAATCATTTTTCACTGTAGGTGGGAATGCAAAATGGTACAGCCACTGTGGAGAATATAATGGAGGTTTCTCAAAAAAATTACAAATGAAATTACCATACAAACCAGTAAATCCACTACTGGGTATTTCACCAAAGAAAATGAAAATACTAATTTGAAAAGACATATGCACCTCTACGTTTATTGCAGCATCTTTTACAATAACCAAAATACAGATCATCAGAAGATCAGTGGATTTTTATACAATGGAATATTACTTAGCCACGAAGAATGAAATCTTTCCACTTTCAAGAATATGGATGGACCTAACGGATATGCCAAGTGAAATAGAGAAAGACAAATATCGTATCATTTCACTATTTGTGAAACTTAGTTGGCAAAACAAATGAACAAACATAAACATACTCTTAAATATAGAGAATGAACTGATGGTTTTCAGAGAGGTGGTGGGGAGGATGAGCAACATAGATAAATGGTATTAAGAGCACACTTATCCTGTTGAGCACTGAGAGATGTACACAATTGTTGAGTCATTATATTATATACCTGAAACTAATATAGAACTGTATATTAAGTATATGTGAATGAAAAAATAAAAAATACTTTCAGGATGTTTAGGGGTTTTTAAAAACAAATATGTTTATGTCAAATAAACTTAAGGATTTTATATTAATTTTGTTCAACCCTAGTTGATTTCTGTATACCTTGGATACAAAGTTCATATAGGCAATTAACATGAAATATTCTGATTTAAATTCCTCAGTATTGGAAATTAAAAAAAAAAAAGGCAACTGTTAAGTTCATACTTAATCATTGCCCATGATTCTCTTAGCAGTATCATCACTGGCTCTCTAAGTCCATTAAGTCCATCCGTTGGGCTCAGATCACTGTGGGCCTAGTCAAAGTGTTAAATACGGTAGAAGTTAAAATTTACGTGTGCTCTGAAAGAGAGTTTGGCCCTCTAATGACGGATGGATGGACATTCCGCTTGAGGCAAGAGGATGTAATTTAGGATATAATTAGGATAAGTATATTTCCCAATCTTTAGTGTACAACTTATTCAGTTTATTTGGCTTCCTGAAGAATCTGATCCTTTTGACTATTTCTTCTTAAAACTTATGGGACACCTGGGTGGCTCAGTCGGTTAACCATTTGCTTCGGCTCAGATCACGACCCCAGAATCCTGGGATGGAGTCTCCTTGCTCAGCAGGGATCCTGCTGCTCCCCCTGCTTGTGCTCTCTCTTACACTCTCTGTCAAATAAATAGATACATAAAATCTTACAAAAACAAAAACAAAAACAACAAAACAAAAACAAAACTTAATTCCCCCTTGATTTCCAAATCTCTCTTTTCTCCTTGTTCTCTTCTTAGCTCTCTGATGACTTTCCTAACTAAAAGTTAGTTTCTCAGTGTTCCACACTTGATTATCTTCTTGCCTCAGCCCACGGTCTCTCTCTAGGAGATCTTATCCACTGCTCTATTCAATACTATTTACATTCAATGACTGAAACCTTTAGAAGATAGACCTGATATCTTATAGATAGAAAATCACAATTTTCAGTAATATACTCTAGTTTTTCCTCTTGAGTTCTATCCTCATTTTATTTTTTCAACTGCTGAATGATCTTGTATCTCAAGACTCCAAAAAATCTGGAATACTTCAAATTCAACATACTCAACATCTTTAAATCCAGTCTTTCCTTCTGTCTTCTCAAACATTCATCATTTGCCCAATTAGTAAATGAGAAAGAAGCCTCGTGTCCATTTTTGGCATCTTTGCTTTTTATACTCCTATTTAGTTCATTACCATGGTTCCAACTGTGCCTCTATAATATTTGTAAAGGTGTCCCTTCTCTAATATTCCCTTCCTGTCAATTCCTGACATTTTCAGTTCTGTGGTATTTTTACCTATATAATTTCTGGCCACATGGGCAAACAAATTTTCAATGAGATTAAGTTCAGCAAGAGAATCAGTGTGTTAATGTTAATACACTAGTTGTTTTACTTTAAACTGAAAGACATTATTACTTCAAGACATCTCTTAAAGCAAATAACATGTACCCGAGAGAAGTAGAAAGGGGGCTCCTTTAGAAAATGAATTTGTAGATGGAACTGAAACATTAGATTATACGAAAAGTTGGTTCACATTATCAATTTCAATTTTAAATATGAAACTTTGGTTAATTGTAATTTTTCTTTTTTATCTAGCATTTCTTTGGTCCATGTGACAATAAAGGGCAAGGTATTTTCACTTCCTATACCATCATAGAACTGCAAATATTAAAAACAATACTTATTAATAGAGACTGTTAAATGGCTCTGATTATGGAAATACTTGTGATTCAC
This sequence comes from Mustela erminea, assembly GCF_009829155.1. Lineage (NCBI taxonomy): Eukaryota > Metazoa > Chordata > Mammalia > Carnivora > Mustelidae > Mustela > Mustela erminea. Next base: position 110,675,749 of record NC_045617.1, on the reverse strand, counting down.
AAGAAATCAAGATTTTCCTTAAGATGAAATTTTTTTACCAATATTCTGTTTGAAGGTGGAAATTTAGACAGCTCTTATTACTTCTGCTGTGATAGTAAGATCTTAGCAGTTTCTTATTTCTCTTGAACAATGTATAACAATTCTATTCACTGATAATTTTATAAACCCAGTGTGTCTGAAAAGCAGATGTAGCTCTCTATTTCAAACACTAACTCTTCTCATTATGTTCTGTCTATATTAGATGATCTCATTTCATCTTCTAATAATAGTAAATTCCATTCAGAACATTATTTTCTATTTTAATCAATGTGCAAAATAGGACTTCTGTTACATGATAGTCATTTAAATATGAATGTGGAAAAATTAATAAAAATTAACCTGAATCATCTGACTTTGAAGTGAGCTCTTCTGAGTACCCATTAATTTAAAAGCAGATCCTAAGAAAGAAGTACCTGAAGTTACTAAATGTGTGTGTCAATAAAATTTTTTCCTGTTTTGTATTCACTAAAAGTAGGATACTGGGCATTAAAACAGCTCTAACAAAAGCATGTTAAATAATTTATATTTTCTCATCCTCATGGCTTATTAACTTCTTTTCCAACAAGAAGTCACAACTAAGCAAGATGATTTGGGAATTTTGATGGTCTTCACTATGAGTCAATTCAAGTCAAAGAATTAAACCTGGCCCATAACCCACCACAACATTCAACTTGCTAAAATTAACACACCCTTAAAAAAGAATAAATTATTTATAAAATGCTGAATTAATTCCACATTGCTCTAAGTAGGAGAAATACCATCTTTTCTTTCCTTCCCTCTGTTAATGCTAAACTAATGCAAAATATTACATTAAAGATCCAAGTAATTTTATACGATACTTCATTCCACCTTAATTCCTTCATTCCCTTGACTTTGCATCATAAAATTCTCCACTCATTTTAGCCAGAAACTGTTAGGGCTAAATTTCGTTTCAGTACTGCAGATATGACCTTGTAACAGTTATTTGAAAGGTACATAAAACCTTGTCTGTTCTACCTGAAGTATGAGATATTTGGAACAACCACAAAAGGGATAATATGGACCTTGAGGCTGTACATTTATTGATGGAAACTTTTTAAAAAATTATAGCATAATAGTACGTGATGTCCTTCTGTGGAACTCCATACTTGCAATTTCCGCTGCTAATCTTGTGAACTTGCCATCCAGTGCTCACATGCAGAGGGATACCATCGCCTACCTCGCTCGGTTACAGATTTCTTACAGAACTGTATTCCCTAAACTCTATTGCTAATCACAGAAGTAGTAAGAGTCAGGACCAAACACTCACTTTATCTGATTCCTCATTTGATGCAATAGTTTATGGTACTAGGTTTTAATTATTGTTGAAGGTCTTTTGATTTTTGTGTGTCGATAAAACATTTTAGCCACACAGTTTTACTCCTCGTTTTCTTGATTGTATATACATTTGAATCTATATGGAGCCAATGATTTAATTTTATTTTGTTTAAATTTTGATTTGTGACCCTCTGCTTCCAGAGTCCTGCCCAAACTTCAAATTCAACATGAACACATTCCACTAAAAACATGCTTTTAGGGACCAGTGAACTTTCTATTTTAGTGAACAAATATTAAACACATTGGACGCAGGGCCCTCTCTTAGTTGCAGAAGCACAATTAAAGGTTTTTATATGTAAGCCTAGTTTGGGAAGCTAAATACCATTTTCTGAATGAATCATTCCGTTCTTTTGAACAAAGTGCTAAAATATCCCCTTCCAATGTAAACTACTTGCTGCTCTCTTGAGAAGACATTTTCCTCATTAAACTATGTTATCCAGACAGCAGAGAGCTAATCACAATTATGGCAAGTAACTGCATAGTCTCTATACCACCTAGGCAGACAAACTGAATAACAAAAACACCTGCATTACTTACTTTGTATCACATAAATACAAATCAAGTATATTTTTGAATAAAAACATATTTTATATATTAATATATGTTATATATGCATATATTTTATAACATGCTTGTCAATCCACAAATAATGAATGTCATTGTTTGCTACTCAATATTCTACATGCTCTTTATACATTTTAAGAGATCTGGTCTCAGCCTCCTATACTTAAAGCCTAATGGTAAAGACTGGATAAATCCTAATAATAAAGGCTGGCATTAAAGTTATAGCTGTGAAAAGTGCTCTGAAGGTCTGAATGAAACCAGGGAGAGGGTGACCTTAGAGGCAGGTGTAACAACATGTGCAAAGTCTCTGTGGTAAAGGGAAGCATGACACTTTCAGAAACTGACGGGACATTGTAGCTGGACCATGAAGAAAGGGACTAGAGCATGTGGCACGTTCTATGCTACACTGAAAAAGATGATACATTGTATTTGTAAAAATATATGAACATTTCTGATAATCTTGTAGACTATATAAGAAAAAAAAATGCATGAAACACCTTAAAACAAACATCCTTGGGGTACCTGGGTGGCTGAGTGGGTTAAGCCACTCAGTGGGTCATGATCTGGTGTTGGGAGTCTGCTTTTCTCTCTGCTGCTCCCTGCGGCTTGTTCTCTCTCTTTTGCTCTCTCTCCCTCCCTCTCTCTCTCTCAAATAAATAAATAAAATCTTTAAAACAACAACAACAACGACAACAAAGCAAAACACAACATTTTAAACACAAGGCTGTCTGGGCACTTAGCAAAGGCCAACTTCTCCAATTTTGTTGTGTTAGATTCGTGTTTTCTCATGCATACAGAGCAAAGCCCCAGCAGTTTCCCTTTCTTCTCCTGCATTATCAAATCCCCCCTAAACATGATATTCTTTTCATCATCTGAAAAATATCCTTTTATCCAACTTTTCTTTGTAGCTGTGGCCCCATTTTCTTGCTTTGCTAAAAAAAAAAAAAAAAAGAATCACTTCTCTTTCTTCTCACTCTCTCTTGAACTCACTGCAATCAGCCTTAAACTTGCCCTCCAAGTGACAAGTCCTGTGGTTAAATCTACAGTCTTCACTGTGACACTGTCAGCACCACTTGGTACACGTGATGACTCCTTCAGGGCACTCACTTCTCAGATACTACACTCATCTGGTTTCCCGTCTAGTAAATGGCCTGCTCAATTTCAATCCATTTTTTCTCGTTTCTCTTCATCTCCCAGAATCACAACATGACACTCCCCAAGACTCAATCGCTAGAATTTAGCTTTTTTTCTAGCCTTACTACATCAAGGAGCTCATCCCATGTCAGGGCTTTAAATAGAAGCGATAAAGTGATGCCATCCAAATGTATAGCTCCAGTTCCGACCACTCTTCTGAGCTATTTGAAATCTCTACTAAGATGTCCAATAGGCATCTCCAACCTAACATCACCGAAACTGGGCTTCCTCTCCAAATTCAGGTCGTGCTGTTATTTTCCGCATTGCAGCTAGCAGAAAATCCATCCTTGCAATTGTTCAGACCAGGAACATTCTTGACTCTTCTCATTCAGAGCCCACAACCAGTCCATCAACAAATCTTGTAGACTGTACCTTAAACATAGCTCTAGAATCTGACCACAAATCACCACCTCCACTTACAGCCCTCTGATCAAAACCACCACCCCTGGTTATCTCAGTTACAAGAGCCTCCTGGAAGATCTTCCGGCTTATCTTTGAACAATTCTGGTATAGCTCAATAAGCAACCGAGCAGATCCCATTAAAACAAATCAGATGACATCATTTCTCTTCTCAAAACCCTTCAAAAGCTCCCAGTTCCACTTGGAACTGAAGCCAATTTTCATTTAATGTCTACGCCGTCTGGCCCCTGTTACAGCTCCAAATTGGTCTGCAGCTCCATAATCACTCTGCTCCAGCCAAACTGACTCCCTGGCTTTTCCCAGTGCAGGTCCTTCCATGAGGGCTTTTGCGTTTACTGTTCCCTCTACCTCGACTTCTCTTCCACATGACTTCACTATTCATTTCCTCAGCTTCTTTAGGTCTTTCTCCTTGAAAGACCTTCCCTGACCTCCTTTTTGAAAATCTAATTCCTGCCCCACTAACATTCTCAAAACTCTTTTCCTAATTTTTTCCTCTATAGCATTTATTGCCATCAGAAATATGATGTATGTAACTTATTATCTTTATTGTCTTATTTCTACTAAAATGTGAACTTTCTAAAGGTAGAGGATTTTGTTTTGCCAACTCATGCATTCCCAGCGCTGAGGACTGTCTCTGGCACATAGCACACATTCACTAACTCTTTGCTGAAAACATAAATGAATGGTTTCCTCATTAGAAAAACTTTCTGGTGCAAAAATAGGGAGAAAACTGACCAGAGTATATAGTTAGGTGCCGAGAAGTTATTGTAAGAAGTGGTCATATGAAGTTATCTTTCTTAATCTATGGGGAGTGAAAAAATGTGTTAATTTCATTATTTCATTTATAAATGACATATACATGTTTATATGTATGTATATATATACATGAAAATTCTGCTTACTTTTATTATTTTATTTTATTTTTATTTTTAAATTATATATAAATATATATTATAATCCATATTTTATATTTATTTTAATTAATTAATTATTATATTATGATCAATTTATTTAATTTAATTTATTTTATTAAATATTTTATAAATAAAAATACTTTTAAGTATTCTTGGATACCTGTAGGGCTTCTAGAAAAAGCAAATGCTAATTTCCCCTTGAAGACCATACCATAATGGTCATTTCATCATCAGATGAAATTGTGCAAAAATATCCACTCACAGTGCACATTTATTAAACGTACAAGAAGCAAAGCTACCATAGGCATAGTTCATCAAAAACAAAACTAACCAAAAATTAAACTGTAATTAGACCACAAGAGGTTCAGGTTATAAAACTAACTGGATGTATATCACAAAATAAACACATTTAAGTGACACAAATAATGAACAAAAATATGTGAAAGCAATAATATACTATCAAAAAAAGTTAAGAAATATTGGGAAGTAAAACAAAAAGAACTAATAGAAATGTTTTCCATGATGGTAGCGGTTGCATGGCTATACATACTTATTAAAACGTAATGACTTGTACACTTGATATTAGTCAAGTTTATTTTACGTAAATTATACTCAGTAAAGGTGATCTTAAAGGAAGTCATAGAAAGGAAAAATTTTGAAAATAAAGAGCAAAGGATGGTGTAAACAGTAGGTTAATGGTGCTATGAGAAACAGCGACTCAGACGATAAAGCCGAAGAACAACACAAATTTCTTCATTGAAATATAAAGAAATGGATGGGAGGAGTCAAGATGGCGGAGAAGTAGCAGGCTGAGACTGCTTCAGCTAGCCGGAGATCAGCTAGATAGCTTATCTAAAGATTGCAAACACCTGAAAATCCATCGGCAGATCGAAGAGAAGAAGAACAGCAATTCTGGAAACAGAAAAACAACCACTTTCTGAAAGGTAGGACCGGCGGAGAAGTGAATCCAAAGCGACGGGAAGATAGACCCCGGGGGGAGGGGCCAGCTCCCGGCAAGCGGCGGAGCAACCGCGCACAAAATCAGGACTTTTAAAAGTCTGTTCCGCTGAGGGACATCGCTCCAGAGGCTAAACCGGGGCGAAGCCCACGCGGGTTCAGCGTGGCCTCAGGTCCCGCAGGGTCACAAAAGGAGCAGGGGTGTCTGAGTGTCACAGACCTTGCGGGTATTGGAACGGGAAAGCCGGCTACAGAGACAGAGCCGACAGTAAGCTCACAGCTCGGTGTTACCTTGAACTGGTCGCAGGCTCGGAGAGCTCGGAGCGCGGCCGGAGGTCAGGCAGACGGGAGTAACTGGGCGCTGTTCTCTGAGGGCGCACTGAGGAGTGCGGCCCTGGGCTCTCGGCTCCTCCGGGCCGGAGACCAGGAGGCCGCCATTTGTATTCCTGTCCTCCGGAACTCTACGGAAAGCGCTCAGGGAACAAAAGCTCCTGAAAGCAAACCCGAGCGGATTACTCACCCCAGCCCCGGGTAAGGGCGGTGTAATTCCGCCTGGGGCAAAGACACTTGAGAATCACTACAACAGGCCCCTCCCCCAGAAGATCAACAAGAAATCCAGCCGAGACCAAGTTCACCTACCAAGGAGTGCGGTTTCAATACCAAGGAGAGCAGCAGAATTCGGAGGAGGAGAAAGCCAAGCACGGAACTCGTGGCTTTTTCCCTGTGATTTTTTTTTAGTCTTGCAGTTAATTTAATTTTTTTCTTTTTCATTTTTTTTTTTTTTTTTTCTCGCCTTCGGGTAAAAATTTTTTTTTTTTTTAACTGTTACCTTTTTCTTTTTTAACGATTTTTTACTAGTTTATCTAATATATATATTTTTTCTTTTTTACATTTTTCTTAGGTGTTTTCCTTTTTTTTTTAAATTCTTTTCTTTTTTCTTTCTTTTTTTTTTTTCTTTCTTCCTTTTTGAACCTCTTTTTATCCCCTTTCTCCCCCCTCACGATTTTGGATCTCTTCTAATTTGGTTAAAGCATTTTTTCCTGGGGTTGTTGCCACCCTTTTAGTATTTTACTTGCCCCTTCATATACTCTTATCTGGACAAAATGACAAGACGGAAAAATTCAACACAAAAAAAGAACAAGAGGCAGTACCGAAGGCTAGGGACCTAATCAATACAGACATTGGTAATATGTCAGATCTAGAGTTCAGAATGACAATTCTCAAGGTTCTAGCCGGGCTCGAAAAAGGCATGGAAGATATTAGAGAAACCCTCTCGAGAGATATAAAAGCCCTTTCTGGAGAAATAAAAGAACTAAAATCTAACCAAGTTGAAATAAAAAAAGCTATTAATGAAGTGCAATCAAAAATGGAGGCTCTCACTGCTAGGATAAATGAGGCAGAAGAAAGAATTAGTGATATAGAAGACCAAATGACAGAGAATAAAGAAGCTGAGCAAAAGAGGGACAAACAGCTACTGGACCACGAGGGGAGAATTCGAGAGATAAGTGACACCATAAGACGAAACAACATTAGAATAATTGGGATTCCAGAAGAAGAAGAAAGAGAGAGGGGAGCAGAAGGTATACTGGAGAGAATTATTGGGGAGAATTTCCCCAATATGGCAAAGGGAACGAGCATCAAAATTCAGGAGGTTCAGAGAACGCCCCTCAAAATTAATAGGAATAGGCCCACACCCCGTCACCTAATAGTAAAATTGACAAGTCTCAGTGACAAAGAGAAAATCCTGAAAGCAGCCCGGGAAAAGAAGTCTGTAGCATACAATGGTAAAAATATTAGATTGGCAGCTGACTTATCCACAGAGACCTGGCAGGCCAGAAAGAGCTGGCATGATATTTTCAGAGCACTAAACGAGAAAAACATGCAGCCAAGAATACTATATCCAGCTAGGCTATCATTGAAAATAGAAGGAGAGATTAAAAGCTTCCAGGACAAACAAAAACTGAAAGAATTTGCAAATACCAAACCAGCTCTACAGGAAATATTGAAAGGGGTCCTCTAAGCAAAGAGAGAGCCTACAAGTGGTAGATCAGAAAGGAACAGAGACCATATACAGTAACAGTCAACTTACAGGCAATACAATGGCACTAAATTCATATCTCTCAATAGTTACCCTGAATGTGAATGGGCTAAATGCCCCTGTCAAAAGACACAGGGTATCAGAATGGATAAAAAAACAAAACCCATCTATATGTTGCCTCCAAGAAACTCATTTTAAGCCCGAAGACACCTCCAGATTTAAAGTGAGGGGGTGGAAAAGAATTTACCATGCTAATGGACATCAGAAGAAAGCAGGAGTGGCAATCCTTATATCAGATCAATTAGATTTTAAGCCAAAGACTATAATAAGAGATGAGGATGGACACTATATCATACTCAAAGGGTCTGTCCAACAAGAAGATTTAACAATTTTAAATATCTATGCCCCCAACGTGGGAGCAGCCAACTATATAAACCAATTAATAACAAAATCAAAGAAACACATCAACAATAATACAATAATAGTAGGGGACTTTAACACTCCCCTCACTGAAATGGACAGATCATCCAAGCAAAAGATCAGCAAGGAAATAAAGGCCTTAAACGACACACTGGACCAGATGGACATCACAGATATATTCAGAATATTTCATCCCAAAGCAACAGAATACACATTCTTCTCTAGTGCACATGGAACATTCTCCAGAATAGATCACATCCTCGGTCCTAAATCAGGACTCAACCGGTATCAAAAGATTGGGATCATTCCCTGCATATTTTCAGACCACAATGCTCTAAAGCTAGAACTCAACCACAAAAGGAAGTTTGGAAAGAACCCAAATACATGGAGACTAAACAGCATCCTTCTAAAGAATGAATGGGTCAACCAGGAAATTAAAGAAGAATTGAAAAAAATCATGGAAACAAATGATAATGAAAATACAACGGTTCAAAATCTGTGGGACACAACAAAGGCAGTCCTGAGAGGAAAATATATAGCGGTACAAGCCTTTCTCAAGAAACAAGAAAGGTCTCAGGTACACAACCTAACCCTACACCTAAAGGAGCTGGAGAAAGAACAAGAAAGAAACCCTAAGCCCAGCAGGAGAAGAGAAATCATAAAGATCAGAGCAGAAATCAATGAAATAGAAACCAAAAAAACAATAGAACAAATCAACGAAACTAGGAGCTGGTTCTTTGAAAGAATTAATAAAATTGATAAACCCCTGGCCCGACTTATCAAAAAGAAAAGAGAAAGGACCCAAATAAATAAAATCATGAATGAAAGAGGAGAGATCACAACTAACACCAAAGAAATACAAACTATTATAAGAACATACTATGAGCAACTCTACGCCAATAAATTTGACAATCTGGAAGAAATGGATGCATTCCTAGAAACATATAAACTACCACAACTGAACCAGGAAGAAATAGAAAGCCTGAACAGACCCATAACCAGTAAGGAGATTGAAACAGTCATTAAAAATCTCCAAACAAACAAAAGCCCAGGGCCAGACGGCTTCCCGGGGGAATTCTACCAAACATTTAAAGAAGAACTAATTCCTATTCTCCTGAAACTGTTCCAAAAAATAGAAATGGAAGGAAAACTTCCAAACTCATTTTATGAGGCCAGCATCACCTTGATCCCAAAACCAGACAAGGATCCCACCAAAAAAGAGAGCTATAGACCGATATCCTTGATGAACACAGATGCGAAAATACTCAACAAAATACTAGCCAATAGGATTCAACAGTACATTAAAAAGATTATTCACCACGACCAAGTGGGATTTATTCCAGGGCTGCAAGGTTGGTTCAACATCCGCAAATCAGTCAATGTGATACAACACATCAATAAAAGAAAGAACAAGAACCATATGATACTCTCAATAGATGCTGAAAAAGCATTTGACAAAGTACAGCATCCCTTCCTGATCAAAACTCTTCAAAGTGTAGGGATAGAGGGCACATACCTCAATATCATCAAAGCCATCTATGAAAAACCCACCGCAAATATCATTCTCAATGGAGAAAAACTGAAAGCTTTTCCGCTAAGGTCAGGAACACGGCAGGGATGTCCATTATCACCACTGCTATTCAACATAGTACTAGAGGTCCTAGCCTCAGCAATCAGACAACAAAAGGAAATTAAAGGCATCCAAATCGGCAAAGAAGAAGTCAAATTATCACTCTTCGCAGATGATATGATACTATATGTGGAAAACCCAAAAGACTCCACTCCAAAACTGCTAGAACTTATACAGGAATTCAGTAAAGTGTCAGGATATAAAATCAATGCACAGAAATCAGTTGCATTTCTCTACACCAACAGCAAGACAGAAGAAAGAGAAATTAAGGAGTCAATCCCGTTTACAATTGCACCCAAAACCATAAGATACCTAGGAATAAACCTAACCAAAGAGACACAGAATCTATACTCAGAAAACTATAAAGTACTCATGAAAGAAATTGAGGAAGACACAACGAAATGGAAAAATGTTCCATGCTCCTGGATTGGAAGAATAAATATTGTGAAAATGTCTATGCTACCTAAAGCAATCTACACATTTAATGCAATTCCTATCAAAGTACCATCCATCTTTTTCAAAGAAATGGAACAAATAATGCTAAAATTTATATGGAACCAGAAAAGACCTCGAATAGCCAAAGGGATATTGAAAAAGAAAGCCAACGTTGGTGGCATCACAATTCCGGACTTCAAGCTCTATTACAAAGCTGTCGTCATCAAGACAGCATGGTACTGGCACAAAAACAGACACATAGATCAATGGAACAGAATAGAGAGCCCAGAAATAGACCCTCAACTCTATGGTCAACTAATCTTCGACAAAGCAGGAAAGAATGTCCAATGGCAAAAAGACAGCCTCTTCAATAAATGGTGCTGGGAAAATTGGACAGCCACATGCAGAAAAATGAAATTGGACCATTTCCTTACACCACACACAAAAATAGACTCAAAATGGATGAAGGACCTCAATGTGCGAAAGGAATCCATCAAAATCCTTGAGGAGAACACAGGCAGCAACCTCTTTGACCTCAACCGCAGCAACATCTTCCTAGGAACAACGCAAAAGGCAAGGGAAGCAAGGGCAAAAATGAACTATTGGGATTTCATCAAGATCAAAAGCTTTTGCACAGCAAAGGAAACAGTTAACAAAATCAAAAGACAACTGACAGAATGGGAGAAGATATTTGCAAATGACATATCAGATAAAGGACTAGTGTCCAGAATCTATAAAGAACTTAGCAAACTCAACACCCAAAGAACAAATAATCCAATCAAGAAATGGGCAGAGGACATGAACAGACATTTCTGCAAAGAAGACATCCAGATGGCCAACAGACACATGAAAAAGTGCTCCATATCACTCGGCATCAGGGAAATACAAATCAAAACCACAATGAGATATCACCTCACACCAGTCAGAATGGCTAAAATAAACAAGTCAGGAAATGACAGATGCTGGCGAGGATGCGGAGAAAGGGGAACCCTCCTACACTGTTGGTGGGAATGCAAGCTGGTGCAGCCACTCTGGAAAACAGCATGGAGGTTCCTCAAAATGTTGAAAATAGAACTGCCCTATGACCCAGCAATTGCACTATTGGGTATTTACCCTAAGGATACAAACGTAGTGATCCAAAGGGGCACGTGCACCCGAATGTTTATAGCAGCAATGTCCACAATAGCCAAACTATGGAAAGAACCTAGATGTCCATCAACAGATGAATGGATCAAGAAGATGTGGTATATATACACAATGGAATACTATGCAGCCATCAAAAGAAATGAAATCTTGCCATTTGCAACAACATGGATGGAACTAGAGCGTATCATGCTTAGCGAAATAAGTCAAGCAGAGAAAGACAACTATCATATGATCTCCTTGATATGAGGAAGTGGTGATGCAACATGGGGGCTTAAGTGGGTAGGAGAAGAATAAAGGAAACAAGATGGGATTGGGAGGGAGACAAACCATAAGTGACTTTTAATCTCACAAAACAAACTGAGGGTTGCTGGGGGAGGGGGTTTGGGAGAAGGGGGTGGGATTATGGACATTGGGGAGGGTATGTGCTTTGGTGAGTGCTATGAAGTGTGTAAACCTGGTGATTCACAGACCTGTACCCCTGGGGATAGAGTATTATGCCTCCATCAGAAAGGATGAATACCCAACTTTTGTAGCAACATGGACGGGACTGGAAGAGATTATGCTGAGTGAAATAAGTCAAGCAGAGAGAGTCAATTATCATATGGTTTCACTTATTTGTGGAGCATAACAAATAGCATGGAGGACATGGGGACTTAGAGTGGAGAAGGGAGTTGGGGGAAATTGGAAGGGGAGGTGAACCATGAGAGACTATGGACTCTGAAAAACAATCTGAGGGTTTTGAAGGGACGGGGGGTGGGAGGTTGGGGTACCAGGTGGTGGGTATTATAGAGGGCACGGATTGCATGGAGCACGGGGTGTGATGCAAAAATAATGAATACTGTTATGCTGGAAATAAAAAAAAAATAAAAAAAAATAAATTAAATATTAGAAAATTAAAAAAAAAAAAAAAAAAAAAGAAATATAAAGAAATGGAAATAGGAAAGCGAGGGTAAGGGACAAGGAGACTGGTAAGTCCCACCTATCTTTAACATGAGAGCATGAGATTCACAATGATAAACCTGATACAATGCAGGATGGGACATGCTCAAAGTGAAAATGGATACAAATTTCACATCACTGATGAACCACCTCAGATGGAGGAGGCATAATCTACGGCAGTCAGACAAATACAAAAATTCCACAGCTCGACATAGAGCCGTAAAACTTCACACCAGGCAAATGAGAAGAGTACTAAAAGCTGGCAGAAAAAAAAATACTCGAAAGGAATAACTATTAGACAAGACAGGAAAAACAGAAATCAGAAGGTCATGGAGTAAAATGTTTAGTTTCCAGAGAAAATAACACAGAACTGAATACCTAAATAAATGATCATACAGAAATGAGGAATTATTATGACATTTTTATACAAAATCTAACCAAGTTTACCACTAACAAACTCACTGAGGGAACTTGTAAGTGCTGGAAAGACGGTTATGTAAGAAGGAATGATTACTTAGTTTCATAAAACAACTAAATTCTATTTCCTATTTCATAAAATGACTCTCATAATCCAAAAATCTTTTCAAACTTACTTGCATCATTTTACAGAGCACACCAAGCATGAATGGTTTTGCATCAAGATTAACCAAAACGTGAAGAGCTCTAAGAAAAATCTCCCCGTGTACAACTAGGAATAATAACCATGACAGGAAAAAAAAAATGCTCATCATTCTTTATTATAAAGGTCTCAAAAAATGAGGACAAGAGCATACAAAAGAAAGCACACTTCCTTCTGCATAACTGTGACAGGCATTTCTACTATTAAAGAAATCACAGAATATTAGTACCCATTTATCTTCCTCTCGATCTTTGTCTATCTAGCCTGTAAGCTCCCCAGCAGTAAGATGGGAGAACTTGCTGCAACATTTGGAAGTAACTTCATTTTTTTATTGCAAAAGCTCTACTTCCTCACTCAAAATATAAACAATTTTTAAATATAAAAAGTATCCATACTTGACTTTGTTTTGTTCCTATGCACAACTTTTCAGAATTATGATCATACTGACTCTAGAATTTTGTGTTCTAAGCCTCCCAGCTGAGATGAATAGCACCTTTACAAGGCACCTTTCTCTGGCTCCATAATACTCCACACGAGCTGAACAACACCTGCCTGCCTTTACTCCGGCAGAGGACCTTTTCAGTGGCTACAAATTATGGACCGTGGCCCTCATCTTTGTGTCTAAAACTGTCTGTGTTTTATGTTTCTATCTTCCAGTTAGATTCCTACAAGTGGAATGACATATTCTTTAGCTTGGAAAGCCATACGGCTTTCTTGTAGGATATAAAAGGAAACGATGCTTCCAAAGACTCTTAACTTAGTGGCAGCGTAGACTCTTCAAATTGCCACTAACTTGAGTCACCAGAGAGCCATTCAATCCAGAGTCTAAAATGAAGTGCCTCGTAAAATGACTGGATGACAATTCCTACTTCTGAAGATCACTATAGAGTTTCTTTTAAAGATGTACTTACTTACTTAATTAATTAATTAATTTGACAGACAGAGATCACAAGTAGGCAGAGAGGCAGGCAAGGCGGGGGAGCAGGCTCCCTGCTGAGCAGAGAGCCCAAAGCAGGGCTCGGTCCCAGGACCCTGAGATCATGACCTGAGCAGAAGGCAGAGGCTTAACCCACTGAGCCACCCAGGCACCCCACTATAGATTTTCTTAAGGTAGAGTCCAAGGATCCAAAACTGCAATGTTATAAAAGAAATATATATATATATATATATACAACTCTCTCTATATATATATTTATCAACCTTATAAATGAAATACATATATATTTCTTTCATATATAAATATATATAATATATAATAATATATAAAATATATATTCATATATTCTACATGAACAGCTATTCCTTCATGATGAGATCTGACATACAAATAGACAGCAGACAGATCTTGAATGGCAGCTTTTGAATTTTTATAAGAAAAACAATAGGAATTCAGCCTTCAGAGGACAAAATAGCTCTATTTGAAGAAAGCTTTTAAACTACTCTAAGACAATGCATTTTAAATATACTAAATAATGGGTATTATAAATGGAACAAAATATGAGAAAAGGAGGAAATAGTCAAAGAGGAACCATATTCTCTAATATCAAAAAGATCTTGGGACACCTGGTTGGCTCAGTCAGTTAAGATTCTAACTTCAGCTCAGGTCATGATCTCAGGGTCCTGAGATAAAGCCCTGCTTAGGGCTCTGAGCTCAACAGGGAGTCTGTTTGTCCCTCTCCCCCTCATGCTCTCTTTGTCTCTCTTCCAAATAAATAAATAAAATGTAAAAAAAAAAAAAATGATTTCACCAGGCTGCTTCTGATCATGGTTTTCTGATAAATTCTAAAATTGTATGCATCACATTATAAATAATTATTTCATCTCTCCCTTAATTTCTTCTTTTTATATCTTCTCATCAATTTTAGTTTTAATCATTTTGGGGATGGAATTGATAACTTAAGAAGCTGTCTGTTAAGTTGCATTTAACATATTTAGGAAGATACTTGAGATTAGTCTCTCTTTTTATTTTCTAAATGCCTTCAGCATTCCTTTTTCTCATCTCACAGACATGTACATACCTAAGACAGCCAATGCAGCAACGGTCTTCAGGGCACATACTTACTGAATTCACTAGCTCTCTGATGTGGGACAATTTACATAAACTCTTGGGTGTTTCAGTTTCTCTATGCATAAATGCAAATAATAACAGTGCCATTTCCCACAGTTGTTGTAAAATATTAAGTGTATAAATATCTGTCTTAAGTACAGTGTCAGACACATACATAGTATTAGTATTATCTGCAGCTTCTCAAATATCCAATTGCATCATGGAACAACATTCTTTTGTTTTTTAATAAGATACATATCCGGAATTTATGCATAACTTCACTCATGCAACAAAAGTTTAAATAAAATGATGCAATTCTGTTGTCATTTGAGCTTATTAGTATTAGCAATTCTTTTCCCAGCCCTATGATGCTATGCTGGCTTTTGTAAATATTTTAGAAAAACAAAGTGCAGGTTATATATATGGTCAGTCTCATTCAACACTTAAAATTTTTATAAAAACAAATAAATAGTGGGTAGGAGAAGAATAAATGAAACAAGATGGGATTGGGAGGGAGACAAACCATAAGTGACTCTTAATCTCACAAAACAAACTGAGGGTTGCTGGGGGGAGGGGGTTTGGGAGAAGGGGGTGGGATTATGGACATTGGGGAGGGTATGTGCTTTGGTGAGTGCTGTGAAGTGTGTAAACCTGGTGATTCACACACCTGTACCCCTGGGGATAAAAATATATGTTTATAAAAAATAAAAAAATTAATTAAAAAAAAAAACAAATAAATAGTTGAGGCCATTAAGTCATGCCTTTGTAAAATATATTATCAAATGGCAAAATGAGACTGTCAATACATGAGTACAAGAGTATTTGACTAACATTTGTATTTAAATAATAAATACATCAATTAAGATAGTTTCGAATGAATAGTGTTTATTCAATTCAATAAATACTTCAGAGTATCGTACATTGGGTCAACCATCGCAGGGTTAGAAAAATAAGTAAAGTGTAGTCCCTGACTTCTTGGTGCTTACAGACGAACGGAGGATAAAATTAATGTGCAAATAAACATGGCATAAAACATGGTACTATAAATGCCCCAGGACAAGTTAAAAACAAAGAACTAAGATCTTTTATCCTAACAATCATTTATCCATTTGGTTAATATTTATAGAGCATTCACTATGACTTCGTCTTCAGGTACTTAGAATACAAAAATTAAATTAAAAATGGAAAAAAATCCTCACCTTAATGAAGTACATATTTTTATGGGTATATAAAATTTATATCCCAGCCAAGTAATTAGAAAGGGAATCCTGGGAAGGGAGTTTAGAACAAGACATCAGGCCTCTAAAGGACAGCTCCACACTCTTTACTGTCTTTCCTATTCTCAGTACTGCCCACAATGTATGTGACTATTTGGGCATCATCCGCGTCTTTGTCTCAACTCTAAGAGACAATACACTGTGGTCTTTGTTTTGTTCTAGCATTCTATTCCCAATATCCAAAACTGTGCCAGGCACACAATAAATGCTCAAAAAATGTCTGTCAAATAGGTGGACATAGAAATAAATAAAAGGATAGGCAACCGAACTAAAAAAGAAAGGAGGAAGAAAACAGGAAGCAAAGGCGTGCGGGAGGAATGAAGGAAAAGAGGGAGAGGATTATTTTAATGAACTATTGTAATGGGAAGGAAGAAGAGTTTTATAAAGAAAGAAAAACATGGGGCGCCTGGGTGGCTCAGTGGGTTAAAGCCTCTGCCTTTGGCTCAGGTCATGATTCCAGGGTCCTGGGATCGAGCCCCGCATCGGGCTCTCTGCTCAGTGGGAAGTCTGCTTCTCTTCCTCTCTCTCTCTCTGCCTGCCTCTCTGCCTACTTGTGATCTCTGTCTGTCAAATAAATAAAATCTTAAAAAAAAAGAAAGAAAAAAAAACATGAGCAAGATACAGAGATGTGTACAGTTGCAATAGAACTAAGTGGGTTATATTAAATTAACAAGATGGGAGTACTGGATGTAAGGTAGACCAGCCCTTCCATGGAAGGCAGTACATTCCAGGTGACTGCATAAGGCAATGGAAACGTTGGCAGAAAAATTATACGATCAATGTGAATATTTCATAACTCTATCCTAGAAGAGTTATAGATGGATTGGGGCAAGAAAAGAGATGATATGAGCTTACAATAGCTCAGGTTAACATAAAGGTAATAAAAGTTGGATAGTGATAGTGGAGGGAAAAAGTACATAGTGACTTTGAAAAGAAGTCATGAAGGAAAATCCCATAGCCCAAAACAAACAAGAAGCAAAAGGGAAGGAGAAAGTGAAGTTTTGCTTTATAATTTCAGAGCTAATATTTATTAAAAGAAAAAGAAAGAAGAAATAAATTTCCATGGGCAATGAGTTTTGCCTTGGGACCAGTGGTACCTCCAGGCGGAAATACCCAAGAGGAGCTGCATATATATGCAAGATGTCAGCTACTACCTATAGAGCTTTGAGAGTCAAGGCCCTAGAGGTTGCCGGCATAAACTCAATTTATGAGAGTGAATGAATATGCCAAAGAGAGTTATAGAAGGAGCACTCTTCTAAGGGTGCAATGTAGTTCCAGACAGAAGAAAGTGGGCTAGTAAGGAAGACAAGGAGGGGAGGGTGCACACAGGATGTGCAGAGGAGTTCCAAGGAGCATGTATAGTGGAGAAAGCACCAGAGTGCAGGAATTGAGGAGGGGAGAGGTGAAATGGTCAGGCAGTTAGATGGTCATTGCAATGGGAACTAGCAGTTCACACGGAGTGAAATGGTTGGAAGCCAGATTTCTAAAGGAGTGCGTGAGTGCCATGGGGAGCATATCCAACCGGCAACACGCAGCCGGTTACCAGTGAAGGTAGGTGTTTTCCACTGCTTTCAGATATAAAGGTGAGAAATATGAAAGAAGTCTTTTTCTGCTCCAGGCTGGCTAATTTCCTTAGCAGAATAAACAATATTCCACTCCTTCCATCATCATTGCTACAACAGATGACAGCTGTGAAATTTCTAGATAAAGAAGCATCTGCCATGTGCACTGTTCCTTTTAAGTCAAATGTTTTATCTACTGAAACATGTACTTATCAATCTTTTATAGAAACACCGTAGATTTCCTTGAAATTTCTCTCTCCTCAGAGAGTTGGCTTTCTTTAAGAATTTGAAAGAAAGAAAGTCTGGAAGATTAAATAAAGAATGGAGAGGCTTTCTTGTCCTTAAATTTTCTGAATTTCAAATTTTTGTATTAGCGAAATATCATAACATTTCTTGGGTCCATCTGCCTGAGGCTAAGAAGACTTAATAGTTCATTCTGGAACGGCAGATAATTAGAGCTGCAAGTGATAAATAATTAAACCTGTATCTTTATGGGAGAAAAATGAGGTCCAAAAGAGTTTTGAGAGCCAAGATTACATAGCTGGTGGGACAGAGCCAACACTGGAGTCTTTTCCTCCTTTCCAGTAAAGCTTCCACATTAGTTATGCCACTGACTCTAAGTTAAAATCTCCCCCTTTTACTGTGGGTTCATTTCTCCAACAGCGCTTTCACACATCGCAACACCTTGGATGGGGCCCTGGGAAGGGAAAGAGGAGGGAGAAGGGACTTGAGGATCTGCTGCGGGCCAGGCACGCTGCTGGATGTTTATCAGTCCCGGGCTCCTTCAATCCTCATTAAAGGAGGTGGGCACGGAGCTTCCCGTTCTGCATGAAGGTGTCGTAACACTAAAGGTCTGAGCCAACAAACTGTATCTAATTCCCAAGTCTGTGCTCGTTTCCCATTCAGACTGCAAAGGGAGTGGGCGGAGGGAGCAGCTGAGCGCCATGCTTTTGGTTTGCATTTTTGCCTCCTCTGGACCCTCTGGTCTGTGAGCCTCTCACCTAACATAACAAAGGAGGAGGAACTGGTCCTGGTTACAAAAAGCTATTCTATTCCCTCAGATTGGCTGCTTTAGAAAGGAAAATGAGGAAGAGAGAGAAGAATTCGGTTACTCATTTTCTATCCCCTTTCAACTCCAGCCAAAGACACAAATCACGACACTACACATTTAAACGACCAGCACAACTGTTATTTTACAGTAATGAGCAGGCACATGACAACAAAAACCGTTAGATCATGTTTATTCCTCAAAGTTCTCTCCTACAACTTTCCTGCATGGATCATAACCACTCTTTTTAGTTGCCTCTCTGCTGCTCAAATGCATTTGGCTTGAAAATCAGCATGAAATACAATCCCAGCTACAATTTATTTAGGACTTCCCATGGAAGCCAGGCATTATCCCAGATACTATACAAACATTTTTGCCAAAACTTATAACCACCTTAAGGATTATGAGAAGGCCCATTTTATAGAATCATTTGGGATGTTGCTGGGCATTGCACTAGGCATTGCTTACATGCAGTGTTTGTAATGCTTTAACTGATAAGTACTCTCCTAGCATTCTAGTAGCATTTCTACATTAAAGGGGCTTTTTATACTGTACAGGGGCACCAGCTGGAAAAGAGTATTCAGACGTGGGGGGGGGCAGTGGTGGGTAGCTAGCTAGAGGAATAAAACCAATGCCTTAAAGGGAAGGGATGTGAAATAGAGTCACAAGTTTCACACATACAAAAACAAGTAGAATAAGTACCTTTTCATCATTAATTACCTCTCCATTGAATAATCCCTTGACTGTTGGCATTTATCTCAGTTACTGAAATACTGAGATACTGACACTAGATACTAAGTTTTTCTTCTACTCATTCATTCAACAAATAGAAAATGCCAGCCATGGCCAAGCACATGGCACTGCTATTGGGTTAGCTTCTAAGGAATACAGAGGTAAGTAAAACAGATGTTCTACATTCAGAAATTGTAGTCGAGCAGGGAAGAAAGGCATGCAATCCCGACAGGTACAAGATCTAGGGTATCATGGAGATGAAAACCAAGGCTTATCTTCACAAGTCTCTTTGGGCTAGGAAATTTTCTCTACATATTTCCCAAATAATATTTGAGAGAATAGCATTTAGCAGTTTCATAGCAGAGTAGCGAGCTGCCAACAGGAAATTTAGAAAGACATAATGGAACGGTATCCGACAGAGCCGAGTTTTGGTGAGGCTGGGGAGTCATGAGAAGCGAAACCCAGGTCTGGGCTAAGGAGGGCAAGCGGGGTGGCGTGCAAGCCAGGGACCGAGGCTCCCAACACTGGAAGGTGACTGAGATACATAATTAAAGGGACCAAAGGGAGTACCAGAACATTCAGAAATAATTCACACATTGGTTTCTGTTTGGGTCTGGTTTTTTGCCCTCTCTTCTTCTCACTAGCTGTACCCTTTGTGTGATTATATTAGTAACTTTAAGGCAAAGTAAGTAGAACACAACTGAACCTTTCATGCAGTAGAAAAGTTGGCTTGAGAGCCATAAACATTGAGAGGAAAATAAATAACACACTTATTTCATAAATAAGAATTTGCAAACCAAACTAATTAGAGAAAGGAGAAAAAAGCTTTCCTCTTTAATCTGGTTGTCATTAATACTGTAGGAATTATTTTTGAACTCCTGTAGAGCTAATTACAAATCAATTTTCTATAATTAGATATTAATACTCTGTTATGTTTTCTAATAACTCTCCATTTAACAGTGTCATAACTACAGATTCTTAATCATTATCATGCTAATAATCATAACTTTTATTCCAATAAGCATTGGCTATTTGTTCTAAACTAAATATTTCTAGGTTTATTTCAGATTTAATATATCTCAGTATATTAATGAGTACCTAAATTGGTTATGCAGAGTCAATTTAGTTTTCAAATTTAAAATCAATGAAATAACATTATTTTCCTCACATATAATATCAACTAATGTTTTACACTTTTAAATGGAAGCTTTTGTTCACTGTATTTAATTTTATTTGATCTTTTATTTTATTCTATTCTTCTTCCAGGGATGGATGGTTGATTGATTTCTCTGGGACCTTTCAAAACTAAAAACAGAAGAAAGGATGCTGGAAGGCTTCTTCCCCATATCTGCCCACATTATCAAAGATTTTATTTCAAGATATACAGTTTTATAATAATCAGATTAAAAATGAAGCACATAAACTCCAACAAATAGAAAAGAAAGCTGAAAAACATGAATGGATCTGATTTTTATTTTTTATTTATTTATTTATTTATTTATTTATTTTAATTTTATTTATTTATTTGACAGAGAGAGATCACAAGTAGGCAGAGAGGCAGGCAGAGAGAGAGGAGGAAGCAGACTCCCTGCTGAGCAGAGAGCCCGATGCGGGACCTGATCCCAGGACCCTGAGATCATGACCTGAGCCGAAGGCAGCGGCTTAACCCACTGAGCCACCCAGGCGCCCATGGATCTGATTTTTAAAGGCTTCTTAATTTTATTAGATAAACTATAACATCAAAAGGCAATTTTCTCCTGTTATCATATTCTTTTTCAAAAATATTTTGTTCTATAGTATTTTTATAGTCTAAAATTATGACATGGTGGACCACTATGATTTTAGAGAAACTACAAGATATTCTGGAAGTTCTTTATTTTGAGGAGGATAACATTTTGTAGTTGAAAAGCTTAATATTGCTCTAAAGACAGTATATAAAATGATTTTAAGAGTCTGGTGAATAAATCTATCAAGTTCAGTATGACAAATATATGCATTATTACATATTGTATCAGAATATAGCACTAACATAATCAAATTATTTTCTAAAACACTGTTTTAGAAAATATGTACAACAATTCAAATATTAAAATTTTGTGGAAGATTTCTGGTTGTATATCTTTAACACATCTAGTTTTTTGCAATTATATGTGCAAAATGTGTAAGACATGTGAGCTTTTTCCTTTGGCTGAATTTCATAATTCAGGAAGAGTTTTCATGGACCTAATATATCAAACAGGGACCATACACACACACACACATATATATATAGGTATTCATGGTAATTAAATCAGTCATATGTGGGTATTCTGAAAGATGAATGTTTAGTACTAAAAGTATTTCTGGGTTAGTAAATGCAATACCTAAGAAACTAAATATTCTCTTTAGGAAACTGATAAGGTCTCCTAAATCAATAAAATTACAGAGAATGCTGTTTTACTTCTTTCTGAAATATTAGACAAGTTCAGCTTACTTTGACAAATGTAGCCTGTTGGCTAATTAAACCAATGCTCTAATGACCTGATACAAAGATTTACAACTAAGTAAGGCCCATGTGTTGAGATTCAGTGTTTAGCATGTGACTACCATAAACAAAGGAAAAGATTAAGAACTGAAATTTAAGTTCTGACTCAAATTGTATTGAATACTCAGAGCATCTGAACAAAGGGGCCTAAGGATAGGCTAACAGATGTGAACAAAACACTCTGTTATGCATGGCAAGTCCAATTCTTTTCACTGTCTGGCTCCTGCATGCTCTAAGTTAATATGAGCGTACATACCTGCTCTATGGTATTATCAGGTCCAGTATCTGATACATTTGGAAGCCTGTTTGTACCTGTGACTATCTGACATATTTAGCTGATGCTATACCAAGCACAATTTAGCCTAGTGATTAGAGAAGTAGTGTGCTATATTGAGCATGCTAAGAACATTTAGATTCCCTGGACTCAATTCTAAAAGAACCCCTATGCAGCAATCTTTGTCCATTGCCTTGTGGGAGCAACATTCACAATTAAGCACCTAATAAATGACTGTGATGAGAATAAGCCTCATTGTATTATACAGGCCACTGTCTTGTACAATCATTCCCAAAGGAACTGTTCACATTAGGCAAGGAACAAAGGATAAATAACTATGACAGTGCTACTATTATTTATAAGTACCGTTAAAGTTCTTAAAATTCTTCTACTACCGTTGGCAATTAGTAAAATCATCCAATATACAAAAGTATTTAAACTCTCTGAAACACACATATTTACAAAGTAGATATTCTTTTTTAAAAGTGAAATCAGAAATAAGAATTAAGATACAATCATGCTACCCTCAAGCATATTTAATAATGTAAATACTTCTATTATTTATAAGCTTTCTGCCACCCACAGGATAAATGTCAAGCTTTGCTAGTCTGGTATTTAAGAGTCTTTTTAACTGGGTCCCAAACAGCTAGATGGTAGTATATACCACTACCCATGTGAGGTTTTAGCAAAAGCAAGATTAGTCTCCTAATTTACTCAGCGTCTCCAAAAACCACTTTACACATTGTAAGCTCATACTTTTGCTCATGTCTTTCCCTCTGCACCTCTTGCATCTGCTCAAACCCCACAAGCCGTAAAAGTACTGGCCGAATCTTTCTAACTTTCCCATTATAATCTTTATCTACTACAACTAAAAATTATCTCTTCCTAACTACACTCATATTCACTGACTCAATAACTCAAGGAATATTTATGTATTTAATAATACATCTGTTTTTTGTGTGTCTATCTAGCATCACCTATCTATCTCTATAGCTATATTATATCACATTTATGCCATAGCATATAGAAAGGCGCCTTGTCCATTCTGATGCTCTGATAAAAGCGCCTTGTCCATTCTGATGTTAAGCAACTGTTTTTAAAAAAAATGGATTGATTTGTCATAATGATAAGGCCAATACCAAAAATAATAATAATCACTAAACACAAATTCTAGTTAGATCCATATCATAGAGGTTTATGCCATATATGAACTTAGGTAATTTTCTTTGTTCATATATAGATGTAGAAAACTCAACAGGATTCCAGTACATATAAAATGCAAGAGTCTAGGAATTAAAATTATCCCGGATTATTATTAAATTAAAAAACATAGTTCAAATGAATGGAAACAGATATGTATTAAGTTGATATCAAGGTAGAGCACAGTAGTATATTCAGGCATTAACTAGTTATTGACCATGTGAGGTTAAATGGAGGTTTTTTTTTTTCAATTTTGGAAGATATCTTTATATTTAAAATAGTCCTCATAAAAAGCAAAGGGCGAGGAACTATAGAATGAATCCACATGTTATTTTTATCAAATAATTTTAAAAACATAGTTAAAATTCCTAAAGCAGATGTGTTGAAAAGCACCTTTTTTTTTTTTTTTCTTTATTTGACGGACAGAGATCACAAATAGACAGAGAGACAGGCAGAGAGAGAGAGAGGGAAGCAGGCTCGATCCCAGGACCCGGAGATCATTACCTGAGCCGAAGGCAGCGGCTTAACCCACTGAGCCACCCAGGCGCCCCTGAAAAGCACCTTTTAAAATATCATTTTAGGGGCACCTGGGTGGCTCAGTAGGTTAAGCCTCTGCCTTCAGCTTAGGTCATGATCTCAGGGTCCTAGAATGGAGCCCCTCATCGGGCTCTCTACTCAGTGGGGAGCCCGCTTCCCCACCTCTCTCTGCCTAACTGTGATCTCTGTCTGTCAAATAAATAAATAAAATCTTAGAAAAAAATCATTTTATTAATTTGTTTTCTAACTACTCACTACCAGTTTAGAGAAAAATACTGCTATTCTTTCTTTTTTACCTGACCCTTTTACCAGTCTGTTTCCTTTCTACTTTTAAAGATACTTTCATAATCCCTTCTTTTATTGTTCTTACTCTACCTATTTTATTTCTGTCCCAAACATGTTCCATATTTAGACTCTTCTCATAATATTTTTCTAATTATTCTTTCCTAATATTCTTTCACTTAACTTCATTGTGATCTTATCATTGTCTATCTCATCACTATGAATTGTATTTTTCTAAAGGTTTTTATTTATTTGACACTGAGAGAGCACAAGTAGGCAGGGCAGCAGGCAGAGGGAGAGGGAGAAGCAGGCTCTCTGTGGAGCAGGGAGCCCAAAGTGGGGCTCGATTCCAGGACACTGGGATCATGACCCGAGCTGAGGAAAGCAGCTTAACTGACTGAGCCACCCAGGCGCCCTGCATTGTTTTTCTTATCCCCTTGCGTGTATTGTTCAACCAGAGAAAACATTCAAAATCATCTATCTCAAACCACTTCTCAAAGGAGAAAAGTGAAGCCCGGAAAGATGGGTGGACCGCTTCTGAGTCAAAGTGTTAGTGACAGTGGTAACTGCACAGGAAGTCTCCTGATTTCCACTAAACTTCATCATGTGGCCACTCAGCCTCAAAAATCTACAACTCAGTCATTTTTGGATAAGCACCTACTTCACGTGAGGCCACGTCCATGGTAAGTAACTAAAGGTCTTATCATTATTGTAGTGTTCATGGCAATGAGCATCAATGGGCTGGGGTTGGTGATTACTCCTCAGAGGTATCACAGTCTCCCAACACAGCCTAAATTACTGATTAGGAGTAAGATGGCTGTTGGTCACTAATCTCTTAAGTGATTTTCCATTTATGCTTCTCATAATAACAATAATAACAGAATGAACATGAAATTGGTGCAGTACCAGAAAATATTTAAATATTAACATCTTTGGGTACCTATGAGGAAGCTAAAACTTCTAACACATATGGTGTAACCAGGCACCCACAAAATTCTCTTACTCCAAAGCTTAGAGCACTTTTGCAGAAAAAATAAAAATGAACTTTTCACTAAATAATATATGCTAAAATATGTATTTTTTGACATTAAATTTTCAAAGCTTTGAAAAGAATTGTCTTGATTTGCATAATATCCTTGTGTTGCAATTCAACTTCAAACATTAGAGGGAAAAGAGGCAGAGATTAATACGTTTTTAACACAGATTAAAATGTACCTGTCAAAAAGAGCTCCATAGGAAATGTATTTTTTCATTAATAATCAATATTTTCGACACTGATATTGGTAATATTTTTTTAAATGAAAGAAATCCAAAATTAGTATTTGACCTTTGGGACTGTGAATTCATCTCTTGCTTTTTTATGCTAATTTTTTTCTTAAATGATAAAATGTATTTAAATTATATAAATAGAGAAATAGGGTTATACTCTCAGAAGTCATAATTAAAATATGCCCCAAATGTATTTTTTTTAATTTAAGGAAAATCACTACTAACAACGATCAAGCACCAACCATTATCTATTATTCAGATTGCATATAGGTATTTGCCTGAACAAAATTTGTTTCAACATCAATAGATTTATAGCAAATATGTTGGCATGCAAACAGTGTTGGTATTCAAATTCGTAAAATAATTTTATGCTTCAGAAATTCAGAGAGAGGCTATACCTACACAGCTTAATTTTTGTGTTACTTAAACATTAGTTACTAAACTCGTCATGTAGATTCTCTTAAAATAAAATCACTCTGTAAGTAAAAAGTCACCTTATCCTAAAATTCTCCGGCTGGCGTTTTAAGAATGCACCTTCAAAAAGTAGTGAACAGAACAGGGTACGTAAGTCTGTAGTGTTTCTGCTTTCCAGTGGATTCCCCATAAAAAGTTTATTTTCTTAAGAGTATTCAGTGTTCTACACTCTTCTTAATGCTTAAGGACAAGCCATTATATATTAATAAAATTTCTAAGCCAATATAATTTTTTTCAATCAGGCCATAGGTCTGAATTTTCAATTAACTTTACATTTTAATTCAATAGATTGCAAACTTCAGTGGCAAGAAGATCATTTCTCGGGTGCTCATGAAAAATATAGATCCTTGAGCCTCAACCAAAGGAATCTGTGTTAGCAGATATGGAGTAGCATAGGAGAAGCTCGACTTTTAACAAACCCATAGTGTTAACTCCTTCCAGGTTGTCTTCAGAACACACTTGGAAAAATCCTGTTTTAATTAATTCTCTGATAGCAACTACCTATGCAAGGACCTTCTGTTATCCGCTAAGCATTCATTGTATTTCTTTCTTCCCTTCGTCTCCTTTCCATCTCTTCTTTTTCATTTCCTTTCCGTCTCTTCTTTTTCATCTTTCCCTTTCTCCCCCTCCTTCCCGATGATAGTCTCCATTGAATAGAGACAAAGTGTACTTTATATGAGTTATCTTGTATAGTATCTCTTGGATGTTAATGTATGCTGAGAGATACCATAATGTATACATAATTATGAAATCTGAAAACTATCTTTGATATTCCATTTCATCCATTCATTGCATAAATTACTTAGGTGCAAAATAAAGACTGTTTGGAGGATAAAACAGATACAATCTGGATAGTATTGAAAATGAACTAGATTGAAAAACAAAACAAAAACCCTTAAATGTACCTGCTAGTTAGAACTAGCAAATGGAAGATCTTGAAATGTGAGGCATTTTTCTCTGACCAGAGCATACTGGTAATAAGCCTGTCAGACTGAGAACTGTTCCAGTAACATTATCTGGACTAAAAGCCAAAACTCTACATTGTATCCAGCTGACAAGGTGATAAATGACATCAACAAAACAAGCACTTCTCCCTTTGATTGTACTTCTGACACCACTAAATGTCAGGTCAGAAACTACCATACTAGAAACCACAGAGCCTGATTTAATTTTATGTGGCTTTATTTTTCCAAGGATAAAAAGGAAATTAGATTCATCTGGCCTTGAAATATTCTTATTGAACTAATTTTACAAATATTTTAGAGCTTTCTTAAAAGCACAACTAAGTTATTGTGACTAGATATTAAAGTCAGGAAAAGCAAATGGGAAGTAGCATACTTAATAAATGTTTTCATAACTCTCCATCCACAAATCTCAACTATTAACTGATGATAAATTTAACCACTGAGTTGTTCTCAGTGGTTGCACTTATAAAGTGGCACATTATTCCTTAGGAAAAAAACTCTAGTTGATTTTCTTAATGTTTCACAGATTTCTGAACCTTCACTTAAGTGAACTCCACATAAACCTTTTTTAAATGCTGTAATCTGAAAGAATTCTGTCTACAAGCTACTTACAATACGGATGCTGCTGCCTGTGTATCATTATCACATTGTCTCTACTTTTATTTTGAAATTTATGATAAAGTGACAGAATACACCACTAGTCACTGCCATATTAAGATAAATTAATGACCATTTCAATATGCTATGAAAGGTACATTTTCAAAATAACCATTGTCTCAAATTGTTTATAGCTAAAACTGTTTTATTTGAGATATTTTATAATAGGTTTAAGCAAATTCGTAACTAATGCTAATGAGCTGGATTTTTTGTTTTGTTTTGTTTTTCTTTGTTTTGTTGTTGTTGTTGTTGTTTATTTGTTTTACTGAGATATCACCTCATACCTGTCAGAATGGCGAAAATCAAAAACACAGGAAACAACAGGTATTGGCGAGAATACGGAGAAGGGGGAACCATCCTGCACTTTTAGTGGGAATGCAAATTGGAGCAGTGTAGATGTTCCTCAAAAAGTTCAGAACAGACTTGCCCTACCATCCAGCAACTGCACTACTAGATATTCACCCAAAGAATACAAAAACACTAATTTGAAGGGGTACATGCACCCCAAAGTTTATAGTAGCATTATCAACCATAGCCAAATTATGGAAAGAGCCCAAATGTCCATTGACTGATGAGTGGATAAGGAAGATGAGATACACATGCACATGCACATACACACACACACACACACACACACACACACACACACACACCATGGAATATTAATCATCCATAAAAAAGAATGGAATCTTGCCCTTTGCAATGATGTGGATGGAAACGAGAGAGTTTTATGCTAAGTGGTATAAGTCAAAGAAAATACATACGATTTCATTTGTATGTGGAATTTAAGAGAAAAAAAAATGATCATAGGCGAAGAAAAGAGACAAACCAAGAAACAGACTCTTAACGATAGAGAACAAACTTAGGGTTACCAGAAGGGAGCCGGGTAAGAAAATGGGCTAAATAGGATAAAGGAGGGCACTTGTTACGATGATCTTGTTGTGTGTGCATTGAATCAATAATCACAAAAAACTGATCACCTGAAACTAATATTACACTGTATGTTAAGTGGAATTAAAAAAAAAAAAAACTTAAAAAAAGAAAAAAAAAGTTTAAAAAAATGTTCAAATAGGCTAAGTCGTGTTACATCACTGCTGTTAGGAATATAACTCTGCATAATTTTTTTTAATGTTCAGTCAACAAATATCAGACTTAAAAATATGCACACCTTTGACATCATTTTAGAAATTTATTCTGGGTAACTAAAAAGGCAACACCCGTAATGACAGAGGGGCTCACCATAGCACTGCAATGAATTAAATACATTCTAAAAGTGCAAAAGTAGGGGTCAACTTTAAAACTATGGTATATTTCAGGAATGCTCAGTGGCTCAGTCGGTTAAGTGTCTGACTCTGGATTTCAGCTCAGGTCATGATCTCAGCACGATGGGATCCAGCCCTGCAACAGGCTCTGCACTCAGCACAGAGTCTGCCTGTCCCTTTCCTTCTGCTCTTTCCCCCGCTCTCTCTCTCTCTCTAAAATAAATGAATAAAATCTTAAAAAAAACAACTATGATATATTCCAAGAAGAAAATACTATACAGATAATTCTGACTCATAGAAGTGAACACTGGTCAAAATGTACTATTATAAAATGTCTGATTATAATTTGTGTATTCTTATTATGCATTATGTGGTTACATTTTTAAAAATATACACATAACGGATTTATAAGCATGTTTGTATAAATAGAAAGGAAGATAGATATTTAAAATATTCAAAATACATTCTAATATATTAACTGTTATTATGTCTGGGAAATGGAATTATAAGTACTTTTCTTTTAATTCAGGCTGTTTGCTGATTTATAGCTCTGCTATAAACATGAGTATTTTGTAAATAAACAATATTGAGAGTATTGTGTAAATTTTAAAATACCAAATCTCTAGAGTATAATATCACAATTAAAATAAAGATTTAAAAAGATTTTAGCAACATGAACAATTCTGTTTGGAAAAATGTGAATACACAAAATTGTATACCTGCTAAGAGTCCGAATTTAGATATAAAAGTTATCTAGAATGGAACATAGGACATTGATATTAATGGTTTAGTACTAGGTTCTGGAATTGAGTTTTTTTTTTTTAACATTTTAAATGTTAATACCATTATAAAGCTGTTTGAAAAAAAAAAAAAGTCTGAGTTCAAGTATGTATATCCAAAATCATAGTTATAAATATGAAAGGCCTGTCCTAATGTTTACACATTCAGTAGTTCTTTATTTCTGAACGTCTGGTATATGGGTAAGGTCATTACTGACTATAAAACTAGAATGTGGGCAGTGACTACATGAGCCTAAGTATTTATATTGAAAGTTAACAAGTGTAATCATATGGATATTTTATTTATATTTGTGTATAGGCAATGGCATGATGTCTATATATTTTTAAAAGGACAAAAGCAAATCCTGGGAGTTGAAAAGTAATCCATCAACACTTAATACCTTAATTATATCAGTCATAACACTGAATATGCAAACACTCTGAGAATCCTAAAACTACACAAGAAATATCATATAATGAGTTTAAGTGTAGAAAATAACTAGCATGGCATCATTATTTCATTTACAAACATCCATGATACACAACCATTGTGCTAGACTCTGGCACGTAAGTTCCTTATTCAGTCACATTAAGACACAGTCCCTGCCGACTGAACAGTATGATCTGGTTCTCCCACAGTTCAAAGACCATAACTTTTATTTCTGGCCTCAAGGCCTTCAGTGGACAAAAATTGCAGACTGTTCCTTGTGGGATGGAAGTTTAGTTCATGGATTAATATAAAATAAGATGGAATTTTCCCCATACAAGTCTTTCTTAAACATTTAATTGCACTCATTAGTGGGAAGGAGTTCAAGAAAGTAAATAAAGTAAAATCAGACTGAGGAAAGAAGCAAGCTATCAGATGAGTGATCAATAGTTTGGGGGATTAACAATTTGTTTTTGGGTTTTTTTTCTTTCCTTTTTTTTTTTTTTTTAAAGATTTTATGTATTTGAGAGAAAAAGAGAGAGAGAGCACAAGAAGTGGAGGGTCAGAGGGAGAAGCAGTCTCCCTGCTAAGCAGGGAGACTGATGTAGGACTTGATCCTGGGACTCCAGGATCATGACCTGAGCCGAAGGCAGTCGCTTAACTAACTGAGTCATCCAGGCGCCCCAGAGATTAACAATTTGTAAAATGTTCATACTCTATCTTGTTGAGTGTGCATTCAGAGTATTGACTCATTTTAAGGTGACAGTTTTTCAGAACCGTGGTCTACATACTAAAATAGAATGAGAAATCAGAAAAGTCAGAAAAGACAAGTCATTTAAGGTAAAAAAAAAAAAAAAAAAAACCCAAGAACTACAGCTAGTATTAATTGAATTGGAATGATTTAACATGCAAAATAAACATTGAGAATATGCTTTAAAATATTGATTTAAATTTTGTTATAGTCATTATGAAGATAAATAATTTCCCCTAATTACTGCAAATTTACCATTTAAATTGCAGAGAAACTATTTTTAATTCAATTTCTGTCATTAATTCCTTTTATGGAGGCAGGTCAAATGAAGGAATATTATAAAATTCCCCTCACCAAAAGCTTTGATGGAGGAAAGACTATCATCAAATAAATCAATACTTAGTGGTCATTTACACTGTACTAAGCACAGTGAATGCAAAGATTAATATAGACCCTAAACTAACTGAGGGAATTGTATATAACTGAGGGAATTTTATAATGGGAAACAGAAAAAGTTTTCAAAATACTTCCAATGTATGGTATATTATTACTACAAATTGTAGTTCACATATATTGTGCTAAGGCAACATGGAGACAGTTAATAATTTTCCATGTAATAATCAGAGGAAGCAAGTGACACAGTGGGAATGACATTTGGGAGATAATTTGCAAGATAGGCATGACTTTATCAAGTTGAAGAGTGTGAACAAACTTCTAGACAGAAAGTAACAGCATAGTCCAAGGCCTGAACGTATGAATGTATGTGATATTTTGGAGGCCTTCTGGTGTGGCTACCAAAAAGTTTGTATGAAAAATGGCTAACAGACACATGAAAAAATGTTCATCATCATTAGCCATCAGGGAAATTTAAATCAAAACCACACTGAGATACTACCTTACACGAGTTAGAATGGCCAAAATTAACAGGACAGGAAACAACAAGTGTTGGACAGGATGTGGAGAAAGGGGAACCTACTGACACTGTTGATGGGAATGCAAGTTGGTGCAGCCACTTTGAAAAACAGGTTGGAGATTCCTTAAGAAATTAAAAATAGAGCTACCCTATGACCTTGCAATTGCACTACTGGGTATTTACCCCCAAGATGTAGATGCAGTGAAAAGAAGGGGCACCTGTACCCCAATGTTCATAGCAGCTATGGCCACAGTCACCAACCCATGGAAAGAGCCAAGATGCCCTTCAGCAGATGAAGGGATAAAGAAGATGTGGTCCATATACACAACGGAATATTATGCCTCCATTAGAAAGAATGAATACCCAACTTTTGTATCAGCATGGATGGAACCAGAAGAGATTATGCTGAGTGAAATAAGTCAAGTAGAGAGAGTCAGTTCTCAGATGGTTTCACTTTTGAAGCATAAGGAATAACATGGAGGACATTAGGAGAAGGAAAGGGAAAGAGAAGTGGAGTAAATTGCAGGGTGAGATGAAGCATGAGAAACTGTGGACTCTGAGAAACAAACTGAGGGTTTTGGAGGGGAAGGGGGTCGGGGGTTAGGTGAGCCTGGTGGTGGGTATTAAGGAGGGCATGTGCATAAACAATGAATCTGAGAACACTGAAAATAAAATAAATTTTAAAAAAGTTTGTATGAAAGTTAGATTGTATTAAGATTGGGAAAGACCATGAAGTTTATCATGTAGGTAATGAGTAGCCCCTGATGAGATTTCATGAAGGGCATGAATTATCAGACACTGCCAACTAGAACCTTAGCTCCTAAAACACATGGAAAAAAAGTCAGAAATAGGAGAGGATACTGGAAGATCCATTCCCTTAAAACCAATAGTTGTCAATATTTCATGAAGGAACAGTGCTTTACAGTACTGAATGATGGAGAACAGTGAAAATGAGAACAAAAATGAGGAGCGCTGGTATGGACTTCAGCACCTTCTCAGTGGGGCCGTGGAAGTAAAAACCTGAGTACACGGAACTGAAGAAGAAACAGAAGCAAGGTGAAGTCGTGTGTATCAACTCCCATTTCCAAAAATTTGCTCATCAAATAAAAAACATGCAATGAGTAATGTGGCAGTTGTTTGAGAAAGAGGGAGAAATCCTGAAAGACTCTTCACAAGTCTTCACAAGACTCATGAACATTCAGAAATTAAATAGTAAGATTTTCTCTTGTTTAAAATAAACAAGAGAAAAAAAACAAGGGTTCTGTAGGATGATAGGAAGGAGACTGGAAAAGAAGCTATCGAAGGTATGAGACAGAAATATGGCAAAATCCCAGGTGAGGAAAGGAAAGCAACTGAGAACACAGGTGTAAAATTTGGAAGGTGACACTACTTTGTGGGAGAGAGAAGCTGGAGAGGGGACATGGGGATATTTGGAGGTTGAGGGATATAATTTGGTAGAGTTCATACCCAATAACTGGTTTTTCAGTAAGTTAGTTGAATGACTGGTAACAGCAGTAGGATTGAAGGGGCGAAAGTGTAGTGAGATTTTAATTGGCTGCTTTGGGCAATGAAAATATATGCCATTTTGGATAGGAAAAGGGACAGCTAAGTAGCCTGGAAGACCCTATGAAGACAGAGATTATGAGTTGTATTGGAGTCAATAAGTAGTTACCGGATTCTCAGATGAGCTGACATTTGATAGGGGTCATTAAAAAAGTCATAGGATTTCAGTAAGTAAAGAAAGATGATAAGGGCATTTCAATAAGAGAAATAAACATAAAGGCCTAGAGAAGACTAAGAATGTGAGGTTTATAGGCAAACTAATATGGGGGCAGTTGTCCAATAAAAGGTATATGGTAGAATATTAAAAAGAAGAGAAAAAAATATTATGTCTAGAAGGGCACAAGAGACACCAGCGGAAAGATAGATTGAGAAAGATGGAGAGGACTCTGAGTACCACATAAAGAAACATGAAATTCATTCTGTGGCTAATAGGGGGAAAGGTTTTAATAAGGTGATTGAATTAGCAGAGAATTTTTAACAGGGTAACTCTGGTAGGAATGTGGAAGCCAGACTTGATTGATGGAGGCTGTATTTATGTAACCATCTACCTGGAAAATCTTATTTCCAGCCATTTACACCAATAAATTCTAAAAACTCTAACATGCTTTACAAAAGCCATTGGTTTAACCAATTGAGTTGATTCATTAATCAAATAATTAGTTCAATTAGGTTTGTGTTTCAGCTGACAGTTGTTTCAGTAAATACACATCACTATGAATTTTTTGTTACGCTAGGCAATTCTTCACAAGACTCATGAACATTCAGAAATTAAATAGTAAGATTTTACATTCCCTGTGATCATTTTTTGAGTTCCCCGTCCTCTAATCAGATGTGGTCAAAACCGTTGCTTTCACATTACAAGCGAATACAATTTGAAACTTGAAACACAAAGAAATTAACCAAACATCCTCCTACTTTTCTTTCTGCTTACATAATGTGACGCAAGTACATATTGCCATGTTTGCTTCCCATATCAAGTAGTGTTCTTGTTTCCAAGAGTACAGTAAAATTAATCCACCTACTCAATGTATTTAGACTGTATTTAATATTCAGTTACTGTGGCATTTGTGTTTGTGCATGTGTGTGGGCGTGGACGCACGCCTGCGTGTCTGTTTACTTAATTGGAAAGAGAAATTCTCTGAGATTTGGAGATTTGGGTACATGTCTAAGTTCTACACAATTGAGCTTTGTGCCCTTCGATGTAATCAGTTAAATTTATTGTATTTCGATTTCTTCAAGCAAAAAATAAAGGAGCTGGATTATTTGCTTTCCTTGCCTGAGGCTCTAAAATACCATTCATTTTTAAAAATCTGCTTTATTATTGTGGGCTTTCAGTGTCTTGCAAATCCTATAATCTATGTGGCAAAAGGTTCAGCTTAATCGTAGGCTGTGTCCTCTGCTGTGGTTCAGACATGTCTGAACACATTTGTCAAGCTAATGGGACAGACTGGAGAGGAGTAGATTTATGCATTCCATGTGAGTATTCTTCTTTGGCTTAACAAAGAAAGGGTGAGCACTGTGTGCTGGGTTAATAATTATTGGGGAGATAAAAAATGGAAAGGATAGGATAGAGACTATCTTTTTGCTGAGTTTGGAATCTGTTTGAAGTCCCAAACTGAAGGAGAGTGATGCTGATAGTCTCTAAGAAAAAAGCATGACACCAAACAGGGGAGAGAAACATTTTTGTTAGGAACAGAATGTTTGATGAACCTATGCCCTGGGAACACCAGGGCAGAGGAGCGGACTTTCCCATTATACACATGGGCAACAAGCAATCAAAATAATTAAATTAATGTTATACATATTAATTAAGCCTATACACACGGGCCAATGGAGCTGGAGAAAACTGAAATTAAATTTGATCATGATCTCATCAGCAGCACAGACTTCTTTCTGCTTCTGTCGCAGAATGAAGTATTTATATTACACAGTTCGTGGGTAAGTAAGTAAGCAAGCCTACTTGGCTAAAGGCATTTCTGGCTCTGAAGTCAGCTGCTTGTTCTTCCCCCACCTCTCTCCGTTTAGACACACATCTGTCTTTGGTCCCACGACAGCTATTTTCACCCATAATGATATTCTTCCTTTTGTACAATAATTTCCTATAAACTAGTCTTGATTCATGTTTGAGCTAGTGCAAAATCAGAAGCCTGTTAATTTTTAAAACTCTGTCCTAACAATGTTCAACTTCTCTGACATGTCAGTAGTAAATGGCATTGTTGCCCATACCCTCTTTCTAGTAAAATGTTTTATTACTGAAATTCACAGCTAAGATTCTCCAAATTTCTCCCTCTTTCTTCTTCCTCTCCTTCCTAGTGCTCTCCTGATTCTGATTTTTGTAGCATTCCTCCAGGCTCCGTGTTTCTCTGCCTGTTTCCATCGTCTGTCCTCCTCTAATCTAGGTGATCTCAGTAAGATATGCTGATGATTCCCATATTGCCTCCAGCTGGAACTCTCTCCTAACTCCAGAGGAAGATAACCAACCGCACACCCAACCTCTCTATATAAATGTCCAGAAAGTATCACAAGCTAAACATACCCCAAAACGAACTCTTCCTTTTCCCTCCTCTCTAGTACCCCCCAAATTTTGCTCTCCCCATACTGTAACCGCTCAGGCCAAAAATCTAGTATTCCTCCTGGATCTTTTTCCACACATTGAACTGAATCTGTCCACATACCCCTCTATCGATAGACACACTGAATCTAAACATTCCTCAACTCTTCACCCTCTCTCTATTCCCAGACACCATGCTATCCCTCCTAAAATGCTGAGAGAGCTTTCTCACTAGTCTTTCTGCCTCTACTCTTGCCTCTTGCATCCACTCTATGCCCAGCAACCAGCGTGATCTTTTACTTAAAAGACACAAATCAGAGCATGTCACTCTGACGGTCAAACCCTTCAGGATTTCCTTTTCAAATGGCATAAAATCCAAACTCTTCTCTACTACAAGGTCACTTCCTATCTCTCTGAAATTCACTTCTTACCCTACCCTCCACTTTGACACTCTCCATGCCACACCCAGACCACTTCTGTTTCGCGGTGTTGTTTGCCACTGCTCACTCGGCTTAGAACGTTCTTTCAGATCTTCACACAAGTGACTGCTTCGGTCTTTGCTCCAATGAAACAGCACCTTCTCAGAGAGACCTGTTTCTAACTGTCCTAACTAAAATAGCATCTCCAGTGCACACCCTCCTTCTACTTGCCTACCTGCTTCAGTTTTCTTAGTAGAACTTAGGACTACCTGGAATTACATCGTGTTTTTTTGCACATTATCTGTTTTCTCTGTAAGTGTAAACAGAAAATCAGTCTGCTTTATGTTTCGTATATACAGCACCTAGAGCAATAATGACATAGAGCAAATACTCAATGGCATTTGTTAAATTAATGATTGACTATTTTCCCCCAAACCTCTTTATTGTGCATTCCCTGTCTTGGTGGGTGGTACCATTTCTTATTCTTCCTCCGCAGCATGAAATCTAGAAGTAATGGGTGGCCTGTTTTCCTCACAACTGAGATCCAATGAGCCAGTGGTTTGTAGTAAGATTCTCCTTCCAAAATAATCTTCTCTTCCCTTCTCTATGGCACTGCCTTGCTGTAATGGTGTCTATGCTTGTGAGTTTGTGTGTTTCTGTTTTAACATTTTATTACCTGTGTTTGGATTTTGGAGCAGTTTCCTCACCGGTCTCCCTTATCTAAATCTGGACTCCTTCCCCCTCCCTTTTCCCAAAAGTATTCAATGTTTTCTATGCTGTGAGTCTGTTCAGTTATATTTCTTGCTCTAAACCCTCCACTGTCTCCCAAGAGCCCAGAGGGAGATGTCTGAGGAATCAGATGGATGTCTAAAGATTTTCACCCCTATCCTGGGCAGGACCTTACTTCCTCTCGTGCTTTCATGCTGGAAATTTGAAGCCGATGGACTTAGCATTCTGGAGCCACACATGACATTTCGCCCATCAACATCTTTGCACAGAATATTCTTTCTACTTTGAATATCCTGCTCCTATTATCTTCCTCCTCCTAAAAAACTTGCAGTTTTTAAAATGCAATTTTGAGTTTCCTTTCTCCAGGAAACTTTCACTTAGTCTCTGGATTGAGTCTTTCTTCAGGATCATTTCTGTATTTTAACCATGCTTCCACTGTTTTACGCTGTATTCAGTGTTCCCATTCATCACTTCAAATGTTTGCCTCTCCTACTAACCTGAGAACCCTTCAGAGGCGAGAACAATGTTTTATTCATCTTCTGATCCTCTAGATGAAGACCTAGAACAGACTTGAAGCACAGAAGGCTTGTGAATACATGAATATTTGCTGAACTCAATGAAAATATACTCCCATAAACTTATGCATAGGTTAGTTGTTTTTCAGTAAACCATCCATTTTAATGAGTTTATTTTAAATTTTATTTAAACGTCTCATCCCTCGACTTGCAAAATAAGTCTGTCACTAAGGAGGGGGTAGCAGGAAGAGGTTCTTTAATTTTCAAGCACATCTTGTAGAGAACTGCTTCATACTAGAAATCAGAACAATGGGAACATCACAGGAAGAAGGAAAGCAAGATAAGAATAGGCAAGACACAGGTACATTCATTGGTGACTGGTTAGAACCCGCCAAACTGAAATGCTTCTATATGGTTTACTAATAAAGCAACTATATTACATGATGTCAGCTTCCCTGCTTAATGTCTACTGTTCAACAGTATACACATACTGTTCAAGCATACACATCTGGGAAAAAAAAAAAATCCAGATCTGAGGAGCAGGACTTGAGGAAAGGAAGGTTGCTTTGTCTCCAGATAGCCAAAGTGAGCAGAAGAATTTGGTAGACAAGGAGGTAGAAGCCTTCAGTTCAAGTCAGTGAGGAAATTTAATAAAGTGGAGCCTCCGTGCCAAGCCCTTAACCACGCTGAAGCTCCATTCTCACTTCTGTAACACAGGGAAATGATTCCTAAGGACCAAGGGCCCTGCACTCCAGTGGGGCCGGAGCACTGACAGGTCTCCGTGTGTGTAGGCATCTCTCTGCAGATCGGCAAGTGCAGCTTTTTCTGCTGGAAACGCCCTCCTTTGTCCCTGCTCCTCATTGCTGAGATTCAGATGAAAATTATTCCCAGAAAGCTTTCCCTTACTGCCCCAGGAAGCACTGACTATTTCTGCACATCGTCCGTTTTCCATAACTTAGTTGTTCACATGTCTGTCTCCTCTTACTAGACAGTGAGAGAGCGGGAGTCATGTTGTTCTCCACCTCTGTGGACCAGACACTTCTGTCGTGATGTTTGACTGATGTTAGACACTTAATGCATATGTGTGGAATAAATACAGAGATGACAGGTATAAGGGATTACCACCATGGCTCATTCATTTCCATGTACTGGCTTACTTCAGCTGCTAGATGAGCCTTGGTATAGAGAAGTAGACATTTTAGTCATAGAATATTTTCTCCAAAAACAAACAAACAAACAAACAAACACACACACACCTTAGGAACTTAAAGAAATAAGATATACTTCATGCCTCTGGAAATATTTTTCAAATATTTGTGAGATTCTTTTCTCTTAATTTTACAAAGGAGGATATATAGCACAAATACAAATATACATAAAGGTTATGTGTTTTTGTTTTTATCCTTTTTCTTCTACACTATATTTTCCCCACAAAGGCTATCTACAAATAGATACCTAAGAAAGCTCACCCTAGTGTCTGGCAATTCGTTCTATTTTATTTCATTTACAGAAGGAATTGTGTCTACATTGTTATGAATGGGCAAAGGTATTCCCTAGACTGATTGTATCAGAAGTTATAGAAGCAAACATTTCATTTCACAGTTTTCTGAATTTGGGTCATAATAGTAGAACTGTCACCAAGACAACCTGAGACCTATGCAGTGAACCTCAAAGATGGGCCAAACATAGTCCCAGAAGATCTGTATTCATCAAGTGCTTAACTGAAGCTTTCAGACAAAATAGGAAATCCTTAGAAATCACTTGGAAAGTCTGGGAGCAGAATGAGTACAGACACTCTGGTATAAAACATATGCATCGTGCTCAAAAGAATGGCAAAGACAATGGGAATACAAAGAATGGAGGAGTTGTCAGGCTGAATAGGATTTAGATTTGTATGAATACAAGCCTTCAAAAAAACTGAAGGAAAATTACATCAGTCAATAATGCATATACAGAATATGCTAACAAGAGATAAAACACAGAATGAAATATCTTGGACTGATAAGGAGGCCTACCTCAATGTCAAGTGGTATATATATGAAGTAAATATACTTATCCATTTAATTCCTTACCAGCCCATGATATGTAATTATCACTAGTACAAGTGAGAAACAATAGGCTTCAAGAAGCTTATGAAACCTGACCAAGCAGCAGAGGAAACGTTGAATTCAAATCTTCCTGGCTCCAAAGCTCCTCTTTACACTTTGCACACCAGCGATTCTCAAGCCCAGGCTTATTATTTACTTGGCACCCACACCAGAAGAGATTCACGAGGATGGAGCCTGAAATTCTACAAATCTAAGATTCTACGTTATAAAAAGCCATTAACACACACAAAGTATAAAGTCTGCAAGCCTGTCTAGTTTATGGATGGATAAGAAAAGAAAGGAAGATGGATAAGAAAAGAAAAAGAAAAATACTGTCTAGGAAAATAATTATTAAGAATTTTTGGACTCCGTTGGTAATTTGACGAAGGGTACAAACTTTCTCTTCAGAATGCTTTGCAGTTAATTCAAGGTGTTCATGGACACCTTCAAGTTCGTTCATGAACATTTCATGTTTACTTAATACTTAAATCTTAACCTTTATCCAAGGACTTATGACAATTTTAGCTTTTAGATTCCCCATAAATATTCAACCTTTAAAAATTAAAACTTGGCTGAAGAAAAATTCTGATGTTTTGATTTGAGGAAAAACATTGATTTGACCTCTAGCTAGCTAAGAGCACCTTACGATTTGCATTTTCATCACTGTATTCTTGCATCTGATTATTTTAAGAAGAAATATATAATTGCTCCTGTTTTTCATAGTAACCTTTAGCTTCTTGAATGTCTTACCAACCTTTGTTTGGAAAGAAAAAATCTCCTTTATTTTGGACCTCTGTGTCTTTCTATACTATAGATGTTATTTTAAGACATATTTTTTTTCACTCCAGGATAATTTCATTTACCCAAAGCTTATAAAAGATAACTTTAACTTTGTATTTTTACCTGCCATCTTTTGAAATGCCATTGGCTAATTACAGGATTTAGGATGTATGATTGTTAAAAGTCATGAATTTCCAATGGCATATGCATGAAAGAACAGTTAACAGTATCACTGGACACACCTGCCAGTTCAGGGGCCCTGGAGTTCTAATGGCTCTACATGCCTTCACTTTCACTTTCATGAACATGCTACCAAAAATCACCCTAACTTGGCTCCACTTAGGTACCTATGGCTTTAGTCAGCATTTTATATAATCTCAAAATTAACAAAAATCATTATGGTTAAGAATAATAGAGTTTATGAAAATCTTCATAGAACTTCCCCAGGAAATCAAGAACAGTCTGTTTGAGCTACATGAATTGAAAGAGGAAATACAATATTCTGTCATCTTAGGACTCCAACAACACCTGGCATTAAAACTTTTAGAATTATCTAGGCACAGTTAACAATCATATAGAGGACAAAATCAAGCTGGATTTAAGCGACAGAACTCCAATACCTTTGTGATCCTTTCTGCACACAGACCTCTCAGGGAGGATTAATGGCTGGAGAAGAGTTCCCAATCCTTGATTCAGCCTCTTACTGAACTGTATTCCTATCAGGCATATGGTGCATCACTGTAGCTTTCATTTCCTTCAAAACTACAAAGGAAATAAAGACCACCATGTTGTAGATGTGCTAATTGCCACATCTTGGGTAAACTACTTAATTTCTTTAGGCCTCACCTTATATGTAAAGTGGGAATAATAATACTGCTTGCTTTATAAGGTTATTGTGAATATTAAGTAGATGAGCATATAAAGTGATACATGATATGAGCTCAATATGCTGCAGCTATTACCACAGCATAAATTTCTTCCCCACACGGCATCTCATTTTATCGAAGAATAAAATGAGTTGGCTTGCATTTCAAACTGAATCCACAGCTTTAATAATTCTTACATTTTATTAATCTGTATTTATGGATTAGTATGAAATAACACACACACGTGCACACACACACATACACACTCTTAAAATATAAAGATGGGTTAATGTCATACGGTTCTCCCTTAAGGGATTAGACTTTGATAGCCACATTTGCTTTGGCTCTAGCTTTGAATCATTTCCAAATTTAAAGGATCCATAAAATTTGCTAATATACATAAGCAATTTTACCATCTAGGAGTCCCACTGTTGGTTTGGTTATACTGTAGAAAGTAAGAAACAAGATATTTAAGCTGAAATACTGCTTCTCACATACAAGTCCCAAACTGCACAGGCGATTTTTAACACTTAGGGTTCTAATGAGACAGCTTTACATGCATCTTGAGAAAGCAGTAGTGGAATGGTTCACTCCGTCGTGAATGGAAGGGCGGTAAATAACACTAACTGTACAGAGTTTGCAGATTTAATAGGAAGGACTATTTCAATGATGAATGAGATGGTAACTCATATAAACTAATTTGTAAATAGGGTGATAATTTTATCCAATTAAAAATTTAAAAGACAGGGTATAACCTTGAAGAAAATTATGGATGTCCTAAGAACAAATGCACAGAGCTAAGAACATAATTCACACTGTACTGTAGATAAAGGGATAATCTATGGCTATAAATAGTGTATATAATGCACACACAGAAAGAATTCCAAAGATACAGTAAATTCTAAACATCAAAATCCAGCTATCACCCACAAGAGTGGAATGCCTCAGCAGCAGAGCACTGGGATATCCCAAGAGCCCAGAAGATCTGTGCTGACTCCCTCCACTTAGTTACAAGTAAGTGCCCATGATGGCTTGTGTTAGGCTTATTAAGGAACCCCAACTGAATCATAAAGCAAATATTTTAAAAGAGAACAGAAAAAAAAATTACCAGAAATAATTCTGGATGCTTAATAACAAGAAACGAGGGAACAAAAACAAACAAAGGAGAAGCAGCAGCATTCTAGAATGGCCAGAACTGTTCTTCCTGGAGGTGAGGAATGATATTTGCACAAGGTTACCTTGCCGGGTCTTTACAGTGAAGGAGGTATAACATATTGTCCACGGGGTAAGCCTGGGCATTTTCTCATGTATCTGAATCCAAACACTTCCAGCTGGGGAGCTAGGTATTCTAGTTATTAATATTAAAGAGTATTCTATGCCGAACTTCTGTATTAAGATTTTAAGATCAGAAAAGGGTTTTTTTTTAGAGGTCCTGGGTCTAAACAGAAGGAGAGGGCAAGAGGAGAAGAATGCTAGAACAGAAAGTGGGGGCAACCCCAGGTGAGAGCATGTACGGACCCTTAGGATGGACTACACAGTGAGGTATTTTCACATTTCACTCCTCCCCATGCTAGTGGTCGTGGAGCTTCGGGTAGACCACTTGAAAATCTGACCTGTCCTCCTAAATGACAAAGAGGCCTAAAAGGAGAGCAGAGAGCAACAAGCGCTCAGGCAAGGGTGAGCGTGGGAGCACAGGTGGGAGGTTATTGACTGTTGAGGGAAAATTAAAAGTACCCTTGTTTCTGCCCACCAAGAGATGTATTTACAGTGCAGACTCC
Organism: Mustela erminea; assembly: GCF_009829155.1. Lineage (NCBI taxonomy): Eukaryota > Metazoa > Chordata > Mammalia > Carnivora > Mustelidae > Mustela > Mustela erminea. Next base: position 110,632,810 of record NC_045617.1, on the reverse strand, counting down.
AGGCTTAAACTGCTTCTGCCAAAAGGGGTTTAAAATGCCAGAGCTCTTGACAGTGAGAGGAAACGTTGATTGTGCAGCACCAATAAAGCTGCCAGGGCAGCCTAGACACAGACGTGAAAGAATTCAGGTCAGAGCGATGGAGGACTGCAGAACCACGGAGCAACCGTCACTTCAGACCACAGGGAACGAAAAGCAAGACCTTATTCAGAATTTAAAGACCACTTAAAAAGCAGCTAAGCACCTCCTGTGACTTAGCAATAAGGGAGGTGAAATAAAACCGAGCATTCTAGTTCTCGCGACAGGAGCTATGCCGGTCACTGGTGAGGATCCTCAAGGAACCGGAAGTCGGGTCTCCTGCTGGTAGGTTATGGTCTATGCTAGCTCCTCGGGGAGGAAGGCGCACACAGATTCAACAGCCAGTAAGCTGGACTCCCGCATCATTACTGAGTGTGGGATTCAGTCAATCATTCTCACCAACACACAGACCTTTAAAATACTTTTTTGTAAAATAATGTTTAGAGATCCCTGACTCAGGAACACCATACATAACTCCTGTAGCCAAGATTCTAGGGCCTACAGATGGTAAAAAAAGGAAAGCAACATTTATCTTTTTACCAAAAATTTTTTTTTAAGATTTTATTTATTTATTTGACAGACAGAGATCATAAGTAGGCAGAGAGGCAGGCAGAGAGAGAGGAGGAAGCAGGCTCCCCACTGAGCAGAGAGCCCGATGCGGGGCTCAATTCCAGGACCCTAAGATCATGACCTGAGCCGAAGGCAAAGGCTTTAACCCACTGAGCCACCCAGGTGTCCCACTAAATTTTTTCTTAATAAGGATTATTTTTCTGGCTAAGCTACAGGTTATATCAACACTGCTCTGGTTGACCTCTTGTCCAGTCCTACAGTGAGCTTTTGGACTTAAGACTCAGAAACTTGCTTTTCTGGCCCTTCCAAACCATCACTTAGATTTGTTCACAAACAGTGTTTTAATATCTTTGGCTTGGCTAAAAGGTATACTGTCACATTTAACTGATTTCTAATTTACCTGATTTAAACATTAAAAAAAATCATTTGCAACATATAATTTGAATAATACTTTTACCTTGTTGATCAAAATCTCTTGTGGGCTTTATCTTATTTTATTTTCAAGAAACCATTTCAGATTGGGAAGACATGCTCACACTTACATATGTGGAAAATAAGGCATAGTTTCATCATTCAGAGCCAGGAGTTCGCTAATGGCACAGCTAGAAGTGAAGCTCAAGTCTTCTAACTCGAGAATCTGCAGTGTCTGTACACTGCCCAGCATTCAATTTTTCCCAGTAGGAAACTGAATTTTCTTAAGTAGTCAATTTCCAGAGAAACAACATCAGCCAAAAGAGTAAAAAAATTTAAAAAAAAGAGTAAAAATCATCAGCTAATTTAACATTTTATATTGTATATCTTCATCATACTAATATTGCAAAGATTTACATTTCACATATAGATATCTAAATGCACAATCTTTTTACTCTTTTTAAGAACAATAGTCTAGTCCTTATCTGCACAGTCATGAATCACTCTGGGAATAGATGCATGTAACCACAGTGTGGAAAGACATAAATGAATATTCATTTTAGAATCATGATACTGACAATTTGAACTATTTCCTCTGAATGAAGCCTATTGACAAGTCAGTTAGAAATATTACTAAGGAAACTACATTGTCATTTAAAGATCTAAGTTTTTTTTCTTTCATCAGGCATAAGTCAATTCCAATACAAGCTCATCAATGCTAAGTTATTTTGTGAAATAAATAGCTGTGATGAAGCTCTATGAGAATCAGAGAGTTTTCCATCCCTTCATCATGTGCTTATTAACCATAATTAAATTCAGCCCCTTCTCTACTCTTTTCCATTCATCCAAACTGCTTAAATCACAAAACAAGGCAGTAATCTAGAGAATTTTGAGATTCAGGTAAATACAATGCACACTATTAAACTCTGTGAAGGAAAAGAAAACAAGAAAGGGACATGGGTTATTCCAATATCAAGAATTCCTCCTGGGGCACCTGGGAGGCTCAGTCGTTAAGCCTATGCATTCTGCTCTGGTCATAATCTCAAGGTCCTAGGATCTAGCCCTGCATAGGGCTCTCTGCTCAGCAGGGGGCCTGCTTCTTTCTCTCCCGTTCCCTCTATGTCAAATAAATAAAAACCTTAAAAAAAAAAAATAAAAGAATTCCTCCTGCTCTGCTGATACAAAGCTAGCTGCATTTCATACAGATGATGTATAACTCAAATGAGTGCCGACAAGAAAGTAAAATCGAAGGCAGGAAAATAATTTTTCACCTGTTAGTGAGCAGACTAAAAACGCGTTTCTACCTCCAAAGCACCTTGCAACATAATGGAAACCAGGTGAAGCTAAGTTTAAGGCTCGTATAAAAGTATTAAATAGCTTTCTATTTACTGAAGAAATTGATATACTTGACAGGTGACATTTCTGAGAGGTAGACGACTGCCAGTGGAAAAAATTAAATCTATCATAAAGTCTATTACCGAGAAGTAATAAATGGTATGTGGATATGAAAGGAAAACACAATACACAGAAAAATTGGGGGAGTTACATAGTAATTTAATTCCTTTAACCACATACAGAGCACAATTATGAGAGAATAATGAGAGATAATTTGGTTTACCAAGAAAACTGTGAAAATATGCAAAGTAACACCGGGTTGAACAAATAGGCCAGTTGATGGTCTTGGCTCTGTTACTTAGTAGGTCTGTGACAATAGGCCAGTTGATGGTCTTGGCTCTGTTACTTAGTAGGTCTGTGACAAAAATTTCACCTTGCTCCTTTTCACTTTCTTCATCTTCAAGTTGGAGCCAATATAGCTATGCCACTAAACTCAATTATTTGAGGACTCTATGTGAAAATATATGTGAAAGTTTTGTGGTAAAGTATAAAACTCTACAGCTACATTGATTCAGATACCATTGTTGTAATTTTACATTAAATTAATAAAGGGCCCAATCAGGCATTTGGAGCTGAAGCCTGCCTAAATATCACCGAGTTCTAATCTAGAGCATCGATTTTTCAATCATTGAGAAGTAGAAAAAGAATGGTAAAGGACAGGATGGAGCTGGTGGCCCCTCATTTTACTAGGGGACCATTTAAACTCAAGTCCACTTTTCAGGGCATTCTTCTAGTCCTCATTCAGTGTCCTAAACAGTGACCATGTATTCCACAAACAGTTCATAATAGCCACCTGACTCTGTAGGCAGGGTCACATTCCTAAAACCAAACTGGTTACGACTCTCTCCCAGCACACAGTCAACAATTTCCCACTGTCTTGTGTGTCAAGTGTCTCCAGAGTCTAACAGGGCTCCTGTATGACTTGTGTCTCCCTTGCCTTTTCTCTTTTCAAAATTCCTCCTCCCAGACTGCGCCTCAACAGTTCTGTATCAGCTGCCAGTTGCCATGCTTACCAGGCTCTTAGAAAACGTTATGCAATGTTGATACTGCTGCTCTGCTCTGCTCTGCCCGTGCTTGCCTTTCGGTCCACCTGGAGAAACCCTCACTCCTCACTCAAGTTCAACTTGGGCACACGGTCTCCTTTGAAGTCTGCCACCTGGGCAAATTGGTTGCTTCTTCTTTTGTACCTATGCTGCGTTCTAGATGTAGAAGTGATCCTAGAACTTTGAACACTTATTATACTTAGGGTAGCAATCAATATAGAGCAGGGTAAGGAGCATAGATCTTAGAGTCAGAGTCTACCTTGGAATCTTGGCTCTACAGCCTTGTGACCCTTGACCTCTTAAATCCTCAGTTTTATCCTCTGTAAAAGTAGTACTCAGTAAGAGTTAGCAGCAGTAATACTGACAAACATTGTTTTTTACACGATCGTCTCCATTATAAAACTGAAAATTTCTTCATAGCAGAGATAATATCCGTTTCATCTTTATCCTCCGTGCTCTGCAACACGCCATCATGTAGCATTTCTATTAAAAATGAGTTCGCCCAGCACAACATGATTCGGTACATTTGCTTTCAGGTGAGTTCCCAACACTTCCCTTCCCCTGCTTGGGGCACCTATGGGTATGAAACGGTTTCCTGGCTTTCTTGCCCTTAGGCTTCCAGGTAGGTTTGGCCAGTGGGTGGCGCTGGTCTAACAAGGTGCCTCTGTTCACAGGCAGTCCGAAACCACACCTCTTCTCAGTCCCTCCAGCAACAGGCATGGAGGCAGCATGAGGTCATTATTAACCCTAGGATTGCTTCACTTTCCTCTACTTGCCCGTTCGCCTCTTCTATCTCATTCTAACTACCATATTAAATTTTTCACATTAAATTCCCTCTATTGATTTATCTGGCAGAGATATGTCTTTCGGGCTGAACCCAGGAATTTTTTTTTTTTTTTTTTGATCTGACCTTTAGTCTTAGTGATCCACAAAGTTTAAGTGCAGATAAAATATTTGCTCTGCCTATTGCAAAGGGTTGTTGCATGGGATCAAAGAAAATTCTGGACATGTAAGCATTTTGAAAGTATAAATTGTTACACAAATACAATATTTGCTCTTAATATTTTCGATTGCAAAGAAACAACTTAGCTTCACTGATCTATAGCAGTGATGTTCTAAGGGATCCTGATGTCTTCCAATGACACCATGCCTGTAACTTGCACAGTTGAATAAAAGGGAGGACAAAGTCCAAAGATAACGAAGTTTGGCATAGCAGGAATTTATGAGCTCATAAGTCAGAAGCCATTGATAGAAAGAATGAAAATTATGATTTTACTGAAGATGAAAAACCACTTGGATGACAGCCACCTTAGATTTTCCTCCAAGTCTTAATTTTGCAGATGAGCAACCACATTAAACTCCACAAGAATTCATGCAATGGCAGGTTATATTACCCATTTCCTTGAGAACAACACATATAAAAACAAAAGCAAAACACAAATGCAGATAGGTAGGCTTTGCTTTGTGTAAGAAATTCCAACTTTCATGTAAATTTTTGAGTTCTGAATAAAGACGTATTACAGAGCAGATACCTGAAATAAATTAATAAAATAATCCAGACAAAATTATTATTTACAATAAAATAATTAAGACAACAATTAAGACCTAAGACATGTTGAATAATGTTTTTTAAAAACTGCATAACGATGAAATACAAATAAGGTCTATAAGTTAGTAGTGAACCAATGTCAATTTTCTTGTTTTGATCATGTATTCTGGTTATATAAGATTTTATCATTGGGGAAAGCTAGGAACTCTTCTGTACTATTTTTGCAACTTTGTGTGAATCCAAAACTATTTCAAAATAATTTTAAAAAATACTGTGCTTAGCATGTCAAGAGGATGTATAATATTCCAGAAAAAAATCCATTAAAAAGTTGAAGTGCAAATTTCGAAGCCTTAAAAGGACTTTTCACATGAAATTAGAAATGCAGCTCTTCCTCTGCCACATAACTAATATCCTTATGCATTTTTTAAATCACTCCACAAATATGTACCGTCAAGCCATGATGCACTGGATATGCTGTCACATTTGCCTCCTGATGTCTTTTATCATTTAGGTGATGTTCTGTCTTCTTTTCTGATCCATCCTTCATTTGGCCAAGGGTTTGAAGTAATTTCAACTCCTCTGCTTGAGCTTTAGTCATACCCCACGAACATCCAAGGACAACAAGTCACCAAATCCTCCACAGCTCACTTTTCAAAATGACAAACAGGTCATATAACGATCAGCCAAACACGAGGCTCTAGTCGGTTCCTCGTGATACTTACCTCTTGGTTTATATGTACGGTTTGTCTGAGCAGGAGAAGGATAAGAAACACCTGGACAAAGAGAAAAGTCCTGTTCTTCATTCTGCGCTTGTCCGTGACTGGACTCATAGCTATCTGAGGGATGATTCCAGCCAGAGTGCAGGGATTCCTACAGTTACGCAGGATGATACCTCAACCCCAGCTCTACCAGGGAGAGCAATTATGTAATTTGACACCATCATTTTGACTTTCTTCCCGAAGAAAATGGTATATGCATTCTTTTCTTTGAGAGAATGAAATTTGTTAACTTCAGAGGCGTTCCTTTCAAGGAAGCAAGGATACTCATAAGAAAACTGCTCTATAGGCTAGGAAAGAGACTGTCCTGGGACTTTCTCTCTTCCTAAAAGGTTACTTCTGTCCCACCGGCATAGTCTGAATAAGAAATGGGGAAAGTAAAAAGTCAATATACTTTCCCTCTTATTTCCTCCTTCACATGTAGAAAGTTGCCCGGAGTACACCATCTGTGACATAAATGAATGCTGTCTAACTGAAAAAGTTCTTAGCCCCTCTATTCCTTCTATAAAAAAAAAAAAAAAAAAAAAAAAAAAAAAAAAAAAAAAAAGTACCTTATGTCTAGTGTCTGTGATTAGCTTAGATGAATTTGGCATGGTTTTTTGGCACACGAGAAGACCTTTTCCTGAAAACTAGGGAGGCAGAGGTAGGCATATTATTCAGAAAAATACCTGGGCACTGACTCTGCTTTCTTCCCACTGATGGGTCACACTAACTTTACTTCAAGAGTAGGTATGCCAGGGGCACCTGGATGGCTCAGTCGTTAAGCGTCTGCCATCAGTTCAGGTCATGATCCCAGAGTTCTGGGATAGAGCCCCGCATTGGGCTCCCTGATCAGCCGGAAGCCTGCTTCTCTCTCTCCCACTCCCCCCGCTTCTGTTCCCTCTCTTGCTATGTCTCTCTCTGTCAAATAAATAAATAAAATCTTTAAAAAAGAAAAAGAGTAGGTATGCCAAATATTGTTAAATAGTACCTCCAGTAGTACTTCATGGTTTGCCATTTTAAGTCTTCTGCAGTAGAGACATTCTCCCTAAGAGTAATAGAGCTGCAGCACAGAGGGAATTGAACCTTCTATTCAGAGACCCAGCATTGCTCAGGCAGCATCATGTAGGCAGTGTGTGACCCTGTGAGGGATTTAGGGAGTGGGCATGAGGCATTTAGGGAAGGGTCGGGGAGAAAGCTAGCTGTACCACATCTGCTCCAACTTTCAGGGCCACTTCCTTTCTGTTTTGGTTGCTCTTTACCTTTACACACACACAGACACACACATATATATGTGCCCATAATGTATGTAGATATTCATAATGCATGTACATATGTACACTGTGTGTGAATAAATACATATATACACATATATGATTTAAAAAACAAACTTGACTAATAAAACTGAGTGATCTCTTCTTGCCAATTCATTGTCCACTATTAGTGGTGCAGCTTCCAGACTGTCAGCTGCTATAATCATCATCATTGCCTCCTCTCTTCACTGTAAGCATTTCTTCTTTTGAGACCAGAAACGGTTGCCATTTGCTCTACTGCTTCTTCGGAATCCTCACATAGAAACCACGATTTGGGTTAGGTCCAAACCAGAAGTGCCTTCCCGGTTCCACCAGATGGCAGTCCCGCATCAGGACGGGAAAAAAAAAGGGGTGGGGGTTGGTAGTGTTTTGGATATAGACGTATGTAATTCTGGTATTTTCTGCTATGGGAAAAACTGACAAATACGCAGGTTGGTTTAGTAAGAAATGAAATGTAGGTGTTTTGTACACACTCATCACAACTGTTCTGCAAAAATAAAAAAGCAAACAATTGAAACTGCCTGAATTAAAAATATTTTGATGACTAACCTAAGCTCTGCTCCATGACACTGCAAGAGTTGAAAACAAGCCCACAAAATACAGAACGTGTGCAAATCTCTGATTATAGTCACTATCTGCATGTGGTTTGTATCCTAAATATACCTCAGCTTCATAGCTACAAATTGCCTCAACTTTTTCATTTGGAAAGGGGGCACAAGGCACAATGATGATGCACTGCCGGTAGAATTAAGTTGGAATGTGTGCACATGTATGAACAAGCTTCAAGGAATTGTCTTTCTGTGGTAACAAGGGGATTTATAAACCCCTAGGTTTGCCCAACAACATGGGCTGTGTAAAGTTTTTCCTTTCTCACAACATCTCTCACCAAATACCAGACTAGGTAGCTCTCATCCATTCCCTGGGGAAATCCAGTCAGTCCAGAATCACTAACACAACTCTCCTGCCAGTAGCTTGGCTCTGCTCCAAGACCATGTCATTTGCTGGCAGTAAGTTAGGCTAATGAAATAGCATCTACTTCAGGATGCCTGATGTGATGGCTATGATGGGCTAAATGGCCAGTTCCATAGACAAGATGGGTAGACTCACACTTGTAGTCTTTTAACTACCGAAACTAGCATCAACAGGGTTTGTTGCTTCATTGATGTAAGGATATGCTAGCTTATTAGATCAGATGATTTTGCTTTACCTTGCTTCCCAAGATAGCATTTTTCAGCATGCTCCTGACATCAGCTAAATCAAAATTTAGCTTCAGCTTTCAATTTAGAATTTTTGAAGCAGAGAGTGTACATTTCTGCACACAAGTCTTCTGGACTTCACCTTCCCTCCGCTAGGAATCAGCTGTAAACATCTTTAAGAGATAGTTCAAAATCTTTTCCATAGATACATATTAGCAAACCATTCTTATCATTAGTTTTTTGTTGTTGTTGTTGTTCCCAGAGAGATCAATTACTTGACCTCTATTCCCAATTCTGCTCCCTATTCCTTTTGGTTCCATCAGCAATTTTCCAGTATTAAAAAGTCTTGAGTTTCTTTTTTTAGCCACTTGTCCCCATGTTTCATGCATCCAAAGACATTTCCCCTTGCTCCTGTGCCTTTTATCACTGGTCATTCCCATTATCACTGGTAGGTACTATGAGTTTGTACTAGGCTCCCTAATAGAAATTTATCTTGCATGACCCAACTATAGAGATATTTAGAGAAGAAAAATAATTTGGAAAACATTATTTTTACACTCCTGCCAAAATCTGGGGGCAGGCATATTTTTCTATTTAGGAAATACAATTAAAATGTTGATGTCTGCAGACATCTGTTAATTGCATCATTGTGCAAGTGAACTAAGGTCAATGAATTTAACACAAAGTTTGTTGACAATGGTAAAAATACCCAACCACCATGCTTTCAGAGATAAGAACACACACTTAGAAGCCATTACAATGCAAGGTTCAATTTTCCCTGCATAAAGGGAAGGCATAAAGAGCAGCTTATCAAAGTCCACATTTTATGATAGTTCGATTACATTACAGCACAAAGCAGATTCACATATTATATTTAACCTTAGCAAAAACAACAACAAAAAAAAAGGTACGCAGGTCTGCTAGGCTGTTTTGCAGTATTTTCTAAAATCAAGCACCTAAATGGGTCACGACATAACACTTTATATATTTTTCCTAACCCAAAGGCCATGTAGAAATTTGATCTAACTAAAGCTCTGTAAAGAGGTTTTTAATTTTTCCACTACCGTGAATTTTACTTAGTTATGAAATGAAGATTAACGGTTTCTTTTTAATTATTTCATATAAAAATCTTCAAGAAAATCAAAGCAGATTAATAGCTTTAGAAACAAAGGTGACACTTAAGACTATAGCCTTTCATTGTGAGTACCCGCTATAATCGGCACTATCATTTCTCTTAGATTTGTTTACTTTCCATTATTCATAATTGCTTCTTTTAATTGGACTAAGCTAGCTTCATTTAGACTCCCCTTGAGAATGATGTTGGCAGAAATGATTGGCAGTTCTCTCTCCCACACGGTGCCATCCTGAAATTGCAAATGTCAGTTAACTGGCGTCTCTCTCCAATGTTTAAGAGTGGGAGTCTGCAGTTAGCAGAAAGTAGTCTGGGTGCACATATTTCTGAATAAATGCATGTGAAATTATGCATTCAAATTATGGCATCAAGGGACTTGAAAGGAAGCCAGAGAGGTCAACTACTCCATCCATGCCCAGTCTTCAAGTTCCTAGTCTATTTTTCAGCTGCTCCAGGCAGGTGAAACTATATCCTACTTTTAAAAATCATTATATGTAATCCCTCTTCAGTTGTCTATTGCTGAGGGTTAAAAAGAGCATCACTGACTTAATTTTGCAAGTGAATTTTTTCTTAGCCTGAGTTTTTGCACTAAGGCTTTTAATAGAGTTTCTGACCAGGAAAAAATTACAAGTCTCAGTCCCTTATCCCTTATTTTTTGTATCCAACTAAAACTGAGGTACGATTAAGCAGTGAAATGGCCAATAAATGGGAGAGTGAGATAAACAGAAGCTCTCGCAGTAACAGAAAGTCTGTGTTTGTCTCAACCTCTGGGTCATCACTGAATATGCACTCTCTATGCACTAATAATGCATGTAAGAAAAAATACTTGGCCACATTAATTGTATGCTGGCGTAACACAGCACAATTCTACAGTGAATTCCAAATTCTTACTTATAATACCACTCAACACAACAAAATAACAATATATGATTTAATAAATCCTATATGGATAAACTGTTTTTGCAATAAATCAGCTAGGTATTCTTTAAAAGAAAAAAAGAGAGAAAGAAAGAAAGAAAGAAAGAAAGAAAGAAAGAAAGAAAGAAAGAAAGAAAGAAAGAAAGAAAAGTAAGTGAAAAACTCCTTTGGCAGCTAGGCTCCTGGATTCAGAATGAATTGAGGATCAAAAGAGAGGAAGGTTCTCATGGTTAGGTCATCATTGGTAGTGGCTGAAGTAAAGAAGTTTGTGGCTAGGGCATATAAAAGAAGATGTTAAGGCACAAAAAGAGTATTGCTGTGTTGTTATTGAAATCTTGGCGGAGACTTGCTTCCTTATTTTTATTCTATTTGAAACAGTTACTTGGTTTCTACTCCATGTCAGACATTATTCTGAGTGTTTTATAAATATTAATTCATTCAACTTTGGACATCAAGGGTAAGTGTAAGACTTGGGGGGGGATCACTGTTAAAGAGTATGGCATCAAGTTTTTCCTAGCCAGATCCTGTCTGGTGGCTATTTGCACAAAGGAGTTGAAGTTCCTACCTTAATCTTGCTTTTTTTCCCCCATAAAAGAAGGCACTGTCTGGCTTTCACCCCCCGCCCCCCACGGCCATGTCCAGTGACCTGCAGAAGCCTGGGGCCCATAAATGGCGCCCAACGCACAGAGGCGGCCACATTCTACGCTCCTGGGCCAGCACGTCGTATTCTCTCAAGTTGAAGAAATGCAAGATGACACTAACTTCCCCTGTCTACTTCCGCGGTCGTTTTGACTTCTGCTGATCACCCCCAGCTCCGGCTCACGTCAGGAGCCACTGAAAAGTGCAGACTGGAGTTGAAGTGGGTTCGGGGAAGGAAACGAACACTGCTCGCTCCCCAACCCCCAGCAACTGGCTGTGAGAGATATGTAAGTAAGGATTTATGGGACTTGATTAACCCTCACGATGAAAGTCTGTTATTCCCACATTACAGGTGAACCTCTCCCCATCTCCTAGATCTCCACATCTTTTGTTCAATTACTCTCTTAAATAACTGAAATGCCTCTTGCCTATAAAGAAATGTTCTCTTCCAGAACTCCTCCTCTTAAAACCTTACAGGATGAGGGCATATTTATAGATCAGGATTTTGCTTAGTGTCTGGAATACATTTGTTGAATCCTGAACAGGTTTTTGCTAGAAATGTGTTTGCTCCTGGGATAAACAGACTTGTTGATAAAATGTTACTCCTATAATTTCTATTTGTTTCAAAATAACATCTTTGGGGGGCCAACTGGGATGAATTTCTTGGCCTCCTATTGTACTTCCAATCTTGAGAAATGTTTCTCAGAAACAAATGTTACTTAACCACTACCTTTTCCTGAACAGAATATCAGTGAAAAAGTTAACAGCAATAAACATAAAAAGGCCGCATGCCACTGCATGCCCACTGCCCATGATCCTTCTCCTGCAATTAAAATGTCTGGAAATGCACAGAAGTATAAAAAACAAAACCAGGGCGCCTGGGTGGCTCAGTGGGTTAAGCCTCTGCCTTCAGCTCAGGTCATGATCTCAGGGTCCTAGGATCGAGTCCCGCATCAGGCTCTCTGCTTGGCAGGGAGCCTGCTTCCCCCCTTCTCTCTCTCTGTCTGCCTCTCTGCCTACTTGTGATCTTTCTCTGTCAAATAAATAAATAAATAAATAAAATCTTTAAAAAAACACACACACACACACACACACACACAAAAAAACCAAAACCAGGTGGGGATTAATCTACTTTAATTTGGAGGTTTTTAGAGCTCCATTTATATATTTCTGGAAGCAACCCTGAGGAGACCCATATTAAACTAAGTCTGCTTAAGGGGGGCCTGACTGACTCAGCTGGTAGAACATGACACTCTTGATCTCAGGGTTGTGAGTTCAAGCCACACACTGGGTGTAGAGATTACTTAAAAATAAAATCTTTTACAGGAAAGTAAAGGAGTTCACTCAAAACGGCAGTGATTTTGTATCCCCCCCCCAAAGTAAAAAGAGACCAAGCAGAAATTCAGCATTAACTACCTAAAAAGCCTTCAGTGTGCACAGAAATAGATTATCAGAATTATTGAATTCAACTCTTAACTGCTCTCTCCACTATTTACGCCCCTTTCTTGGAACCCATGACTTAATAGATCATCACAGGAAGAAGCACAGGGCTACCTCACTTATTCAAGGGAATCCTCAGTTCACACAAGGTAATAGTCTGAGAAAATAATAATAAAGAGCTTTACACACTTAAGAAAATTACAGAAATCTGAAATGTATTTGACATCACTCTGTCTTCTTCAAAGATAATTCATTGCACATCACTCTATGGTTTTATGTATAGTTTAGACATCAGGGCCTTCCATCGCCTTCCCCACCTTAGCTCTTTGAGTTTACATGTCAACCCCCCCAACTTACCATTTATGTTCCAAAACATTCTATCTCTCCTCAGGCTGAAAACCTCTCTTTGCCCCTCTGTCTCACATCCAGATCTTCTTGCCCAGATCTCTCAGAACTAATTACTAGTATGATAATCAGTTACTGGCGTGTTCTCAAGTCACATGTTCCAGATAGGACTTTTTTACGCTGAACATCTCCATTCCCAAATCTGCGTTTTGAATTTCACACTTTCTTCCAAAATTTGGCCTATTGTTGAAGGAGATTCCTGGCTATCTCAAATAAAAAGCCTTATCATTACCTCAAAAGCTCAAATCTGAAATTGCCTGTCCTGACTCCTGAGACATGCTCCTCCGTATCTCCCTTAATGGCTTCACCAACCCTTCACTTACCCTGGCTCACAACTTCAGAAGAACCTCCAGTCCACCAACCTTTTATTCCTAACACCTACCTCCCCTTGCACGGACATCAGGCTGTGAACACTTTCAGTTTTGTTTCGGCAATGATTCACATCAGTCTTCTCCATTACAATCTCACTACTCCCTTTCCTGGGGAGTTGCTGAAGCTTCTTAACAGATGTACTTGAGCTGGGCTTTGCTCTTCCAAATCCTCCCACAGAGGACCCTTGGAGCAATATTCCATGCCTAAGTACCACTCTCCTCCCAGTGAGCCTCTGCTTATACACAGGAGCAAGCAATAAACACAGCCGTTAAGGGCTTCCCACTGCCTTTGAAGGCCATACTCTTTTATCAAGAACTCAAAACCCCGTATATTCTGACCAACCGTGCCTGGGAGATAACCTCTTCTCCCTGAAGTTCTACTTACACTTTTCGGTGCTACTTTCTCTCCCTCACCTTACTGATCAGATGTCAAGGCAATCACAGAACTCCTTCCTCACCCATCCTATCTAGCATGCCATTCCCAATCTCTTTATGCTGCCATGTTTTTCTACATGGCACTTGAAACTGTGTGATGTTATTAACTTGCTTACTTGTTAATTGTCTGTCTTTCTTTGTTAGAAAATAAACTCACTGAGCACACTGACTTTGTTCCATTTATTCTTGTATTCTCAGGACCTAGACTCCAATTAAGGACCAAAATAATATTTATTGGAGAATTGGATGAATAGGACTGTTATCATATTAGCCTTTAAAATACAATCAGATACACACATTTAAATCTCTCCAATTAGACTGTAATCTATATATGAGCACAGACACGCATCTTTTTTTATATTCCCCTTGAGAACCCAGCATGGTCTCTGACACATTAGAGGTGTTCAGAAAATGGTGAATCAAATCAAATTTTGTGCATATATTGAGTATTTGATTTTTGTTACTGCTCACTTTACAGTTCCTTTTGGAAAAATAAAACAAAACAAAACAGAACACAAAACCAAAAACCTTTCTGTGCTCAATTACTTTGTTTCTGAAGTCACCAAAATCTGATCCATGAAAACTGAAACGTTTCCATAATCAAAGTAAAAGTTTATACAACAAAAGGGTAAATGAAATATTAAGATCGTTCACTATGATTCATTAATGGATGCACTCTTCACTAGATCAATATTAAAGAACGTTTACTTAGTGTTTTGTGGACTAAGAGAAAGAAATTGCATTTCCTGACCACCCATGCTAGGCTAGTCATACTGCACATAACTCTCTCTAAATTTATATGAATGCTAATAAGGAGCTCAGAAGCAGTAACTTTTTAGTGTGTAATAAGGAACTCTTACACAAGTATTTGCTGAAGGAATGAATTCCCCAATGTCACAAAGCAATGAATCAAGGATATGAAGCCAGGTGTGTCTGACTGCAGGAAGGACTCAGCTCTCTCCATGAAGCCACTACCGCATGCCCATTCTCAGGGATCACAACATATGGGTTCCAGCACCAGCTCTCTCTCTAACCTCAACTTCTTGGAACTTTAGTTTCCTTTTATTTATAATTCACAGGTGGGTAACATTTGATAAATGCTCTTCTAATTATAATAAAATGAGACCTAAAGAATAACACAACATTATATTCTTAAGACTGAGAACAAACCTTCATGTGTTCTTTTAGAAACACAACGAAGGTATGCCTGCACGACAGGAAGAACAGAATATAAGTCCTACTTGCATCAGCCCAGTTTAGTAACAAGTTCCCACATGGAGAGAAAATTAATTATTTCATCTAGATTGCTTGTGGGTATGATGTTAGCAGTTATGGTCAAGTAAAAAAACATAAAAGTCTACCAACTGTTCTATCAAAAAGTTTTAGTTCCTTTTGGTTATTTTTAATTTTGGTAGGGGGGCTCACAATACATTACAGATGCTAATAAGATGTAAAAAGACAATAGATAACGCATAACGTGAAGAGAAAAGGGACTCCATATTCTCCACTTTATAACTCAAGACAGAGATGTTCATTACCAAAATTACGACATCAGTGATTTTGGCAACGACTTCTCAGACAGTGTTGTTGTTCCCTTAATGTATTCCTTCCAGAGTGCCTGTTTTACTGGCCAAATAATCAATAAGAGCCCTGGGATAAAAATGAGCATGGAGTCTCAGAATCCAATTACCGAATTTTGTGTTTAAACAGCAGAAAACAAAGTATGCAGATTTCTTTTTCTCATTCTATTAGGATGATAAAGACGGTGATTGTCATTTGAAAATGAACAACAGCCAGAGTAATTCAAAATACTGAAAGCATAAAGATAAGCCATGCCATGTTTTTAATGATTCAGCTTCAGTTAATTGCAATAGGAAATCATTAAAAATTTAGGGGATTCTCTCAATGAGTTCTCAGTTTCCTCTATGTTGAGTAAGAGGAGTAAAAGTCTAGAAATAAGTCCTTACCTCACTGATAGCTATGCTTCTCTTATGTTATTTTAATAAATAAAATTTCAAATTTTTTTATCAGAGCTTCATTTCCTAAATACAGCAAAAGAAATTTAAAGAAACTTAATTCTGAATATTTAATATTCTCAAAAATAATAATGC
Organism: Mustela erminea; assembly: GCF_009829155.1. Lineage (NCBI taxonomy): Eukaryota > Metazoa > Chordata > Mammalia > Carnivora > Mustelidae > Mustela > Mustela erminea. The sequence goes on along the minus strand of NC_045617.1, from coordinate 110,617,052 downwards.
TATGATTATATTAGATCAAAATTCTTATAATATAATGGAAATGATTTATGAACCTTTATTCTAGAGTTCTTAATACAGGCTAAAATATCTTCTGTAAGCTTATTGATGCAGCATATTAAGTTAATTAACTTTATTTACATATAAATAAGAATGAGGACAAAAACCTGGCATGTGTGTTTTACATATTCGTTTTTATAATCAGATGAAGCTTTTGTTTTGTTTTTAAAGATTTTATCTGTTTGAAAGAAAGAGAGAGAGCATGAGCATGGGGAGGGACAGAGGCAGAGAGAGAGAGAGACAAGCAGACTTCCTAGGGAACACAGAGCCCAACCAGCTCAATCCCAGTACCCTGAGATCATGACTTGAGCAGAAGTCAGACACTTAACCAACTGAGCCACTCAAGTGCCTCTAGATGAAGCTTTTTAAGTGTTGACAATGAATACACATCTTTCTTCTTTACCTTCTTTAACCTAAAGGAGATTTATGTAATGTAAAAATAATTTGAAATAGTCTAGAATAAATTCAGCTATTATCTTTAGAAAAATAATTTGGTGTGAGGTAGAAATCATAAAATATAACAAGCACAATATTTTAATAACTATTCTTTTTTAAAAAATGTCAGTATTTTTAATGCCACTTACTTTGCTAGAAAGAGATGTGCATTTTCTTCTTCTTTTTTTTTTTTTTTAACCTATTCTTTTATTCAATGTTATATGCTTCATGCTGGAACTGCTGTATTCACTAATATTTTCCAATTTTATTTTCCCTTTATTGTCAATAACTAGAATATATTGATATATAAAATATGATAGCCATTTATTTTTAGTATAAATGTTAACAGCCCAAATACCTAAGTTTAAATTTTCTAATTTAAACTTACAACCCACTTGTTTTTCAGCAAAAAGTTCTATTACACTATTCTTTTAAAGGGAGCAATGACATATAACTTTACTCATGAAATCTTGTAAGCGGCAACTTCCTGATTTAACTGCAGCTAAGTCAGTATTGTACTGTTATTTATTCTAATTCATAAAATGTGAAAAATGGGCCAACATACTCTGATTATTTGTATATCAGTGATGTGTAGATACTAAAACAAAACAATTGATGCCTCTAAAAACACACAATTAAAAAGTTAAAAAAATGAGCCTTTAAAAAGGTTTTAAAGAAAGTCTAAAGTTATGGAGAAAATAGGTACTATAGAGAGAATTTATTTCACCTGGCAATAGGAAATATAACTAGGTGTAGTCAGAATGTATATGAGAACCTGAAGAAGAGTGTGCTGATACAATTTATCTTGGAAGGACGTGTTACAAACCAGTGCGTTACACATGGGTTCCTTAGTCAGACGTCTTTGAGTTGATTTCTGTATTATTAGTTAGTTGTTTTGTAAGTTTATCGTTAGCAGGCAGGATATATTTGCATCATGAATAAGCTATAACTTCTTTTACTATAAAGATACACCTACGGATGTATATCTTTTGAAGATTGTTCAAGAGGGACTAGTGACTATGAAGTATCTAAAGAGGAATGAGACAAGAAATTTAAAAAGATGTAATAACTTCTGATTGGAATCGTTTAATGTACTTGTTAACAATAGTCTGTAAGAGAAACAGTTTATTAAAACAATCAAGAAAACATTAATCAAGTAAATATAAAATTATGTTCCAAATAGCCTTACCTAAGAAAACTTGGCATCACATTAAAGTAATAATAACATATTATTTTTATTCGTTTAACAGAAAATTGTTTCTCAGATGTATAATTCCAGATCTAGAAATGATGTGGTACCAAAAACCATGTGCTTTTTTTTTTTTTTTTTAAGATTTTACTTATTTGACAGACAGAGATCACAAGTAGGAAGAGAGGCAGACAGAGAGAGAGAGAGAGGAGAAAGCAGGCTCCCTGCTGAGCAGAGAGACCAATGCCAGGCTTGATCCCAGAACCCTGGGATCATGACCTGAGCTGAAGGCAGAGACTTTAACCCACTGAGCCACCCGGGCACCCAACCATGTGCTTTCATACATGGAGCTGATATATGTATAAACTGGCATAGTCTTTATAAAATAATGGTGAATATGTTTATGGTCCTTTAAAAAGCTCATAATATGTATGAAGCAGCTAGTACAGTACTTCTGAAAAATATTTAGCCAAAAAAATAATTTAACAGAAAACACAAAAAATTGAAAATAAATAATCTGAGCACTCAATGGAATAAGCTAAAAAGGAAAAACACAATAACCTTAAGAAATGTACTGGGAAAGAAACAAGAGAAAAAAGTAAATAAATGAAACAAACTAACTAAAATACGATTGGCATGGTCAATAAAAATAATTTCCTGTTTTGTTTTTTTCTTAAAAAGAACACCCAAAATATCTCTCAAAACTGAAAAAACATACAATAAAACTTACATAATACAAAAAATACCAATGGATATAACCACACATAAATTTGTGATTCTAAAATAGGTTTTTTTGATTAAATTATATCCTTAGATTTGAAAACCTAACAGAAATAGTACTTTTCAAGAAATCTGTAGGCATATAAGAAATATACAAATCATAAGAAACTGATTTATGAATAAAAACAGGTGCCTAGTCCAGAAGGCTTGGCAGAGATTTTTTTCCCATGATTTCAACAAATAGATAATCCTTATATACATTCTATAGAAAACAATCCAAAGGTATTCAATTTCATGAAACTAGTATAACCTTGATTTTAGGACTACAAGGCATCACATGTAAATGAAATTATAAGCTTGTCAAATTTATAAATAAAGATGAATTAAACAAGACAAGAACCTTGCAGGGATCAATAATGATAACACACTGTGAACTATGGAGCATAATTAACCAACCTTCTGCTCCAGTTGTATATTTAAAATATTTATATATTGTACACAAGAAGGGTTTTTTTTTCAATGACAGTCCAGATTTAGAAAATCTACCAATGTAATTTCATCACATAAAGGACAGAAAATACGATCAATGTTAATAGATGCAAAAACATATTTGATAAACTTCAATGCCTATTCATGACTAAAAGCATTATAAAAAAACAGAATAGAAAGTAACTTCTTTATGGTTTGTCTCCCTCCCAATCCCATCTTGTTTCATTTATTCTTCTCCTATAAGTGACTTTTAATCTCACAAAACAAACTGAGGGTTGCTGGGGGGAGGGGGTTTGGGAGAAGGGGGTGGGATTATGGACATTGGGGAGGGTATGTGCTTTGGTGAGTGCTGTGAAGTGTGTAAACCTGGTGATTCACAGACCTGTACCCCTGGGGATAGAGTATTATGCCTCCATCAGAAAGGATGAATACCCAACTTTTGTAGCAACATGGACGGGACTGGAAGAGATTATGCTGAGTGAAATAAGTCAAGCAGAGAGAGTCAATTATCATATGGTTTCACTTATTTGTGGAGCATAACAAATAGCATGGAGGACATGGGGACTTAGAGTGGAGAAGGGAGTTGGGGGAAATTGGAAGGGGAGGTGAACCATGAGAGACTATGGACTCTGAAAAACAATCTGAGGGTTTTGAAGGGACGGGGGGTGGGAGGTTGGGGTACCAGGTGGTGGGTATTATAGAGGGCACGGATTGCATGGAGCACGGGGTGTGGTGCAAAAATAATGAATACTGTTATGCTGGAAATAAAAATAAAAAAAAAAAAGAAAGTAACTTCTTTAATCTGTTAAAAATAGTCTTCCCTCTTCCCAAAACAGATAAATCTAAAATAAATATGATCTTTTAATGGTATAACTTTATAAGCATTCCACAATAATCAATGCATTAATACCAGCTATTACCTCTGCTTTTCAACATTATACCAGAAGCGTAGTCTGGGGGAAAAGAAAAATTTTTTTAAAAGTAAAGAAAGGGTACAGAATCATAAAGCAGAGTCAAAATTAGCACATTTTGAAGAAAACAGCTATTTATGACCATGATGTGAACCCAGAGAATCTATGTTGAAACTATTAGAATAATGAGAGAGTTCAAAAAGTTGCTGGATAAAAGGTCAACATGTTCAATTTAATAACATTCTATTAAACCAGCAGTAATTGAATATAAATTTTAGTACAGAAAAGTTGAGGAATAAAATTTTATAAAATATACTGGAATAAAGCTTACCAAAATGTGAAACATTTTGCAAATGAAGTTATATATTTTTATTGAAAGACATAAAAAAGACATGAATAAATGAGGTAATGTAACATGTTGAAATATTTGAAGATGCTAATTGACCTAAATTAATCAATGAATTCAATTCTAATCAAAATCTCATCAGGAATTATTAGAAGAACATTTGTGTGATATAAGGATAATGTTATTAAAACAAAGAATAGAACATAATTTTAAAGGACAGTTTTTTAAAAAATTTGTATTACTGAAACATAGTTGACATGGAATGTTGTATTAGTCTCACGTGTACAACATGGTTATTAGACAGTTCTATACATGGCACAATGCTCACCACGTGAAGGGTAGCTACCATCTGTCACCATGCAACATGCACTTTTCTTTCTTTCTTCCTTTTTTTTTTTTTTTGAACATGTACTTGTCATTCCATGACTTATTTATTTTATAATCAGGAGTCTGTTCCTCTTAATCCCCTTCACTATTTCACCTATCCCCATCCCCACTACCCAACCCCCTCTATCCCCCAGAACCACCAGTTTATTCCCTGTTTTATGAGTCTGTTTTGTTTGTTCATTTGTTTTGTTCTTTGGATTGCATGAATGAGGGAAATCTGTCTTTCTCTGTCTGACTTATTTCACTGAGCATTTATACCCTCTGAGTCCATCCCTGTGGTCACAAATGGTGAAACTCATTCTTTTTATTATGGCTGGGAATTATCCAACTGTAAACATGTACCACATCTTTATCTATTAATCTATCGATGGACACAGGTTGCTTCTATATCTTCCTATAGCAAATAATGTTAAAATAAACATAGGGCGCATGTATCATTTTGAATTAGTGTTTTGTTTTCTATAGGTAAATACCCAGAATTGCTAGGTCAATGGTATTTCTATTTTTAATTTTTTGAGAAACCTTCATTCGGTTTTTTATTTACATTCTCACCAATAGTGCGTGAGAGTTCCCTTTCCTCCACATCCTCACCACCACTTGTTATTTCTTATCTTTCTGATATACCATTCGGACTGGTGTGTGGTGATACCTCATTGTGGTGCTGAGTTGGATTTCCCTGATGATTAATGATATTGCATATTTTTTCATGTGTCGGCCAACTGCGTGTCTTCTTCAGGAAAAAATGTCTATACAAGTCTTCTGCCCATTTTTTTAGTTAAATTATTTGCATTTTTTGTTGTTGTTTGTTTATTTGGTTGGTTTTTTTGGTGTTGAGTTGTGTAAGTTCTTTATATATTTTGGGTATTAACCCTTTATCAGATATGCCATTTACAAATATCTTCTCCCATTTTGTAGGTTACCTTTTAATTTTGTTAAGGGCTTCCTTCAATGTGCAAGTTTTTATTTTTGGTGTAGTTCCAATAATTTATTTTCTGTTTAGTTTCCCTTAGCTGAGGAAACACAATTATTTTAAGGAGCTTTATGATTTCAGATCTCACATTTGGGTTTTTAATTCATTTTCATTTTATGTTTGTTTATGGTATAAGAAAGTGGCCCAGTTTCATTATTTTTTAAAAGATTTACTTATTTATTTATTTGTTTGTTTGAGAGAGGGAGCAAGAGAGACAAGTGGCTGGTGGGGTGGGGGTTGGGGGGTAGAGGCAGAGGGAGAGGGAGAAGCAGACTCCCTGCTTAGGGGAGAGCTCAATTCCAGGGAAATGTGGGGCTCATTCCAGGACCCTAAGATCATCACCTAAACTGAAGGCAGATCCTTAACCAACTGAACCACCCAGACACCCCCAGTTTCCTTCTTTTACATGTAGCTGTCCAATATTCCTAGCACCACTTATTGAAGAAATTGTATTGTCATTAATGTAGATTATTGCTCTCTTTTGTCACAGATTAATTGACCATATAAGTATGGGTTTTTTTCTTCTCTTGTTCCAGAACCATACAAAGCTATACACTACTATAGCTTTGTAGTGTATCTGGAATTGTGATACGACCACCTGCTTTGTTCTTCTTTCTCAAGATTGCTTTGGCTACTTGGGGTTTTTGTGATTCCATACAAACGTTAGGATTATTTAGTTCTACTTCTGTGAAGAATACTATTGTTACTTCTACCTATAAAACTTTGTTGAATTTTTTACTCTGTAGATTGCTTTGGGTAGAATGGATATTTTAACAATATTAATTCTCATTGATACCATGAACATGATATAGCTTTCCTTTTGCGTCATCTTCTATTTTTTTCATTAGTGTCTTATAGTTTTAGATTATAGGTCTTTTAATTCCTTGGCTAAATTTATTCCTATACATTTTATTCTTTATGCTGCCTTTGTAAATGGGGTTGTTCTCTTAATTTCTTTTTTCTCCTTTTTTTTTTCTTAATTTCTTTTACTGCCTCTTTATTAGTGTACAGATGAAACAGATTTCCGTATACTAGAGGGCATTTTTAGAAGGACTTCATCTCCATCACCCTAGCTTTTACATCTTCACTGAAAACGTGTGCCAAATTCATTAATTTTTTTCTAGTGCTGCTGTCTTGGTTCTTCCTGGTGACCTCATCTTTCAGTTGATTCTGACCCTGGAATTTCATAATCACTTTCAGAATCATCCACAGCAATCTGATATCCTGTTGACCTTAGTTGAATTAATCATTCTTCTTTGTTTTCTGTTCATCTTTTGCTTGGTGGATTTTGATCCTCAAGTTGCTTTTATACCCCTGACAGGAGTTATGTAGACTTCTTTTTATTCTTTTCACTCTCATTTTGAATAATACTCATAATATGTTTGGCATCCTGAGATGTTACAGCTCAGTTACCATATTTTTCATTTCTTTTTCTAACTAAATCTTGATTTGCTCCAAAATTCTGACACGTTCTAGCTTTTACTCGCTCCAGGACTTCATTCAACAGAACTAGAAGAACTTTGGTCAATAAGGTTTTCTATTAGCATTAAATATTGATTATAAGAATCATATGAGAAAACAATTGGGAATAAAATTTTATAAAGTCATGCCTGTTTGTTTCTAAAAAATATTAGCTTTTTAAAATATTTATTTATTTATTTGAGAGAGAGAGAGTGGGCGTGGTGCAGAGGGAGAGGGAGAGAGAGAATCTCAAGCAGACTCCATGCTGAGACTTAGAGCCTGACACAAGGCTCTATCTCAGGAACATGAGATCACAACCTGAGTTGAAACCAAGCGTTTCGAGGCTTAACCAAATGGGCCACACAGGTGCCCCTAAAAATGTCAGTTTTCTTTCTTTCTTTTTTTTTTTTTTCAATTTATTTGACAGAGAGAGAGAGATCACAAGTAGGCAGAGAGGCAGGCAGAGAGAGGGGGAAGCAGGCTCCCTGCCGAGCAAAGAGCCTGATGTGGGACTCGATCCTAGAATCCTGGGACCACGACCTGAGCCTAAAGCAGAGGCTTTTACCCACTGAGCCACTCAGGTGCCCCAAAATGTCAGTTTTCTTAAAAAAGAATAGAAACAACCTCTTCAACTAAAAAAAAAGAAATAACTCCTCCTCTAAAACAAACAAATCTAAAGCAAGATTAATGACCAATGTTCAGATATATTTCCATTAAAGTCAAAAACAACATATGAATATCAAAACCAATATAGGAGTACCTGGCATCATTTCTAATAATATCTAGTTAACATTCAAAATGTACATTCCATTTTATCCAGTAATTTTAGAAGAAAGAAGTCCTTCAATATGTTTCGAGAGGTAGAAGAAAATTATCAAGCCAATTTATTTGTTGAGGGGAAAAATCAACAAGCAATATGAATGTCTATCAATATGACATTACATGAATAAAATGAGAGTATTTTGTTCTTTTCAATGGTTAAAAACACAACAGTTAAAGTGATAATTCTCTCTTAAGCATGGGTGTGTATGTATCACAAAGCTCATCTCAGCAGTATAACAACACTCAAATGAAACCAACCCTAAGTGACTACATACTAAGTATTTTCAACAAAATGTAAGGAGTCAGGCTAAGGTTTAAATTATGACTCAGAGTTTACTAAACCCAATGCCCTTCTCCTGAAGATTATAAAGATTATAATGTATGATTCATAGAGAATTAACTGTGATATTATAAACAAACCACTTATCAGAGTTCTTCCCAGAATGTAAGGTTTCAGCAAATGATGGTCTATTTATATATTATTTTGTTACTATATCATTATAATTGTGTATAATATTAATCTATATTATATTAGTACTATAATGTTATCATTATCACTAGAATTCTCATTTTATTATTTATAAGTAACTCTTTGAAAATTTTATTTGGGTTCCAATTATCAGTTACCATATGAAAATATTATTTAACTTTAAGTATATTCTATAGCACTTGAAATTTATGCAAATATGTTTATGATTTATTTCATTGCTTTTGTGTTTAGGTGAACGATAAGAAAGCAATCTTTCTTTTGTTGCTTTTTTTTTCTTTTCAAATAATTAATTTGCCAGTTCTACTTACTGAATAATTCTTTGATTTATCAATTTCTCTGGTCACATTTATCACTCTATAGTTTTACTCATACTTGGGCTAATGATGGGGTAATTAATTTTCCCTTATCTTGATGCTTTAACTGCACAATGCTAATTATTATGAGTTCACAGTAAAGTTTAGCAATTAGTAAATCAAGTTGCTCATTATTACTCACTTTTTAAAAAACAAAACATATGCTATTTCTCACCTATTTGCCCTTCCATATAAATTCCTGTATTATCTTTCAAAGTTCTTTAAAAAGCAAGGGGGGAGCACCTGGGTGGGTCAGTCAGTTAAACTCAAGTCATGATCCCAGGGTCCTGGGATGGAGCCCAGCGTGAGGCTCCCTGCTCAGTGGGAAGTCTGCTTCTCTCTCTGCCCCTCTCCCCACTTGTGCTTTCTCTCTCTTCAAATAAGTAAATAAAATCTTTAAAAAAAAAAAAAAGTGGGTAGGAAAGGGAAGAGGAAAAGAAGAAGGAGGAAAGAGAGAAGAGAAGGTCAAGGAGGAGAGAGAGAAGAGGAGAAGGGATTAAAGCAGACAGGAGGAAAAAGGGGAAGAGGTCAATCTTAAAAAGACAGCATCCAGTCTGTAAAGAATTTTGGAAAACAGTGATATCTGTACATTACTCAGTTTGTAATGAACTCTGATAAGTGGTTTGTTTATAATATCACAGTTAATTCTCTATGAATCATACATTATCATCTTTACATCCATAGGAAGTCTCCACAACATTTACATGTTTTTCTATATTTACTAGGTGGACATTTTACATTAAAGTAGATTTTAACTGCCGTGACATGGCTTAAGCACTATATGAATAATAATGAGAATCTGTCACTCTTACATAAAAATATTATGCAACATAATGGTCATGTACAATATCTTCCAGATAAATGCAAACTTGACACGAGTATTATCTGATTGGCACCATAAGAACATTTTCCATTTTCAACTATCATCTTGGAAGACAGGAAAGTATAATGATGAGGAGAAAATCTGGCAGTAAAATATATTTGCATTTTCATATTTTAAAAACTTAATCAAAGGAATAACAAGTTTGCACTTCCCTAAAAAATAGCAGAACCTAAAGAAAAGGGTGATGAAAAAATAGGCCAATATAACACCAACTATAGTCTACATGACAGGACAGAAAAAAAAAAAAAGTAGCTCCTGTATAATGTGGACATTGAAGAAAACTAAGCAAAGACCACACAGGTACTGAACCTAACTGCCAAGGATGCTTAAGTGCAACCTTGCTACACTGGCATGTGTGAGAAATACCAGTTGACGGCCAAGTCTGATTCAGATGCAAAGGACCTAGCACTGCAGGACTAACTGGGCATGCCAGAGACTACCCTCTAGAAGTTACTAACTGAGAACCTGGGCAGGTCAAAAGAGGAGGTGGGGGATTTAGGGCATTTGTGTAAATATGTAAATAAAGCATTCTGTTTGAGAATATTTAGGGCACTGCATGCCTCTTGTTTCTCCTCTTATATGGAGACCAGGAGGTGTGGAATTCATTGCCTTCCGGGGACGTGCGAGCTGAACTAGGACTGCAGGAGTTACACCGCTGTCTGCTGCTGCGTGCAGCTGCTCTGTCTGTCCCCTAGGACCACCAAGAAGGAGTGAGAACACCCACTGGAGGAGGTAATAGGAAAGGGTGTCAATGGAATCAACTTTATTTTTCCAGCAGGGAAATAACCCACGCCATTTAGCTAGAAGGCAAAATTAAAAATGATGCTAATATATTTTAGAAATTATAAGTTTAACAAAAAGAAAAATTATAGTATTTGAATATTTCCTCTTGGTTTCTACTATATGCCATATATCTAAATTGCACGTTGAATGCAGCTGACAAATTTATTCAGAGAACTGGACATACTGCTATTATAGTGTCCTGTGGTAGGCTCAGTAATTGGACATTGAATCTAGCTAGAATTCATACCCAGTTAGGTTTTGCTGAGGGAAAATTTATCCTGGCAAATGGCATGATTTTTTCTAGCTAGAATTCTAAAAGGGATGCGGTCCACCTGCATGGACAGCTGCTACTTCACAGATTCTTTGCCAGCAGCCACTATTTAATAGAGTTGTGTGGACATTATGTTTGTTGTTTTCCTTCTGACAAAAAGCAAGATGAGCTGGACTTGAGTTTTTGCCTTCATTTGCTTTTTCTAGCTCCTAGTTTATTTTTAGGAAACAATAATTTGGTAGCGTCATTATATTTAGTTCTGTCCAAAACAATCTTTTGATACTTTATGGGTTACTTACTTTAATAAGATTTATTAATATGGAAAATTAACCTGCTATACATTCCTAATTAGCTTTTAATACCTTTTAGCTTCTCTGTTAGGAAAAGCCCTATCCAACTAACTACAATGAATTTAGTCTCCATTACTGGAGGATATGCCAATCACCCCTAGGAGAGAAATGTCCTTGAGATGTGTGTGTGTGTGTGTGTGTGTGTATGTGTGTGTGTGTCTAATTGCCATTCACAGAAATAACTCGAATACCAAATTTTTTTCTTCAACTTTGACCAAATAAGGAGCTGGCATGATCTTCAACCAATAAATGACTTTTATTATGAAATGCTGTACATATATACATTATATGATGCTCAAATGTACTCAATTGCTTGTTTCTGCTTATCTCCTATGCTTTTAATCACATTTTAATAAAAAATAATACCCTAATTCACTTATGTCATTAAGTATAATTTTCCAAGGTAGAAACACTTTAAGATGAAACCAAAGGTATAGTAACCAAACTGAAGCGAAAGAAATAATTTCAAACAATTAAGATATTCTTTTAGTTAATGAATTTAACTGAATTTTTCTTAGGTTAAATTTTATAATACATGATAATGTAATGAAATAACTTATGTTATTAACATTCATTTTCTTCAACTATAGCCCTCGTTTTTTCATCTCTCAGTTGACCTAGTTTCCTTGACTTTTCTGGAAAGAAAAGTTATTTTTACATATTGAGAGGATTTTCATAAAAAAAAATTCTATATTTAAATTGTATTTTTTTAAAGAATATACAAATTGGGGTGCCTGGGTGGCTCAGTGGGTTAAAGCCTCTGCCTTCATCTCAGGTCATGATCCCGGGGTCCTAGGATCGAACCCCGCATCAGCCTCTCTGCTCAGGTCATGATCTCACAGCCCATATCGGGCTCTCTGCTCAGCAGGGAGCCTGCTTCCTCTGCTCTCTGTCTGCCTGCCTCTATGCCTACTTGTGATCTCTATCAAATAAATAAATAAAATCTTTGGAGTACGGGGTGTGGTGCAAAAATAATGAATACTGTTATGCTGGAAATAAAATAAATAAATAAATAAATAAAATATATACAAATTAAGGAAATACTTTTTTTTGAAACATCTTGGAAGGAAATAAACCAATTTGATATAAAGATATCATGAGCACTATTTGATATAAAATTAGGCCATGTAAGGTAAGGATAAGGATTACTCAGAAGGATATGTGAATTATCTTTCAAGAACTGAATAAAGTAAGACAAAATTCACAGTAATGTATAAATCATTTTTTACTCACAAAGGAGTAGTAAATTAATTTAAATATTTTAGACTATATCCATTATATTTTCTTTTCATTTTGCCTCAGATACGTAGAAAAATAAAGGCTTTTCATTGGCTATGAATAGTGATGTACTCTATATGAATAGCTATGTACTCTATATAACAATAAGCAGGCCACAAACCACTAAGTAACATATATTGAAACTATCTAGATCTTATATAATGCAGGTATCTACCATTTTATTAGGTGGTAAGGAAAATGTCAATGCAGTTTGCTTGTTTTATGATATTTTATCATGGGTTCCTCTTCCAATGGGATCGTCTCTCATGTTCTTCATGCCCACAAGAGTTCATGGCCCAGAATTTCATAATCTGGACAATTACAATGTTTAAATACCCTTGAAATTGTGTGTATATACTTAAATACCCTTGAAATTATGTGTATAAATTATATGCAGGCAGGTATATGTAAAGCTGTCAGTCTTCAGAAATCACCCATTTGAGGGGTAATCTGGTTGTAATTAAAAATGAATGAAACAGTATAGTTATCCTAAGCAGCTTTCAGAACAGGGAGAAGGGTGGTCAAATAGACATATAAATAACTCATTATATTACAAAGCAGAATAACATGTATATCATAAAACTGTAAAAAGTTCTCCATAAACATAACAGAAGGACTATTTAATCATTTACTCCCATATGGGGAGCTATAAAAATTGCTTTAAGAAGGAGATAGTAATTCAGCTGGACTGCATGAGCAGGAAACATCAGCAAATAACATAGGACAATATGTTATTAATGACTGATAGGACAATAAAAACTAAAATGCAAAAAACTAAAAGTATGTGAAATCTTGTGACTGAAACATGATGTGTATGGACTAGTATCTTACAGATGACATAAATGACATATTATAAAGCAATGGGTCATAACTGGAAGTTTTTTTTGTTTTACAAAGAAAGTGATACAATGAAGCTATTTGCAACACTGTTTGTTACAGTTGTTGTGCTACTGTTGATGGAGGCAGATGTGTCAGGAAAGGAATAATTGAGTGAAAACATGCCTACAGAGGACCTTGCTGTCTGAAAACAAAGGTGATGATCATGGTTATACGGTGCTGGTGACCGCAGTGATAGTGGGGTGATGGTGGAGTTAGTGATGTCAGGAACGAGTGCGGCACTGACTGCTTAGTGAGTTCTTCACCTGGATCATGAACTTGCTAAAAGTTAATATCCATTATCACTAATCTTTTTTTCCCTTTTACCCCTAATGTTAATAGCAAACCTCTGGAGACAATTTAACTACCGCAGATGAATAAATGAGCCTTGGAAGAATTAAATAGCTCTGTTAAGGTCACATAGTATCAGAGGCCAGAATGCAAAGATAGGTCCGTAAAGGCTCTACAGTCCATATATATTTTTCCCATGTTCAAGCTTTTATGTAAATTCTAGTTAATGAACTTATAGTGTTAAATCGGTTTTAGGAATAGAATTTAGTGATTAATCACTTTTATACAACACCCAGTGCTCATCACAACAGGTGCCCTCCTCAATGCCCATCATCCATTTAGCCTGTCCTTCACCCACCTCCCTCCATCAACCCTCAATTTGTTCTTTACAGTTAAGAGTCTCTTATGGTTTGCCTCTCTTTTTCGCTCTCTCTCTCTCTTTTTATTCTCTTCCCCTATGTTCATCTGTTTTGTTTCCTAAATTCCACATAGAGTAAAATCATGTGGTATTTATCTTTCTCTGACTGACTTATTTTGCTCAATATAATATATTCTAGCATTATGGCATTGCAAATGGCAAGAAGATTTCACTCTTTTTGATGGCCCAGTAATATTCCATCACACACACACACACACACACACACACACACACATCTTCTTTATTCATCGATTGACAGACATTTGGACTCTTTCTATAATTTGGCTATCATTGATAATGCTGCTATAAACATCATGTGCATGTGCCCTTCAAATCAGCAGCCCATATATTTAGACTTTCACCATGATGATTCCTATTTGTGATAGAAAAGGGGCACACACTCTAAAAGCCTGAGGATATAATGAAGAGGTTCTTTTAAAGTTTCAAATAGAATCAAGTAACAAGTGTATAAATATGATAAGCAAATACTAAAATCAGCCATTTTAGAGTTCAGTGATGTTAGAGAACAGTTTCCCTAAGTAGTAACCATGGAAGCCAGACTATAAGGGACTGAAACATTGGTGGTAAGCCTCCAGGAGATAAGGAGAGACAGGATGTTATTTTGAAGGAAGAAAGCAAAACCAACAGATTTTTTTTTCTTCTTTTGCTTATTAAAACAGGAAAGTCTCAGGCATCTTCAGGGCTTGCAGGAAAAAAAACTATAAGAAGTGAGAAGAAAATTTCTGGAGTATAAGGGAAAATGAAAGGGCATAGCACTGGGGAAATGAAACTGTGTGTGATTAAAACACTGGTAATTAAGCTGGCCAAAGCCACAGATTTAGAAACTAAAGCCATTTTATTTTCAAATAAATGGTCAGGTAGAGAATGAATCTTAGACTAAGAATTAGTTACAGCAATGGGGTAGAGATAACGGAAATGCCAAGATTCAGGCACTAAATTTAGAGGATCTGCTTCAAAAAAGGTAGTTTCTAAGAATGAAATCATTTTTCAAAGTGCAGGCAGATGAAGAGATCATATGAAGTTGAAAGAGGTGAACAAAACACAGCAATGGGGAAATCAGGAGAGATAATACTCACACATCTAGGCAGGTGGAGAAATAGGACCTTAAGACCAAGATAGGGTCCTGGCCAAAAGAGATTATGCTCTGAAAGGGGCTGCATACCTCTTTGATAAAGAATAAAGAAAGGGAGGGATGACTATAAAAACTATACAGATGACCAAACTGGAAAGAAGTTTAAGTAATCCTCAACAAATGGTTTCTCATTTCCCAGACAGGAATCTGGCCCTGTGGAGAAGAGAGTACAAAGGTGGAAGAAGAACCAGAAGATATGTAAAAGCCATTGTGGGGAAGTTAAGGCATGCTACAGACATGAGATATGGAGCTGGTGACAACCCCATGAACTTGGCTGAATGCTACATGATATGCCACAAATGGAAGGCACATGTTAAGCGATTAAATGTCCATTATCACACTATGAGAAAAAACATACTCCCAAAATTTTAATCACTCCATAAATGTAAAAATGTGTTCTGTGCAGAAGCAGTATATCTGCAACTATTAGAATACCAAGGGTTTTGGAATTAAACAGCCTCTCTTCCTTGAGGCAACTTCCTCCAACATTAGAAGCCATATGATAAACAAAACAACCCCAAGCTCCCATCTGGTCTCTGTGTAGCATGGGCAGACTGTGTAAACCCTCAGAATTTTTTTTCTTTTCTCTCTCTCTCTCTCTCTTTTTTTTTTTTTTTTTGGTATTGAACATGGCCTGCAGTAAAGTAAGCACCTGCACTACAGGAAAATAAGCCATGGCCATTCTAGCAAACAGATTTTGAAAACAAGGAGACAGTGCTTTTATTTGCTACTTTGTGTGTTTATTTAGGCAATGGCTTTCTTCCACAAGCCTAGCTTTCTATATTGCTCTGCACACACCATTCCCCTTGGATTTCAAGTGCTCTGCATATGGAAAGGGAAGTACTGTATGCACTTGAAATATTATCTTATTAAATTGTTTTAGTTCTTAACTCTCATACCCATGGGGTAGATCGGAAGGAAGCAGTGTTATTTAATTATAAAGTAACTCTCTCCTTAACCAAATGTTTTAAATTATACCAAAGCAATTTTTTCATTGGTGGCATTTAAATGGAAGTTATATACAGCCATCTCCTGGGGCATTAGTACTCTGTCCTCTACCCTTAATTTGACCTGAAGAGATTTCCCAGAGCTGAGTTAGCCAGCAGGTGAAGGAAGCGGAAACATGCCAACATGCCCATTAATCGGAACTCGAGACTTCAAGAACACATATATCAATGTTTTCTAAAAGCTCTTTCTAAAACGGCCTGGAAAAAGGCAGAAGGATTTTTCCTCTACCTGAGAATTATCTTCCTTTAAAGCACTTAGTTTTGGAAAGAATTTTCTTTTAGTGGGAAGCTAAAGAAACGGACCACGTCTATATAAGATGGTTGGCACAAAACAACAAAATATTGTTTATCAGAAAATGGAAAGTCTTAGGTGCAACATTACAAAGCAGATGCCCCGAGTAAATTCTTCAGAAACATATTTCCCCTGCCGGCGACCTTTCCACTGTCTGACAAACAAAGCATTCAGTTTCTGCTCTTCTCTCCTCCATCATAAATATCTTGAATCTCTCTCTCCCCTTGTGGTTTCTTCCCTCCTTCCTTCAAATACTGAACATTCAATTTTCCCTGGGCTGATCTGTGCTGCCTTCAAACTCCCATTATCTTTGTCTTTCACTGATCACCTCCCACAGTGCGGCTGTTCTCAACTGACCCTCCTTTCTTTTCGGTCTGCATCAACCTCCCCCTAGGCAGGCGGCCTCGCCATCGAGTTCTCCAAGAAAAATCCAGACAGACCATCGAATCGATCATGAGCTCATTACCAGAGCTGCCCTCTACTTCACCCAATACTTTCTTTACCCCATTCTCCTCCTCTATTTCTTCTCCTTCTTTGCAGTGTCAAAAAACGGAGACAGCCCATCCTTCTCCGTCAGGCCAAAACTTCCCAGACCCCTGACCAACATCTCCTCCTCCTGAGGTGGCCTGTCACCTATCCTCATCAATGGCAGCCTATATTCTGTCTCTTTCATCTGGCTCCTTCCTTTATGTCATTACACATAATCAGATCTACGTATGATGAAGGATCACCCTCTACCATCAAAATGCACTTGACCTTACTGCTCATTCATGGAGCCACCCTGAGACTCTGTTCTTCTCTCTTTAGTGCCTTCAAACGGTCCTCTGCTCTCACTCATTTGTGTTGAATGCAGACATGTTTAAAGATCCATTCAACCACACACACATGTGCAGCCACACTCACACACAAAAACTCATATGGGCAGACATGCACACATCACACCCTGTCTGGATTTTCTTTCTGCTTGACACTATTATACTCAACTTGTCTAGTATTTCTCCACACCTTCACTACTTTGTCTGTTTGCCTGGCTTTTCTTGCTCACAATGACACCCTATGTCTCCTTCCCCAACCCCAAGACCCTTCCAGTCAAAAATACTGCTCAGGTCACAGTCTTCAATCTTCTGCTCTGCAGCTCAGTGAGAGTACCCATGTTCATATCTACATTTTCTCAAATGACAGTTTTGCAAATGTCCCTCTGCTTCCTTATTCTCTGCTCACAAGAAGTAACATCCCACAGGAAAGCATTCTAATTTCAAATGAAGGGGGTCTCATCTAGATTTAGATTCTAAGGTACCTGAGTTTAGGAATCATATTTTCTATTTTATACACGTCTTACCTCTCAATTCCCTTGGAAAGACACTTTGCAGATAGTGAGCATACAAGGAAATCTTAACTGATCTCTCATCAGTGCTATGTTAAATGCTGAGAAGTAAAAGATACAAATAAAACACAGGTCTTGTTTTTGGAGTCCACCTGCATAGGCACAAAACTGTGACGGGTACAGTAGCATACACGCAGCATGGGATGGGAGTGAACAGGAGAGAGGAGGGCCTCGCTTCCGCTTCCAGGGCTCTCCGTCACACCTCATGATCACTTTCATCCAAATTCCTGCCTCACTCATTTCCTGGTCTTCAAGACCCTCCTCCTCTAACCAGAGGTTTGACAGAGAAGGAGTTCAGAGAGCAACGAAAGTCTGGTTTTCCTAATCCAACATGGGGATAACACGGTCTATCCTGCATACCCCATGGTTAACATGAAGATCAAATACACATTGTACTTGAAAGCAGTTTATATATTTTTTTATCCTTAGTTTTAATCTTTGATTTCTAGAGAAAAGTTGAACTTCCTTCCTAGCTGAATGAGTGACCCAAACCACAATGTGACACTAAGATTCTTCCCCAGGGACTTGCTCTTTTATAGAACTCACATTTCCTCTAGATTTATATTCACTTCATATTTTTAGCTGTTACCTCAGATGAAGAATATAGCCTCTCTGATTCCCAAAGTCCTTCTATTTCAGGTGATTTAATTTCTAAATCCCACTTCAAAATGACCTTGTGCTTTTAAATAATTGCATCTCTAAGTCTAGCAAAAATTTCCAAGTTGGTACCCTTCCAAGACTTCAAACCAAATTTGTCATGTTGTCTTAGGGATTCAGCAGCCCCTCCAGTCAGCACCAGGCTACTTTACTTTTGTCAATGACATACCATCTTAAAAACGCCCCAGGTTAGGAAAATGATTTTTCTTTACTTTCACTGCCCTACCCTCACATTGTTACTGATATTTTATGTACAAATTTGGTCTTCTTATAAATCAAGTATAAATCAAGTACTCCATCCTGTCACCTATGGTGGTGACTTTTCCATAACCACTCTTCCTAGTTTTGATGAAAATGTTGATAATAAGTTGTCATGTATTCAGGCTTATCCCCATCAGCATTTTCCGCACGTACCTCTGTTTCTTGTATCCTACCTCAAGCGATATCTCTGTTAAAAGTAAACACAACTCCTTTACTTTCCATCTGCAGCTATTTAAATACTTCCAAAGCCAACTCCATTCTTTTATGGCTGAAGACCTACCTGAATCTTTGAGGTTAATTTGCTTCTAGTTTCTTCCATCACTTAAAATATTTCACAGGCGTACACCAGCTTTACTCACTAAAATAAGATTTTATCAACCAAAAACAATTAATCAAACATGGAATGTATGTGTGTGTACCCTCTGGAGTAAGAATTTTAATGTTGCCTCTTGAACTCAACCCCGACAGCTCAGTCTGACTTTTAAAAATTGTCTATCGACTGGCTCCATCATCTCATTTCACGCATTTCCCTTATTTAGTCTTTATATTTCCGAGACTTGCTAATTCTTGCCTCTACATTTCAGGAATATTCTACCGTGACTAAAAAGCCGTTACCTTTTTTGGGGCTAAGCTAATTCCTATAATCTCTTAACAACTTGATTCCATATCCCAATTTTAGTTTCTTGTTATACTTACAATGCTTTACCTTGTAATTTATTTATACATTACTTATTTTATCACTTCTAATTTTCATGCACAAATTTTTACCCAATTAGATCATAGATTCCTGAAAATTTAGAACCTTTGTTATAAATGTCTGTATTTTTGACAGTATCTGGTATGGGCTGATGTGGGATAATCTGCTAATGATAACTGAATCAAATTAACACACAATTACAGGAAATATATAATTAGTTCCCAGTCATTCATATTTCTACATTACATCCTCAGGGAACTTTATGTTATTGTAGACACCAGATTTACAGTGGTGTCACACACAAAGTCTGTGTTCTATAAATAATCATATATACTTAATACTTAAAGTAACTGAGGCACGTCTTCTTTCATTTGTGTTCTCTCTATGTATGAAACAGAATTTTCTAGCAGTGAATGGACCCCAGTTTTGACAATGACTACAAACAGAGGCAGGAGTGAGGATAGGATACATTTGTGTTTTCTTTTTAAACCATCAGCCTTTCTTATTCCTCTAACAGGTTGCGTTTTGAATTAATTGCATGCAAAATGCTTCCTTGATATGGGAGAAAATTTAATAAGCTTTTGGTTATGTAAATGTGTTATAATACCTAGGAGACAACCATTTTGCATAATGATATATTTTTAAATAGGTTTCTTCCTGTCTCTATGAACTTACAATTCTGCTGCTTTGTTTTATTTTATTTGAATATGAAGGCCGGTCTGTGACTACGCAAAAGGGAGATAAGGTAGAAACTTGCTTTCCTCTGCTAAGCTTTGGCACATTAAGGGCAGTGGGATGGGGTGGAAGATAAGTGGTCATAAACTGTTTGGGGGTGACCTAGTTAGGGGAGGTAAACTGGCCTACCAAATGTGGTTGAAGGCAAAGCAAGGGACCTTTGCTCAACAAGGGACCTAGTCTTACAGATCCTGAAAGCAGTCATATCTAGAATTGAGTTGTGGTCATTCTTGCCTGTGTCTGACATTTTCAGTAAGTACTGTTGTGATAGTCAAGCTGTACTCTGAGTGACCAGCTTAGAAGAGCAGCTCGTTGAGGTGGAGGAAAACCATCTTGCGAGAGGGAAGCTGCACTTGAGGTGCAAGAAACAACCCCAGAAAAGCAGGACAGCAGTCTGAGCAACCCAGGGCAGATGGGTGGAAAAGTACAAGTGCCTTGGGACTCCCAAAAATACATGGAAAAAAGGAGCCTGGGAAAGGACACACTTCTTGCAGTTAGGAAGGCTGCAATCTAGGCAAATGGCTGCTTGGGCATTAAAGACTGATATCTGATGTCTGCAACATTTCAGTTAAATGCTTTAAAAACGTGCTGTTTTTCTGACCACTATTCTACACATCTCCCATCAACCAATACCACCCCCTCCTCAGCCCCTACCTCTACCTCCACTCCATCTGCTGGTCAATGGTAGGTTTTAAAACACACAGCAAAAGAGGTTGTTAGAAATAAGGCAGAAATGAAGGGAAATCTTGCAGAATAAACTGTTGTTAAATGCCAGAAAGAAAAAAAAAATGGTATGAACAAAGTTGTAAGCAAGATAAAATTAAAAATTAATTGACCAGTTTCTTGTTAATATTTTGCTTCAGTGCAAATACACAGAAGAACTACACTTGATAATATGGAAAAATAAGGGCTAATGTATTCTAATTTATGGATTCATTTATTCACACGCTCTAAAGAATAGGAATACAAAAACACTGTTCTTGTGTAGTCAATAATGCATATGTCCTATTTTGACTTACTCTCTCCCACAAATCCACCCTACCCCCTAGTCACGTAGATTGGAACTGTGTAGTCCAGAAACATACAAAAGCTTTTATAACAACTCAGGGATTACAAGAAGTCCCAGTGTTTAATAAAAGGTCCTTGTTTTAAAAGTAACTTAAATATAAAAAAAAACCCTACAAATTGCTGCTTCTTTCTAGAGCAATACTTTTTATTCTTGCCACAAAATATGTCAATACTGATGTTGATGGCAGCATTGTTAATTGCTGACTTTTCATAAATCCAGTTTTATAATACAGCTGCTGAAATTTTGGTATAATTTGTCTTCAACGATCCAGTATGGTCACAACGTAGATCTCATTAATCAAATATCCTGGTTTGCATAGAGATGTTGTACATGGGTCACCAATTATCCAGGAATTTGAGGGAACTAAAATAGTGAATTCCTCATTTGTTGTAAACATTATAAATTTTTAATGATTCTGATTATGCCTCTGGAGTTTGTGTTATTATAGGGTCATGTATGTCTACCAATACCCTGACAGCTGTGTAGAAATGCTGACTGCTACACCAGGTACCAAAGGCTTTACTCTATGTTTGACTATTCTGACTTATTCCTCAGTGGTCATAATCCTTGACTCGGCATAGTCCCTTTTTTGTGTACCTTGCAACTACTGCACGGCAGCTGCTGCAAAAATGAATAGGATATAGAATCCGTAACCACAGTGATTAAACCATGGGGATTTAGGAAATTTAACAACACTCTATTCCTGACAACCAGTGTCCTTGGACAGATTCACGCTGAGATAAAACTTAATCGTGATGTAGTTATTCGAAACCACTTCTAGCCCACATTATAATATGGGACTAATTTACATGCAGTATTGCCCATGAAATAGTAATACTGCTAATGACAATTTTTGCCAAATGGTAATATGAAGGCTGCAGGCATTTTGTTGCCAAAAAAACTCTCAACTAGATAATTCTATTTCTAGGTTTCATAATCTCCCCTAAACTATTCAAAGGTTCTTCCATTTCATACTTTCATATCAACCTTCTTTCGTACTCCATGATTAACACCAAATTTGCAAATGCAACTTGTTGAAATGATTTTATGTACAGTTCTGAGATATGCTAAAGTATATGGGAATGGTATATTCAGATTCTGAGTCAATTCTATAAGATTCCTTCTGTTGCCTGAGAAAGGATTCTATAGGTTCAAATGGATAAAAAGAATAATTGATCAAAAAGCATGCCACTTGACTGTAAACCACAAGAGATGTCTCTTTTTCTTTTTCTTCTTCTTCTTCTTTTTTTTTTTTTTTTTTTTTTTTTTTTAGGATAAGCAACTTCCTCCTTTATTTAAAATAAAGTTACTTCTTATTGGGTTGGAAAGCCAAATAAGGTAAACAAAATTGAGTTCACTAGAGGCTATATGTTAAGAAAGGTAGGTGGCACAAGCTTCTACTCTATCTAAAGACTTAAATTTAATCCAGTGATAGTCACTTAAAAAAAAAAAAAAGTAAAATGAGTATTTGGAAGAGAAATAAAGGGCAGGAATGAATTCACAAACATGGAGAATAAATGATGATGTGTGGCAGACATTTATTTTATTTAATATTTATACTTCACTCGTGATTATATTTAAAAGTTCTGTTTTAAAAATACTTTTTATCTGGCACGTACTCAATGCTGAGGGAAAGGAGGTGTTTTCTAGCAATTACTCTGCTCATTATCAATCAGTTTGAAGCTTTTTCTTGTGCTCTGTGCCTGTTGAAAACAGTTTCTGTCAAGAAAACCTGATTCCATTATACATGGTTCAGGAAAATGAGGTCTTTGGGGTTCCTGTGCCAGGTCCTGGAGCTGTGCTTTTAGGCCACAAGTCCAAAATCTCTAGGGCCTAAGCCTTGTTTTGGATTCAAAAGTACCTGTGCTATTCCCTTGTTATTTCAGTAGCCCATCAGGGTACAGATTCAGAACGTGATACCAACAAGGCCTAGGTTTCAAGTGCTGTTTCAGCTTCCATGGGTCTGTTGACAACATTCTCGTTTATTTTGCATTAGAATCTGGCAGTTTTATTAACTCTCCATTTTAAAAATTTTATCTCCCACAACAAGGAGTTCTTAATTGATTGGTCCATTACCACAAAGTCTGTCATGAATATGAATGTTATATAAATGTTTGCCTTTGAGTGATTTCAGCATTTTTGCTGTGTACCATGTGTGTACAGATGATTCATTGCTCTTTGAGAAGCAGTGCAGTGCAGAATATCTACATGAACTTATTTTTCTGTCCACACAAGAGTCTTCATTCAGATAGGCTATTTCCATATCTAAAGCATTTTCTCATATATATATAATATATGTGATATATATATAGAATACACATACATGTATATAAATATATACCATATATATAAATGTCAACATATATAAATATATACTTATATATAAGCTAATTTATATATTACATGTGGTTATATAATTTAATTCACAGAAAACTATTTTGTTTCCTATTTCCTGAGGGTCTCACAGCCTCTTGTCAGGCCTACCCAAACTTTGGATGAATCATCCCTAGCACATGCAGCCTTAATAAGGTAGTAACTTATGGAAGCTATAAGATAACTCTGAGCCTGCTGTTTTTTGACAGATATAATCTGCCCAAAAGACACAACAACCCAATAATGGCAAATTCAACAATCCACTAGGGAAAACAAGTGGACTCTAGGACTAAGAACACAGAGTGAAACATTAGAGTATACGAAAATCAAATTATCTTCAAAGAGTATTAAATAAAATTTAAATGTTAGTTTAAGAGGATTAGAGATTCAAAAAATTACAAAAGAAATCAAACGAATGTTTTTGGAGAGCCTGGAAAACCTACAGAAGAAAATAAAAATAAATAAAAGATAGAAAGCCCAAGGGTGAATTATAAGCTGCTCTACGAGAAAGGAAGAGTGAGAAAGGAAAACAGTTCACAACCAAAGAAAGAAAATGCCTGAGGGCCACTGAGACAACACTGATGTCACAAGGCACTATGGCTTGTGCACTGTTAATTTACCTGATTATATAAAATATTATAACAATGTCTATTGTGAGATTCTTCCTTAACAAACTACAAAAAGTTCTTGTAAATCAGTAAGAAAACATAAATAATCATAATAAAGAGGGAGAGGTCACCTAGGGATACGAACAAGAGATATCCAGAAAAAATACAAATCACTAACAAACATAGGAAAAACTTCTCATCTTACTAGTAATCAAGGAAAGGTAAGTTGAAACAATAATATGATCATTAAAATTACTTAGCAAATATTGTTAACTTTTTTAGATAAATTGTTTAAAGTGATAATACCCTGTGTTGGCAAGGCAATACCAGAAAGGTATGCTTTTATGAAAGTTAATTTGCGGGACAAATTAAAATTAAAACAACAAAAACAAAAACTGGGGTGGCTGGGTGGCTCAGTCAGTTAAGTATCTCCCTTTGGCTCAGGTCAAGGGTTCTGGGGTCAATTCCCACATCAGGCTCCCTGCTCAGTGGGGAATCTGTTTCTATCTTTCCCTCTGTCCCTCCACCTCCACTCATGTTCTCCCTGCTGTCTCTCAAATAAATAAATAAGTAATCTTTAAAAAATGGAAAAACATAAATATACATATCTGTGATTGAGAATTCCAATTACAGGAATGCATCTGTGAGAAAATTTATACAGAGTCATTGACTATAGCACTTTTTACAATAAAAATGGCCAACAACAGAAGAATGGGCAGTGACTGACAAATGCTGTGCTGTAAATAACTGTAACATTATCATCAACATACCTCTATCACAAACTATAAAAAAAGCAACAGAAAGAGAGTTGTGTTATATTGTGAAGTGCAAAAGGCCAGCTGTAGCACAAAATAAATAATAAGACCTCACTGGGGAAAAAACAGGAACTAGATATGTTTATATTATATTATATTATACATATTATATTATATTATATTATATTATATTATATTATATTATTATATTAATAGGTATGTTCTAAATTCATTTCTAAACACATATAGACAGATATACAGATACACAGATATATGATGTAAGATAAATATATATGTGACATATATAGATGTGATGCACAAAAATCCTGTGGAAGAATGGAAGGATACATATGGTTTTATTTTTTAAGATTTTATTTATTTGACAGAGAGAGATCACAAGTAGGCAGAGAGGCAAGCAGAGAGAGAGAGAGAGAAAGAGAGGCTCCCTGTTGAACAGAGAGCTCAATGCGGGGCTTGATCCCAGGACCCTGAGATCATGACCTGAGCCAAAGGCAGAGGCTTAACCCACTGAGCCACCCAGGCAGCCCTACATATGGATTTTTAAAAATACTTTTTTATTTTAGTGAAGAAACACATAACTTTTACCTTCTTAACTGTTTCCAAGTGTATTGAGTAGTATGGAATATATTCACACTGTTGTGAAACATCTCTGGAACATTTCATTTCTGAATTCTGAAAAGTCTATACCCATTAAACAATAACTAACCTTTTTCTCTGTTGTCTTTCAACTGTACGAACTAATTTTTCTTTTTTTTTTTTTTTAAGATTTTATTTATTTCACAAGTAGGCAGAGAGGCAGGCAGAGAGAGAGGGGGAAGTAGGCTCCCCGCTGAACAGAGAGCCCGATGCGGGGCTCGATCCCAGGACCCAGGACCCTGAGACCTTGACCTGAGCTGAAGGCAGAGGCTTAACCCACTGAGCCACACAGGTGCCCCGCCAACTCATTTTTCAAAGAAAACCTTATTTCTGGGAATGAAGGGCATATATACTGTTTTTATTTTTCTTTTCTCCTCTGTCAGAAAGAAATTCCAGAGAAAGTAGGAAAACTGTCAGATTTATTTTTATTTTTATTTTTTTTAAAGATTTTTTGATTTTTTATTTGACAGACAGAGATCACAAGTAGGCAGAGAGGCAGGCCGAGAGAGAGGAGGAAGCAGGCTCCCCGCTGAGCAGAGAGCCCGATGTGGGGCTCCATCCCAGGACCCCCGGACCATGACCAGAGCTGAGGCTGAGGTTAAAGACTCTGGCAGAGACTTTAACCCACTGAGCCACCCGGGCACCCCCAGATTTATTTTTAAATGTATATTACCTGTTATTGGAAAGGTTTGACTCTTCATTCAGGAATTTATGTTGTAATATACTGTATAAACAATAAGTTTAATTAGGAGTTGGAAAATCTACAATGTATGTTGAATTTAAACTATTTTACATCATGAAGAAGCTTTTCATTAGCAATGATTTATGACAAGACTGAAAAAATAACACACAAGCAATTTATTTTCCAGGATTATTACAAAAGTCAGTTGCAAGGCAACAGTACACTCTGTGAAGATATCATTGACCCTTACAACTCTTATTTCAGAGAAAGTGTCGCGGTGTATCTTTCTTTACTTTTAGGCTAAATTCTTCATATAAGATACATGTGTGTTCAGTTTTTTAACTGAACTCTTAACAAAAGAATTGGGTTCAAAATTTTTATGAAATTTCTCATGTTCCCCTTCTTACTAATGGAACATAATCACTTTTGAATGATGATGAGAGAACTTCCACACTTAGCTAAAATATTATAAGGAAAAGAATGTAAAATAGGAAGATAGAAAAGAACATGTAAAAGAACGTTTCATCAGAAGCAAATATTTTTAGGCTCTCAGGAGTTAACAATGTGAATTCAACATGCTCCTTCAATAAACCAGCTTGATACTAGATTACCTTTCCACATACCTGAATGGAAACGCCACTGTGACCTAGTGGTAAAGAAACCCAGACTGTGTTCAAATATCAGCATCACCACCCACTAGCTGTGTAAACTTGGGGAGGTTGCTTGGTCTCTTCTGCCTCAGTTTCATAATCTGTATTGTGTGAATAAAAACAGTATTTCCTAAAAAACCAAAATAATTCTTTTTTTGGTTATAATCCATATCAATTTCCTAATTCCCTCAGCTAAAACGCAGATCATCGTCTGCACAAGTAGGAGCAGAGGTGAAGTCATGTGAAGGTTTTACTTGGCCTCCATGTCTCAGCTGCCACAAAGTCAATCTTCTTATGAGAAGAGAAATGAAAGAATAGGTTGTGTCCTAATCTAAATTCTATAAGAAATTACTGATGTCCCTCTGAAGGATTGAAGCTAGTTTTTCAAAACATACTAATACAAGTAAATATTATGTCTTACTAAAAATATAATATGTGAAAAAATAACTGCAACTATTGGACACATTTTTAAAATGAAAGTACATTTAAAATGAAAACTGACATTGTGGCCAATATATGCCATGGTTCCCTAGAAATTTATGATCCACTCTCACTAGCCAACTGGAATGTTTTTAAAACACTGTAATCAAATTCTAAACCCACTCTTCTGGTACCCCCTTCTGAAGTTAATGCTACAAGTTAAGCTTTTCTAAAATGTGTTGTACTTACCTATTTTATTTGTTGTTATTTGCTTTCTATTTATCACTTTGTTTTTTAAGATTTTACTTATTTATTTGTCAGAGAGAGAGAGAGCACAGCAGGGGTAGCAGTAGGCAGAGGGAGAAGCAGGCTCCCCGCTGAGCAAGGAACCTGATGTGGGACTAGGTCCTAGAATCCAGGGATCATGACCTGAGCCAAAAGCAGATACTTAACAATGGAGCCACCCAGGTGTCCCTGTTTTCTATTTATCACTTTAAGGATCAGTATAACCAGAACCCTTTTAAAAGCTTGCCCAAACACATAATATCGTATATGATTATAAGCAGCACAGACTTTCACTTACTTAGACATACACTGAGATTTGTTTTGGAAGGAATTCTTTATTGATTAACAGAAAAAAATTCATCCAGAAAACATAATATTGGCCTAATCAAATGTACAGTAACTGACAAAAGACAGGTGCCAGAAAGCTTTGTGTAAATCTACTACATTTTAATACAGGCATACCTCACAGATATTGTAGGTTAGGTTCCAGACCACTGCAATAAAGCAGATACTGCAATAAAGTAAATCAAATGAAAAGTTAGGTTTATACTAAGCTGTAGTCTATTAGGTATGCAATAGCATTGAAAAAAATGTTCTTAATTTAATTTTTAATTTTTTTTCAATGTTCTTCATTGAACAACTCTTCATTGCTAAAAAAAAAAAATTCTAACCATCAATATGAGTTTCAGCAAATCATAATCTTTTTGCTGGTGGAGGGTCTTGCCTCAATGTTGAGAATTGCTGCCTGATTAGTGTAGTGGTTGCTGAAGGCTGATGTGGCTATGACAACTTCTTAAAATAAGACAACATTGAAGTTAGCCACGTCAATTTCTCTTCCTTTCACAAATACTTCTTCAAAGCATACAGTGTTATTTGACAGCATTTTACTCACAGAACTTCTTTCAAAATTGGAGTCAATCATCTGAACCAGCCACAGCTTTATCAGCTAAGTTTATGCAATATTCTAAATCCTTCATTGTCAGCTCAGAATCTTCCCCACATCTTCACCAGCAGTAGATTGCATCTCAAGAAACCACTCTCTTTGCTCATCCATAAGAAGCAAATGTTCATCTGTTCAAGTTTGATCAAGAGATTGCAGCAATTCAGTCCCATCTTCAGGATTCATTTCTATTTCTACTTCTCTTGCTGTTTCCACCACATCTGTAGCTACTTCCTGCACGGAAGTCTTGAACTTCTCAACATCAACCATGAGGGTTCTTCCAAACTCCTATTCATATTGATGCTTGAAGCTCTTTCCATGAATCACACATTTTCTAAAGTTTTGATTTTTTTTTAAATCTATTTGAGAGAGAGAATGAGAGAGCACAAGTAGGGGGAGCAGCAGAAGAAAAGCCCAATGCAGGGCTCAATCCCAGGATTCTGGGATCATGGTCTGAGCTGAAGGCAGATGTTTAACTGACTGAGCCACCCAGGCACCTCACACATGTTCTTAATGGGATCTAGAATGGTAAATCTTTTCCAAAAGATTTTTAATTCATTTTGCTCAGATCCATCAGAGGAATCACTGTTGGTGGCAGCTATAACCTTACAAAATATATACCTTAAATAATAAGACTTAAAAGAAAAATCACTCCTGAGCCACTGTCTGCACAATGGATATTATATTAACAGGCGTGAAAATATTAATTTCCTTGAACATTTCCACCCATGCTCTTGGGAAACCAGGTGCATTATCAATGTGCAGTCATATTTTCAAAGGAAGCTTTTTTTTTTCCTTGAGCAATAGTTCTCAACTGTGGGTTTAAAATATTCAGTAAACCATGTTGTGAACAGATGTGTTGTTCAGGTGTTGTTATTTTATTTATAGAGCACAGGCAGAATAGATTTAGCATAACTCATATGGGCCCCCACAATTTTCAGAATGGCAAAAGAACACAGGCTTCACTTAAGTTCACCAGCTATTACCCTAACAAGGGAAATAGCTTGTCCTTTGATGCTTTGAAGCCTAACACTGACTTCTCTCTAGCTATGGAAGTCCTAGATGGCATCTTCTTTCAACAGAAGGCTGTTTTGTCTACACTACTTCTTCATCAGTACTTGCTGCTCTGATGTTATGGAGACAGTGTCTTTCCTTAAACCTCATGATCTAACCTCTGCCTTCTTCACATTTTTCTTCTAAATCTTCCTCACCTCTCGCAGAGGTCATAGAACTAAAGAGAGTTAGGGCTTTGCTCTGGATTAGGCTTTGGGTTAAGGGAATGTTCTGGCTGCTTTGATCTTCTGTACAGATGACTCAAACTTTCTCCATATCAGCAACAAGACAATTTCACTTTCTCATTGTTCTCATGTTCACTGAAATTAACATTTTTTGTTTCCTTCAAGAATTTTTCCATTGCCTTCTCAGCTTGGCTGGTGTTTGGTACAAGAGGCTTAGCTTTCAGCCTATCTCAGCCTTTGACATACCTTCCTCACTAAGTTTAGTCATTTCCAGTTTTTTTATTTAAAGTGAGAGACATGTAGTCTTCCTTTGACTGGAACACTTAGAGGCCATTGTAGGTTATTGGCATTGCAATACTGGTTTGTGTCAGGGAATAGGGAGGTCAGAAGAGAAAGGGAGAGACAAGAACTGCAAGACAGTGAAGCAGTCTGAACACACAGGACCCTTATTAAGTAAGCTCATCATCTCATACGGGTACAGTTCATGCCCCAAAACACTGCAATGGTAACATCAAAGATCACTAATCATAGGTCACCATAACAAATATCACACTAACGAAAACTTTTGAAATACTGAATTACCAAAATGTGACATAGACATTCAAAGTGAGTAAATCTTGTTAGAAAAATGACACTGATAGATTTGCTCAATGCAGGGTTGCCACAAACTTTCAATCAGTAAAACTCACAGTATTTGCAAAGCACAATCAAATGAAGGACAATAATAAAATGCATGCCTATAATAAGCATAAATCCCCTATGGTTTTGCCTGTGTTGATGAATATTGTCATTCACTTGAAAATGCTAACTGAACATCTTCCTTTACATGCTACAATCTTTTACAAGCAGGAATGCAGAGAGTTGAGCAAAAGCAGAGAGAGTTAGTTATAACCAAGTAGGTGAGATAATGAAACTGAATGACTGCTGATACCTTAAAGTATAGTGAACTACAGGGATGGCTTAATATCTGTTATTCATTAACCCACAATTTGATATGTAAACATTATATAAATTATATTTAGTATTATGGATTTTTTAAAAATTCAGAGATAAGAAAAGAAAATTCACTTCCCTGGCCAACTAAACCATAGCCCCTTTCTTTCTTCACCTTCAACACAACCCATCCCCACTCACAACTGAGTTTATAGCTACAAAATAAAATCTGCTTGAGTCTCCAAGGGTTTTCATCTGCATATGTGCCATCTACCCGCATCTGTAACTGTACTCTGGTTTCCTTCCTCTCCTTCCAAGCTCCTAAATGAAGAAAGGTTCTCCAGTTTGTACCAGAAACCATCCGTCTCTCACCTACTCAAAGGCAAGCTTTTATCCTCTTGGTTCCTTATGTCATCAAATTTCTCCTCTCTTCAGTATAATTATCATCAGCATATTAAAGCATGTTACCACCTTAAAAACAAATCAAAACAATGCTCCTACCTGACCATACATACCTTGCCAATATCCAATTCATTTGTTCCACTTTCTAATAAAGTTCCCAGGAAGAGGTGTCTTTACTGACTACTTCCAGTTATTCTCTTCCTATTCATCCCTAAATCGAATCCATTTATGTCAAGCAGATTTCTGCCCTTTAAAAATGCACGGAAGTGAAGGACTCTCAGGAAGTTCATCAACAACCACCATGTTGCTAAGTCATCAGTCAGTGATCTGTCCTCATTTATTTGCCCATCAGCATTACTTGAAACATTTGCTGATGTCATTCCCTTTTCTTGATGTGGAGTACAAGACACTACACTCTTAGTTTTCTGTCTTAATGATCAGTTCATTTCAGTCTCTGTTATATCCTTTTTGTGTGTCCAAAGGTTAACATTGGAGTAAGCAGACCTCTTCAGGTCACAGTCCTCAGCTCTCTTCTCTACTTACAACCACTTTCTTGGTAAGAGAATACAATTTTATTAATTTTAAGTATCCACTGGAAACCTCCATATTTTTATCACAACTTAGACCTCTCCTGAACTCCAGAGTTGTATATATGATGCCTTTATTTGAATGTGAAATACATATCTCAGGTTTATTATGAAGCAAATCAAACTAGTGCTCATCTTGCAAAACCTGCTTCTCCCATGGTCTTCCTCATCTCAGTAAATAACTGAGCAACTATAAGTTGCTCAGGACAAAAACCTCAAGATCAGTGAGGTTTTTACCTTCTTTTTGATTACCTACTTACCTTCAAATTCCATGCCTAGTCAGTTATGAAATCCTGTTGGTTCTTTCCTGAAAACATAGCCAGACTCTAGTAATCTGTTACCATCTCCACCACCTCTTACTACCATAACAACCACCCTCATTCAGTGCAGGCACAGTCATTTTCTCTCCTGGGTTATAGAAATGCCCACCCTCCTGTCTCTCTCCGAAGTGGTCTCCCAGCTTCCAGTATTGTCCTCCTAACTGTTTCTCAGCCTAGGGGCCATGGTGATCCACTTAAAATAGCTGTCAGAAAATGCCACTCCTCTACACAAAATCCTCTGGTGCTACTTCATCTCCCTTCAGAGAAACATCCAAAGTTCACACAATGGTCTATGTAATGATATGAGTTCTCACTCTCTCTTACCACTCTGACTTCACCTGCTACTACTGCCTCCCTCACTCAGTTTGTACATGCCATGCTTCCTCTAACTTGCCAGCAAAGCTCTTGTTTTATATCTTCCATTTACTATTTCTTCTGATGGAAACTATTTACTTCAAAATAGCAGCCTGGCCCCCTCCTTTTTCCCTTCTGATTCTTTTTTTTTTTTTTTTTTAAAGATTTTATTTATTTATTTGACAGAGAGAAATCACAAGTAGATGGAGAGGCAGGCAGAGAGAGAGAGGAAGGGAAGCAGGCTCCCTGCCCAGCAGAGAGCCCGATGCGGGACTCGATCCCAGGACCTTGAGATCATGACCCGAGCCGAAGGCAGCGGCCTAACCCACTGAGCCACCCAGGCGCCCTTCCCTTCTGATTCTTGCTCACACATCACTTCCTTACTGAGGCCCACTGAACACTCTCTTCGAACTTTATTTCATTCCCCCCAGCAACTCTGTTTCTTTTTTATTCTTCTCCATCCACCAGGCAGATTCTATAAAGAGTTGATGAATGTGATTATTGTAGACTCTCACCCACCAAAATACAGACTCCCATGATCTCTTGTGTAACTTCTGTACGATGGTATCATTAACCCCTTAAAGCAGGGCTTGGCCCATAGGAAGCATAAATTAATATATTAATTTTATTGACACTAATAATAATTAACATAAATATTTAAATAAATATTAATATGATATATTACTAATATCAATGTATTCATTATTAATGAATAAATTATTTATTGTTAGAAACTTCCAGTTTGGCATTTCTTAGCATTAGCTTGAAAGAGTCTTTTATAGGAAGCCGGGCTGGTTTCTGACCTCTGAGATTACTACTAAATCATCAAGGGAGGAGAGATAATCTCTGTTTGAATCCTTCTATATCAGGGCCCTCAGTTACCCATCGTGGATCTCCACGGTCCCCCTTCCCACTCCTGCCTTCTGTCTAGTCCCTGACCGTATCATCCATATTGCATATGGGGAAAGTAGCAAGAACTTGTATTTTACAAGCCTTGATACCTGAATTCAAACCCTGATGCCAGCCTTATAGAGCTAAAGACTAACTATTAAGAAACAGTGCAGTGACATTTCAAATGGGATTTAGAAACAAATAACAACAAAAATCCCATTGAGAAAAAAAAGAAACAACTTTTAAACATGTGAAAAATGTGCTATATCACTTCATGAAATAAATGCAAAACAATATTTATAATATTTTCTCACTTACTAAATAACATATTGGAAAATACTCCATGCTGGGAAGGTGGTAGGGAACTGGCTCCTCATGAAGGGAAAATTATTTGATACAACTCTTGTAAGAGTATTAATCACTCTTTATACTAGTAATTCAAGTTATGAGCAATAACAATCTGAGATGCATGTAGAGATTAAAACACGAAGATACTCATCGTCACCTGTTATACCAAAATGTTAAAAAATGACCAACATCTTTTAAAATACTAAGCAAAGTATGGTTTGTTCACAGAATTAATCATAATCATTTGTAATATTTCCTATTATATAGGAAAGTGCTTATTATGTTGTATTAAGGAAAAAAATTCTTCTTTTAAAAAAATATTTATTTATTTGAGAGAAGAGAATGCATGAGCAGGGAATGAGAGCAAAGGAAGAGGAGAGAGAGAATCTCAAGCAGCCTCCCCGCTGAGCATGGAGCCTGAGGTGGAACTTGATTTAATGACCCTGAGATCATGACCTGAGCCAGAATTGAGTCAGATGCTTAACCAACTGCACCACCCAGGAGCCCCTAAGGAAAAATATTCTTTTTGAAATGTATGGGGTATTGGGACGCCTGGGTGGCTCAGTTGGTTAGCGGCTGCCTTCGGCTCAGATCATGATCCCAGCGTCCTGGGATCAAGTCCCACATCGGGCTCCTTGCTTGGCAGGGAGCCTGCTTCTCCCTCTGCCTCTGCTGCCACTCTGTCTGCCTGTGCTTGCTCTCGCTTTTCTCTCTTTGACAAATAAATAAATAAAATCTTAAAAAAAAAAAAAAAGTATGGGGTATTAACTTGCTAAACATGAATAACTCAAGAATGCTTAAGATGGGGGAGCTAGACTGGCAGAAAAATATAACAACTATTAGCTATGAGTGCCTCTGGATGTTGGGACTACTTTAATAGCAATACTATGAAAATTACAATTACTATTACTATTAAAATACTAAGAGAAATTATTACTTTAATAGTAATTTTTAAAAATTTGCCTATTCCCCTAAGGAATGTAGATACATTCAAAGATGCTAATATTATTTAAACAATAAATTTTATATTGTTGTATAAATCATATATAAATATTTTAATATATTATATATTTATATTTTATATATTATATATATTATATAACAATATATACAAATATATTGTTATATTTTTTATAAAATCAATAAAATTTTTTATTTGATATCCAGTCTTTTATTTTCATATAACTCAATCTTTATTCTCCCTTAGTCATATAAGTGCCCAGTCCCTCTACAAAGGATCCTAATTTTCTTTTGGGGACTTCTCAAGTCTTCCTGTTCTGATCCCCTCTCCCCCTCACCCCATCCTCTTGTTACTTATCCATCCAGAGGTCTTTACCTTAGGGTCAGTATTAAATTAATCTTGCCAGTATTTACACAGAACAGTAACAGATCTGCAATTAATAAGGCTAAATGAGTAGAGCCACTCAAATTGTAGGGAAGCAAACTTTGCTGTCAATGGATATCAGCAGTTGTAGAGATGTGGGGTTTGAATTAATGCAGCTTAATATATTTTTATTTTCATGGAGATATTCACATCTATTTATGTTTTAAATTTTGAGAAATTATATTTCAACCTCCTGTTACTCTGATAAAGGTAATAATAATTCCAATAATCCTTGTCATTATCATAATAATTTCAAATTTAAATAGGTGTATTTCACTATAAAATTTTGATAAGCTACTTAAAGTCACATCATTCTCTACCCAAAATGCAAAATTCAGAGAAAACATTTTCATAAAATTCTTTTTAGGGGGAGAGAAGAATTCAGTGGTGTTGTGTAATGCAGATTTATAAATCTTTCACTCAAAATCTTTCACCAAATCTGAAGCATTCATCTGTGGTAAGACAGAAATTAAAAAAAAAAAATAGGCTTTAAGAATTTACACCTAAGATGGCCTTATGCAATCTCTAGTTCTTTTTCTCTATAAATTAAATCAGTCTAACGTCTTAAGCCTCCACTGAATAACAGTTGCGTGAAAGGCATGGTGACAGGGTAACCTCTACCAGCGAGAATCAGCTTGAAGGTAAAATTCATCCCTCCTCATTTTGTCACAGTTTCAATACCCGAACCAAACCAAGAGTTGGACACCTAACTGACTGAGCGAGCCAGGTGCCCCAATAGATGTATTTTCTATCAATAATTTGTAACACTATGTTTTCCTCTTTTCTGCTCTATCATATTGATAGAAGTTATCCTGACCTCCAAACTTTTTATAAGCTTGCGTACAAGCTTATAAATGTAATGTAGTTTATTTCCTTTCGATTGCTATCATATCATCATTTTATCCTCCATCACAGAAAAGTTATAAATTCTGAGCACTGAATAGGCTTTCAGAAACTGGGTAAACCTATTTTTCATGTGAGAAGTGTCTGAGATTTGACTATCTACATTCTATATCTTATTCAACAACTTAAATTCTAGACCTTGATCATTCATTCATTAAACTAGCATTTTTTTATCATATGCAATGTATATTCTAGACATGTCATAAAGAACAGTAAGACAGACTCAGCTGCTGAGCAAATAATCTCAGGCATGATAAGTATATAAAGGAGATGTTCATGGAGCTCAGAACTAGGGACCCTAAAGAGAGTCCCAGAGAGAGCTGAAGTGGAGAGTATTAAAGACAGAGAGAACAAAGACCATTAGGTAGGAAAGTCAAGGTGAACTTTCAGTATTCAAAATGAGCCCCAGATGGCTTGATACAGAATGGCAAATGAGGAAGGAGCCGAACAAAGTCGGGATGGAGATATGAAGATTTACTTCTTTAATCTTTATTTTTTACTTGTAATGAGTAACTAAAGATACTGAATTAGGAGTGACATGGTCAATGATACAATCTATCACAACATTTGAAATTTCTCTTGAATCTCTGTATCAGTATTTGTCATTTTCATAAGTAATACTGTCCTTGTGTGATCTCTACATTTTTATCACCTCATTCTCCTCATTCAAGTACTGAACACCCTAGCAGAAGCACAGGTTAGGCTCCATCAGTATGCTAGAAATAGGAGATATTGCAGGTGGCCTGATAAACTGACCTCCAAACTTTTCATAAATAGACCTACTCTGATCCCAAACCCAGATTTTCCCATACCACATTCCTATAAGCTTAACTGCAGGAGTTAACCATTGTTACGAATGTCTTGTTAAAATGGCAGTCCAGCAGTCTCTTCTCTCTTCCTGTTTTCTCTGTAAGATGGAAAAACTATCTATCCAGATTGCCTAGTAGTCCCCTTTTAAAGCCTTGAATGTTCTTGTCATTTGGTTATATCCACCTCCAACGAGTATTTAGGGCACTTCTCAATGTTCTTACTGAACCTGTTTTTCTTCTAATTAGCGTCACCTTGGGTATATTTTTGATATCCAATATGGATGGCCCTTTCAAAGCTTCATAACCTCAAATTCAATGTTTTCTTGTATTTTCTCATTCCACACATGTCCAAGACTTAACCCATCTTGTTATGTGAAGAAAAGTAATTTCCTTTCACTCACTGCAGTGTTTCGAACCTTAGCCCCTGAATTTCCTAAAACCATAGAACTCCACATTCTTGACTTCCTTGGTCTTCTTGGTAAGTTAAAATACCACCAAATGCTACCTTTGCCAAAGGGTAGTCCAGACAAGATAAAAGGACAAAATGTAATTTTTTTAAATGTGAATGCCTAGCTATGAATAGGGAGTAAGAACTTGATAGAAGATAATCGGTAGGCTTGCAGTGCTCAAAAAAGGGAAAATAGAAAATGAATGCTCAAAAAGGAAATGCTCAAAACCACTCTATGCTCATTTCCACCTGTGATTTATATTTCTCTGATATACAGCACCATTAACAGGTCCCTCCTTCTCAAGTCCCATGTGACATTTTTGTATATCCTACTCTTTCTTAACTATATTCTAGCACAAAAATATTTCTATAAGTTTATTATTTTCAAGTGTGTATGTTTATATATCTATTTATGATACCAACTTCTTTCATGGAGGATTTGAGAAAGTACCCTTTCTAATTACTGAACAGCACTCTCTTACATCTTAAAACCAAGTTGCTCATGGGATAATGAGTAGTGGTTCTCAGAGTGGGGTCTGCAGACCAACAGCATCATGATAGCCTGAGATAATACCAGAAACTCAAAATCTGGGTCCAGGCCCAGACTGACTGAGTCAGAAACTCTGGGGTGGGGTCCAGTAACGTGTTTTTGGCTTTAGCCGCTGTTAACCAGCTTTCCAGGTAGTTTTGATGCTCTCCAAAGTTTGAAAACATGAATAATTTTCTTTCACCTTGATGCACATATAAAAATATCTGGCTTTTAAGTAATGCCACCTAGGACTCACCACAGACCATAGGAATATAATCTTTAGGCGAGAGCCCTAGGTTTCACAAAAAATCTGATACACAATGAGAGTGGAACCTCACAGTCTCCTTCGTCTCCCACATAGACCTCCTACACTTCAATCTGCTTCTCCTCAGTGGAATACTCTGCAAAGTTATCCTGAACCTCTTGCTTTCCAATTCCTCAGGCCTCTGTCCTCATCTTACTCATCATCTCTCTAGTACCACACTGCAGTTCCATCATTGGGCATATGATATGAGAACATGGTCTTTAATCTTCTTTAGTCACTGCTGAATTTCAAGTTGTTATAGTTGAATATAGTTGTTATAGTCTAGTTATAGTTTTATAACTAGAAACAAATTTCTTTTAAAAATAGTTAATATTAAAATGTTTTAAGTAATTGAGCAAAATTTTAAGATTAGAAAATTATTTTCAAAAGACCAATTATTTCATAAGTAATTATTTCATTATTATAAGGAGTAATAATAAAACTAAATTGATTTATAAAAATATAGTACATTCATGAGTAGATAACCTAAATATACCCATATAGGTACTACTGATACTTTTTTACTTCATCAACAATAAAATTGTAGAAAAACAACCTGAAAGCACTGAATATATGTATGTATGTATGTATGTATGTATCTATATACACATGCATATGTGTATATGTGCGTATTTAAGTTGTTAAGGAATACTGTTTAATTTAATCAAGCCCATTATTCTGTTTATCAACAATGATCAATTTTGGTATATTATGATAATATAATCCACCTGTCTATAAATGAGTAATATCCAAATATAGAGATCTCATTTCTTTCTCATCCTTGAAATTAAATATTTTCTATTGTAAGGTAATTAAGATAATATGATTCATTGATTTACTGCAAATAAAAATAATTTGGTTTAAGCATATGTCAGTGTATGTTTTAAACTGCGTCAGTGTATGTTTTAAACTATGTGTGTAACTAAAACCTCAGTAATCCAAAATGTGTATAAAAATTATAAGTTTGAACATTAATGACACATATTAGAAAGTACAAAATATATTTATTTGAAGGATACAAACTTTTAAAACATTTATGTTCTAAACTTTAAGCTTTTTAATATAAATGTCAGCATTGTAAATCATATATCTAATGTTATAGATTAAAATTTTAAGCTTTTTTTTCCGCAGTGGCTCTTTTTGTATAATTTGGGTTGGACTCATTTTGACATCTTGAAATGGAGCTTAAGGTATGCATTGAATTATAATTATGTTATGGTTTATGTTACTGCATCAAAGTATCTTTCATATTCCTATTTAAAACTCAAATAGAAATGACTTAAATCAAGCCCTAATGAAGCTAAATTTCTTTTTGATAAGAATAATACAACATATAATATACCTGTAGTAACTTGTTGAAAATATAATAGACCTGTAGTAACTTGACTTACTTGTTCGGCCACAGTTCAGAAAAATCATTAACTCCCTCTTGTTTTCTCCATAAAGAAGTTTTTCCTTGCTTTTCTGGATAATCAAGATTTTTTCTTCATTCTACCAAAACCCTGAGGCCTATGAATGATCTCAAAGCAAGTAGCTGTTCTAGAGAACAATGTATTGTCTCAATCTGCAGACAAACATTTAGAATAACAGTTACTATGGATTTATGATTAACTGAAAACAAGAATACTTATGCACCATGGAAAGCTACATATAATTAAAAAGTTTCATTTAAACCATCAGTTCTAGCAACTTCTGCTACTACTTCTCTTTATAACTGAGTGGTTAAAAATTATGGAATTGTCTTTCAAGTTTCACTTCCTCCTTTCCTGTTCACCTGCTACAAGGGTAAGCCAAACAATGGCCAAAAACAACAAGTGGGAAAAAATGAAAGGTAACTCTATAACTCACAGTCCTGTAATAACTAAGAGTTAATTGCATGTATATTTCCTCCAGGTGGATCATTGCAATATTTATGTGTCCATATTTTC
This sequence comes from Mustela erminea, assembly GCF_009829155.1. Taxonomy (NCBI): domain Eukaryota; kingdom Metazoa; phylum Chordata; class Mammalia; order Carnivora; family Mustelidae; genus Mustela; species Mustela erminea. Next base: position 110,577,269 of record NC_045617.1, on the reverse strand, counting down.
TAATTCTTTCTTCTAGGTTCCACAGTGCCTGAGTCATCATCCATACTGGATGTTTGCTGGATATGTGTCATAATTCCTTCTTAAAATGCAAATTTCTAGAGGAAAGAGACATGATAATATGTAGGTTCTGTGTAGCACTGCAGATATTATATACAAATAAAAGTTTACTTCTTTTAGGGGATTAATTTCATTCTCTGTCTTATTATGGATGTTTCAAAAAGTATAGAGAGCCAAAGGACTTGTGTGAGGTCACGTGATAGTATTTGGCTAAAAATTAACTAAATTTGTTAATCCTAATTTACTGTACATTTAATTGAACATAAGAACTTAGATGTTCACCTGATTCTGTTTTGTAAAAGCTTGTAAATGTGTTAGGCCTTGTACATATAAAGGGGAACAGGACAGTGGCCCCATTTTCCAATATTTCATTATTTAATCATATAGACAAGTAAAAAAATGGAATAAGCCATAAAAGACTCTTAATCTTACAAAACAAACTAAGGGTTGTCAGGGGGAGTGGGGTAGGGAGAGTGTGGTGGGGTTATGGACATCGGGGAGGGTATGTGCTATGGTGAGTGCTGTGACGTGTGTAAACCTGGCGATTCACAGACCTGTACCCCTGGGGCTAATAATATATTATATGTTTATAAAAAATAGAAATCTCGAGGTGAACATCAGAATAAAGAGCCAAATGAGCTGAATATAGCTGTTTCTGGGGAGGGTCTCAGGAAATTGCTATTTTTCACTGCAAGCCTTGTAGTAGTACTTTCAATTTTTAGTATTTCTGTATACGAAAACTCTGGTAAAATAATTTTTTTAAAAAATGCAATAAAATACAGCCTTATTTTCAAATACCAATTGCCTTATATTTCAAACATTCTTTTGCTACTAGATTGTAAACTCTAAGGCAAAGGCAGTTTCTTATTCATCTTTGTATTCCCAGGGCTGAGAACAGTGCTTTGCCAGTTTATAACTTGGCACAACAGACTTTTGGCTTCTAGAAATGGATCCATACTGTAAGAATATAGTGGGAAAAATGTGTATTTGTAAATGGAGAATCAATAAAGCAGGGAGAAAAGCCATTATCTGACTATGCTTCCCTCAGCACAGCACTGATGTTAACTGTTCTGAAAAGTGCCACCATAATAGCAACAGTAATTGCAACAACCACACAACAATCATTGAAACTTTGGCTCTGATTCTGTAAGTAGTTAGCATGGGAAAGAGATTCTCAGGGATGCTTCATGACCCCAGCCTGGCTCAGTGCCCTTAACTGCCTGCCCTAGAGCACAAAAACCCCATAGAAATTCAGGCTATAGATCTATAAGAGCCAGAGAAATCCCTCCAGAGTCTGCTGCATACTGGTCATTTGGACTTTTATCCAGTTTCCATCGTGCTCTCCAACACTAGATAGAACACTCCCAAACTGGTTATCTAGATCACATGGTGAATCGTCTCCTTAGTATAATCAAGGTTATTAAAAATATATAAGAATAAAAAGTATCTTACAATTAAGAACAGAAGCTTTTTGGTACTTAGATAGTACTTTTTAGGACAACTTGAGCAGGTTGGAAGGATTTTAAATTCAGGATTACACTTTCAAAGCGACTCAGTATTTTCCTGATTACTCACTCAAAGGTTCTTCCCTGGGTACTGACACCTAGATTTAGCATCAAAGCTAACAAGAAGAGTTTTCACAGCAGCTCTGCCATCCAAGCGCATGGCTCAGAGAAGGGCACCCAGGCAGAAGAACAAGAACTCCTGTGGGCAGACTAATATTATACTGTTAATGCTGTTTTGTTTTGTTTGTTTTCACCTGATTACAATGCAAAAACAAAAAATTCTCAGCTTACTTACTAGTTTAAGTTTGGATTATTCTATCCTTACATTCTCTAAATTTCTTGCCTATGTCGGAGTGGCATAGCTTAATTTGTTACTCACTAATGAAAAGGGAAAGAGCTTATATATGTCTTCTTAATGGAAAAAAAATAGTACATTGCAAAATTCTGACTTGAATACGAATTTCTGATAATTATACTGTCTGGCTGAGAACTACAGTCCTACATAGTATTCTGCCATTTAAGTCGGAGCTATAGCACTGTTTATTGGTTAAGTTCAGCAATCCCGAGGGCCAGATATTTTGTTGAACCCTGGTTCTGCCTCTTCTTGCTGGCTATGTGACTCTGTGCCTCATTTCCTCATCTGAAAAGAGGTCTAATAATAGACCCTATACCCTAAGGACACTATCTAGAACAAATGAAATAAAATATACATATAATTTAGGAGAGTGCCTGACACTGTGCCCTGAAAGTGTTTATATGTATGTATTTGTGGGATTTTTTTTTAATAAAATAAAAAATTTTGTGTAGCTAATTAGACTCCGTGTGTGGTCTGGAAGATTCAGTGGCTGTAGAAAAGATCCCTTCATAGTTTCAGAAAGTACTTTTTTTGGTTCCATATTGCTAGACGGGGAGATGAAGGTTTGGTGGTATTCACAGATTGCCAAGAACTTAATCTGCATACATAAATCTAGATACAGAAAGATGTAGTGCAACAAAGTCAAGTATCATCTGGACCTGTAGCGGCAAGTATGGCTTAGGGAACTACCAAACAGCAGCAAATATGTCATCAAGCTGCAAGGGAAAGAAAAATGTACTTTAAAATGTCCCTTTAGTGTTCTCTGTCAATATTTTATTTTTCAAAGAACATAGTCTATCTTCTAGGAATTTCATTAATGTGTTAAACCATCAAAATGTCAATTTGAGTGAAACTTACAAGCAAAAAGCCATTCTCACAGAAGAGTCAGAAAAATCAAATTGAGTAAGATTCAATAAAAATGCCCAGATAAAATCAAATGAAATATATTTGTATTAAGCTTCTGACAAATAAATGCCTGATTATTTCATTTTCAAAAACTATTAAAAGTTCAACAGTCCTCCTTGCTGAAGGTGTTCAGTTGGACTCTGGAGAATTGTTTTTTTGTCGTCTGACTGAGATGACAACCATCTTATCACCCAGAAAGACCCCTTGTCAACAGGCTGGATGTAATACACTTAAGTAAATTCACACAAATAATTCTTAGCACCAATTTTCTAGTTTTTCATGTGACATTTGGATTTTCAACATATGCCTCTCTAGAATTTAAAGCCCAATGTTCCATATATAAAACAACTCTCATGAGCCCTTTAAAATTAAATTGAGAAAGTCCCCATGAAAGAAAATATAGAATTGCAGTGATTCCTTATGAGGAAAATTGTGCCTTAGCTTAAAAGGGACTTTTGGAAAGAGTGAGTTAAATTAGAATGTACCACCACAGATTTCCCATGTATATCACTTTGGCTTTTTCTCCCTAGTTTACAGAATAGGACTGAAAGTAATTTGGAAAGGCTGTTTAAACACAATCAACCAAGAATATCCTACTGATCACACCTTGGTGCAATTCCTCTGATAACCTTTGAATTACCTTAATTACATTTAATTATATATATATTTCTTTAACCTAAAGGTTAGTTTTTTCCCAGGAGTTTGCAAGTTATGGGCAACAAATAAGAAGCCAGGAAAACGGTTCTAGGTTTGTATTTGTTTTTTGTTGTTGTCGCACAGATATAGTTTCAAGGCATTTGTTTTGACAGTTTCAACATAGTAATTTAATACTTTGAAGATTTGGCTCCACAAAGCTGCCAACTCTGAATCCTTTTATTGTAGAATCATTGAATGGCTGAACTGAAAAAGAAGTAGACATCAGGATTCAGAAAGCCAGATGCTTACTGAGGTCATGACATACTATGAGAGGATTTCAGGTATCCTAGAGAAAGCATTTCTGGTTAAGGACACCAAAACTCCAAAAGTTGTCTGGGATTGACCAAACAAGTCTTCAAGTGACTTCAAAAGACCTTCAGTTCCAAACCTTGACCTAGTCCAATAAGGAAGCTGAGATTCAGAAACTGTGAAGTAATCAGGCACAAAGTATCACACTTGGCGTAAAATAAAAGTAACCTGACTTCCACCCTAGTGCTCTGTATGCTTTATCATTTTTCTGTCTAAAGGCAATGTTTATTATTTTACTCCAATAGCATTTTAACATGCATAGATACAGCAGATCTAACAAGAAGACATAAAGGTCCAGAATCCTACACAACAGGAAATCAAAGTCAGTCCTCAAAAATTCCGTAGCTCTAGGGTCTTAATATTGCCCTGAGTATTTTGTATCTTCCATATTCCACATATGGGAATAACCAAGCCCTCCAAATAAAATATTTTCCATGCCCTGTCTCATGGTCCATCTAAATGCAGTTCAGCAGTTTCAATTCCTGGGAGTCCAGACTGAGCATTAAGACAGATGGCAGGAAACCATGCAGAACATTTCTTCAATGACACAGCTCATTTGTTTTTCTCTGCATAGAAATGACCTCTATCTTTCTGTTCACCGAGTAATGGATAATATACCAGACCATGAATCAGGAGACCAATCCCAGACTCAGTTTTGCAGTTGACTATGTGCATGTATTGGGTACGACACTTAACCTTTTTTATTCTAATTTCCTTCTCTCTAAATTGAGTAGGTAGATAATAATCTACAAACTCCCTTTCCAGTATCCCTCTTCTCTCTTTTATGTGGCTGTATAAACCTTTGGATGAAATATTTCTCTTAAGATGATTAAAAAAACCAGTCATGGAATAAAAGATAATGTTTGATAGCATACAGTATTTGATAAATAATCTTCACCGGGACTAATTAAACAGCAACCCTCCAACATTTACCCTAACCTCACACTCTGGCTCTTTTCCAAATATTTTGTGGAAAAATTTATAGTCAATATTATTAATAGTTTCCTAGTTGCCAAACTGATGGTCTCTTTCACAGTCTATCTTTCTTAGACTTTCTGCAAAATTTAATACTGTTGTTAATCCTCCAGCCTTCCTCTGTTTTCTTTCTGACTACTATGACAGCACTTTCCCAGACTCTGTATTTCTTCAATTAATTTAATTAATTTCAGACTCTTGGCTCCTTTCCTCAGTCCTTTTCTTAACTCTGTCAAATATCCCCCTTTTCACTGTGCCCTGTACTCCTGCAGCCTCATCCCCTCAGCATCAGAACCACCATCGGTAGTTGTTAATGAATCGTAAATCCTCATCTCCCACTCTGTATTTTCTCCTAAGACCAGATCAGGCTGCTCCCTAAATGTGAGACAGGCAACGAAAAACCATCCTTACTCTCAAAAGAGTTCTGCAGTCTACATTCTCCTTGTCACTCCGGCTAGAACCAGGGCACCATTCCTGAGTTCTTGTTTTTTCTTACTCCTGACATGCAATTGGCCATCAAGTCCATTCAATGTGTGATGTGAACACTATCGAGAAACACACCCTTCTGGGTAGTATCACCTTTTGGCTTAGTTTGGATCTTCAGCACATAGGCTACCAAAGTGGCACCCTAATTAATTTCCATCATTCTATTTTTCTATCTAATTCGTCAAATGAACTACTGTCTGAATTATCTTTCTAAACCAAAAAATCTGATCACATAATTCCCATTTCTTTAAAAACTCAAGACCTGGGGCGCCTGGGTGGCTCAGTGGGTTAAGCCGCTGCCTTCGGCTCAGGTCATGATCTCAGGGTTCTGGGATGGAGCCCTGCATCGGGCTCTCTGCTCAGCAGGGAGCCTGCTTCCCTCTCTCTCTCTCTCTGCCTGCCTCTCCATCTACTTGTGATTTCTCTCTGTAAAATAAATAAATAAAATCTGTAAAAAAAATAAAAATAAAAAAATAAAAACTCAAGACCTTAAATTGCATATGGGATATACCCTAAAATTCTAAATATATCCTGCAGCATATTTCAAAACCTAGATTAAAATTCCATTTTTGCCTCAGGGCACAGCCTTACTCTTGGTAGAATTTGTGATGTATGTTCATACCACAGTGCCCTTGAACATCCCATCCCTTCTGCCTAGAATATTCCAACCACTTCCTAATCTGTGAATATCTCTTTGGTTTCTAAATTCTCTGGCTCCCAATAGCCCAACCATGAGGTCTGACAAATATTAATATATTTGTGGAGACTATAGGTCAGATCATTAAGCATTAAGACAGCATTAGAAATTCTGGTATGTATGGTAACGGTATTGGTGCCTTTGTTATACTGATTATAATTGCATTTCTGTAAAGTGCACGTGCACAGATCATGTCTTGCTCTTGTTTGTATTCCTCATGTCTGATAAACTACTTGAGCATTTTCTTGATTAATTAAGTAATGATTCTGGGATTTTTTTTCCCCTAATGACAAAAGTTAAAGAAACAGAGAAGAATGAGAAAGGCTCTTCGTAATAACTTATCAAGAGATACGAGTTTTTACAGACAATTTACTCATGTTTATTTGTGCTTATTTGTTATATGCATTAGGCTGGATATGCCAAGATTATAAATCTAGAAAACAAAAGTATGTGCAAAGTCAGTAATCAATTCTCTTATTTTGGCAGATTAAAAATAAATTAAAATTAAGTATCAGATTAAAATTTTAATGTTATTAATTTTTGCTTACTTCTAATACAGCTTTGTGGGGTTTTTTGGGTATGAAGCATTTTATTTTATTATTAATTTATTTATTTATTTAAGGTTTTACTTACTTATTTGAAAGAGAACAACAGAGAGAGAGAAAGCACAGATAGAGAGGGAAAAGCAGACTGCCCGTTGAGCAGAGAGCCCACCCCATGTGGGGCTTGATCCCAGGACCCCAACATTATGACCTGAGTTGAAGGCAGCCACTTAACTGACTGAGCCACCCAGGCACCCCTTTATCACTATTTTAAAAGATGTTGGTAGCACCCACAAGGTAGAAAAGCTTATTTTCACCATAAGCAAGATGTTATTAAATTAGATACTTCCTACAACAATAAACTATTGAGGCTTAGAGAACTGACACGTAGTTGACCTATATTTTGCCAATTCCCAAAAGTCAGTAGAAGTCTACTGAACTTCTAAACTAATTAATCTGTTTCTAGTCAGGATTTGGAATCTGTGCAATAAAAGCTAAAAGGAATCAAAGTATGGAGGCTGAGCTTCCTAACGTGATAACATGACATCTCTATGAATCTTGAAAATACTTGCGGAGACTTCACTTTTTCCTGGAGCAGTCTGTAATAAGCAACATATAAAATAAATATCAAATGGACAAAACAACATTTCTGCCCAGGCTGCTCCCTTAACATGTCACATGTACTTCTGTTAGAGACACTAATATGTCATGCAAAAAAAATTACTTACATTTGTTTTAACATCTAGGTCAAATTTTCTCAACCTTGGAAATATTGGACTGGATATTTCTTTGATATAGAGGGCTGTCCTGTGCATTGTGGAATGTTTAGCAACATCCCCACTTCCCCTGAGATGTGACATCCGAACATGTCTCCAAACATTCCCAAATAACCTCCAGTTGAGAACCACTGCTACAGATGGTGAGCTACTTGGTTTTTATTTTTTTAAATATATCTACCACATAGCACCTCATCTGGTACCCAGTAAGTATTCAACATGTTTCTTGAAAAAAAAAAAAAAATGAGTGTTAGTATTGAAGAGATCATGTTGTAGTTTATCTCAGCAATCTTACAATTACATGTCTTAGTTCTGAGGTATATCCAGTTCATAAGTACTGATGAAAGATGATCCCTATCCTTGCTCCTGAGTAAACTTAGAAGACCAGCATCATTTCACTCCCTTATAGGTAAGTTCCACTTGCATATATATATATATACATATATATATATATACACACACACACACACATATATATATATACACACATATATATATATACACACACACATATATATACACACACATATATATATATACACACACACATATATATATATACACACACATATACACACACACACACACACACACACACACACATATATATAATTATATACATATAATTTTTTATGTGAAAGACAACACAATTTACAATCATTTCTCTCCAGGGATTACAGAGGCTTCATCTAAGTAGAAAATAAGACTACTTTCTGAGACTTAAACTGTCAAGCCCATCATCTAACAGATAAGACAGAAGCTATAAAAAGTCATCCTGAAGGGGCCAAATGTTTCCCAGATTGGAAGAGCTTGGTTGTAACTTCAATGGACATATTAACCTCTGAAGTTAGAAAACACCAGTTAACAGAGAGCTGCTCAACCTGGGAAAAATAGGCAAAAGGGAAAGTCATAGAGGCAAATGTGGGGTCTAATCTAACCATCCAAAGACTGACTCCATGTAACATGTTATCTTTTCACAAGTCAAATCTTCATATTATCTTTTCATAAGCAAACTATGTGGGAAGCCAAATTATCAGAAGTTTGCTAGCTGAGCATAAAATCAGAACAACATAATTTGGTTATATGACAGAATGTTTGGTATCTACAAGCATTGTTATTTGATTACAGCAAAAATTCACTAAAAGAATGCTGCCATATGAGAACTCGAAAGACCTCAGAGTAACCCTCTAGAAAACACCATGCCTTCAGAAACATTTTGATGCACACATTTTTCTCCTTGGAACTTCTATATTTTTTCCTTGCCATTTTTGTTTGTTTTCTTGGCCTCATTTCTAAATGAACCTCACCATAAGTAACAATTAAATATAGACAAGATGGGGGGGCCACTCCCTAAAATTATCCCCTAGGAAAGAGAGAGTTGAGTGACATTTGAGCCTTCACACACTGCTTCATATTATGGGGTAATCACTAGTCACTTTATTTTTCAAAATAAAGTGTTATTTGGAAACATACATCAGCCTGAAATGACTCAAGCAATGATGGTGTGGAATACATAGGTAATCTGATAGATTTGGTTTAAAAAGGGGAAAAAAATTGACACAAATTCATTCATTATTCCAAGCAGTATAACCTCACCTTTTAAATAGCAATAATATTTTGTGGCACTTACAAACTTCAGGATCAATTTTGTAAATTCTTACTTTATGAAAATGAATACTTGTGGCTTGGAATAAAATAACACATGATTTTAAAAGGCCTATATTTCAAATCATTAGGTTGGAAGTGATAATACTGTAAATCTGCATTATATAAATAACCCTGGTAATGATGTAGTCACAGCTGTAGAAATGCATATGAAAAGAATGAAGAAAGTCGTTTCATAAATGGGAATAAAGAAAAATATGTGATCGTTTGATTATATTAATAAATGAAATATCGTAAGTTAAAAAAAAATGCTTACTCTACATTTCTACATTTATTCAGTTGTCCTTTTCTCCCCTCCCCAATTTAAAGATCTTCACATTGGAAAAGGAGAGTTCACCTAATATTGGGGATTGTACCTCTTCCAGTACATGGATTCACTTAAAATAGACTTAACATTTTTTTTTTAATAATGAAGTAAAATATGGTCTTCCCTTCCTTTGCTCTGCTTAGGCAATTTAGAGGAGAGCAGAGTCCTTTATTTTAAAAGTATACATAAATATATTTTAAATATATATGTGTGTGTACACACATCAAATGATACAGATATCTCTATATGTGTTTATGATATATACAATATCTAAATTTATATAGGTACAAATAGAGATATAGGGATAAAGATATACTGAGATGGGAAACTCTCAGAGAGCTTGAGCACCATATTAAATTAACTACTTAAAACATTAATATGACTACTAAAAGAAAAAAAATATCTGGATAAACTGGGCTTTGTCTACACTGCTCGATAAGATAATTCTAAGAACTCAGTGAAACAAAATAGTGAGTGTGTTACTGCTCTTAGATTCTGCAAGGCAACATCAGAAACAACTTCCCTTCCACCGTACTCCATTTCATTGTATGCTAGATAGGTCTTGTGCCTCTGCCCCAAAGCAGGTGTATGGGTTTAGACACATCAATTCAGAACCAATTCCTTGAATTTGCACTTTTCCACAGCTGTGGGATTCTTATCAAATATGTGCATATGCACAAGAAGTTTTAATTAAAGTTAATAAACACAGGTGGATTGATGACAACTGCACAAATAAGTCGGAGAAACAAAAAAGCCCTCCATTGCCCCACTACCAGTGATAATGCCTCCAAAGCCCTTGGCCAGCCCCTCCCTCCCTTCCCTCTGTGCCTTACAGCTACTTCATGCTCAACCTCAGCATAAGCAAACAAGCCCACATGTAGAACTGATAAATTATTCATTCTTCATTCACTTGTATCTTGCACCATTTACCTTTATTTATTTATTTTTTTAAGATTGATTTATTTCAGAGATAGAGAGTGAGAGAGCAAGTAGAGGGAGGGGGCAGAAGGACAGGGGAGAATACCAACCAGACTCTTTGCCAGCGCCAGAGCCCAACACAGGGCTTGATCTCCCCACCCTGAGATCATAACCTGAGTCAAAACCAAGTCGGTCACTCCACCAGCTGAGCTACCCAGGTGCCCGACCATCTATTCTTTCCATTAATGCCAATTAATCAACGCAAGTACAGAAAGACCATGAGAAAAAATGGAAACAATTAACAAAACAGAGGCATCAGAGCTCTCTCATGGATTTTATTAAACAATTCTCTTCTCTTCCTCTCACTCTCATTTCATGCCGTTTGTCTCTAGGTGGAATAATGTATAAATCTGTCTATTGCTTCATCTAAATGGTCTAATAAGGCATCCACTAGCTAGTATATCTTAATTAATTTTATATTAATTAACATTCAATTAAAATTCAGTTATCTGATCACATAAGTGACATGTCAAGTGCTCAACAGTCATGCGGCCTAGCTCCTGAACTAGGCAGCACAGACTGAGAGGACTTCCCTTCCTCTCAGGAAGCTCTATTGGAGCACTGAATCAAATCAAGAACAAGGACCTCAAAACTAAGGCAAGAATGGGGGAAGAGTTTCTATTTCCTTTATTAGTATAATAAGCATATATTTCCCAACTATTTCTTCATTCTTCCACCAATTATTTTATATTATTTATAGGGTACCAAATCTCCACAAAATATTCCATTAAGTGTTAATACATAATTAGTATATTAATACAGCACGGGGGTTGGCAAACTCTAAAGAACGAGATGGAAAATATCTTAGGTTTTGAAAACCATTCATCCCTACTCAGTTCTGCTGTTATAACACAAAGGCAGTCTTAGCAATGTGTAATTGAATGGACATGGCTGTGTTCCCATAAGACATTATTTACAAAATGGGCTGTGGGCTGGAATTTGCCCGCAGACCACAATTTGCCCACCTTTGCTCTACCTGATAGATAAGCACTTCCATAACAGGTGAAGAACTCTATATAGATGCAAGATTCACTGGGATAAATGCGGTATGTCCAACGTCTTATGAAAACACAGGTTTGAGTGATAGATTCTGACTGAGTGAAGTGGGGATAATTTCCCAGAAGAGGGAAAATTTGAAGTGGGTCTTAAAAAGATGAAAAGGACCTCAATAAGTAAATACAGAGAGAAGAGAATTTCTGCAAGAGGAAACAACGTGAGAAAAGACAAAAGGCTTAACAGCACAGGACTTGTTTAATGAGTCCATGGTAGATCATTGTCACTGGGGCTGACAGAGGCAGCAGAACACATATCAGTAGGAGGCAACCATTCTTTTGAAAACTATACGAGGTTGTCCTTTCCAAACGTCAGCAGAAAGCAAGATTTCTCCTATTGGTCCATACATAGCTCCATCATTTCTGTTTCTTAAAATTTAGATTCCTGGGCCCGAATCACCAAAAATTGCACTTCAGATTTGTGATACTGCTTAGACATCTCCAGTCTGAGCAAGGGCCGCCGTGATTCTGAGGCACATGGACACCTGAGAACCATTGACATATATGGTTCGTTAAACTATCTCTAAATACATTTCCTTAATCATTTTAGACTTGCTGAAGAGTTTTAACATTAAAACAAGCTAAACATTTAAGACAGGCTGATCAATAAAGTTTACATAACATGGCAGATAGACACTTTGGCTTTATCAACTTATAAAATCATAAGAAAAAATTTAGGTTACTTTTAACATCTTTGAACAAAGATCTCTCTTGTCAATAGAAATGTGACAATTACTTTAAATAGACAAAAACCTAGGGACCTGAGTGGCTCAGTGTTAAGCATCTGACTCTTGATCTCAGCTCAGATCTTGGTCTCGGGGCTGTGAGTTCAAGACCTTCATTGGGATCCACACTGGTCACAGAGCCTACTTAAAAATAAACAAATAAATAAAAACTAAAGTTAGCAAAAAGACAAAACCAAAACAAAAATAAACTGGATGTTTCAAGTCCTTTTCCAGTCCAAGAGCTTTCTTAGACCCAAGTGAGTTGTCAGTAGGAACACTCATTCCAATCTGCATTAACTAAAACTCATTATTTCTCTTACCTATTCAGACTTCCTACAAAATAACGTTTATTTTCATTATCTTGAAAATCTAAGATACTTATATCAGAATTTGTTATGATGCAGCATTCTAAATTCTTATCATTTTTTAATGTGAAGGCTTTTTATTGAGTATGATTTGAATTGGTGATAATAGCATGTATTATAGGGGCTCTAAATTTGGATTTATTATAAAATGCTGTGAATTATGTAAAGTCTGTTGCTATAAGAACCTTCTTAAGAGCTGCGCATACTTAACATTTAAAACTGTTGATACGGCAGAAATAAAAATTTCCCTTTAAGATTGTCCTTTATTGAAAGGTTGTTCAAGGCAAATTGAAGCAATTTATTTATAAATATGTTATAAAATATAGTGGCAGTTTTTGAAAAAGAGGGCCTTTTCAAACAAAACATTCTTGGGTAGAACTTGAAGACTGCTGAATATCCCATGGAGAAAGATAAGCACCTAAGTGAGAAATGAAGAAAGTTGGCTCTATCACAAGGTCTCTTCATGGAAATAAAGAACATGAGAAAATTAATAAGTCCTACAATAAAGAAAAATATTTAAATCTTAAGTTTACAGGCTCAGAGGCAGTAAATAACTTGCAAAAGTCAGAGCTTATCTCTAGGGAACAGGAGGGTAAAATATTTTGCTTAGATGCATACCGTCACAAATCTTTCAAATACTTCAGCAGACTTCCTAGTTTAAGAGTTAAAAGCAGTGAGGAGTTTGAAAAAGTGTAACAGCTGGTTCTCCCAGGGCAGAAGATGGGAGATGGGTAAGGAAGAAAAGAGGAAGCTCTAATATGTAGTGTTTGCCAACTTCTGTGGTATAGACACTCCTATGTGTGACTTCAAGCTATCAGTGTGATGTCTTTGAATGAGTATTTGGAAAAAAATGCTAGCTCTATGAGCTGGTATGAGTTGGTTCCACCACACCCTTAAAAAAGAAAGGAAAACTAACTGTGATACAGATTTTACCATGTACAAATAAATATGAAAAAAACAGTTTGCATTACAGGACCAGTATAACTGGGTCCACAACTTTAGATTTTTATTATTTTCATGGTTCTTTCATAATGAGCATGGACATACTAAGAAGTTGCAGTGGATCAGGAAGGATAATGAGAATTCGAATCTACTCAAATAGACTATACTATCTATCTATTTCCCCACATTATATCTATATCGTATAACACATATCTTCATATAAAATGATATCTATGTGTATATATGTATACTACATATGTATACAATGTGTATATATATTATACTGTATAGCATAGTATACTATACTATATACTATCTATATACTGTATATAGTATATAGTACACATGTATATATGCATATAGTATACATATACAGTATGTATATTATACTACATTATATACATACTGTATATATGTAGATATATGTATACATATATACATACACAAAATGAGCAAGTCAAAATCTACCCTCTAGATTAATGGAAACAGATAAATAGATCAATTCCAGGTATTCCCAAAGCAAATGGAGGAATAGTTGTGCGTCCACCAGAAAAAACACAGATTTTAAAATCAGAAAAACCTGGATTCAGATGCCCAGATTTGTGTAACCTTAACTCTTTTGACCTAGCTGAACCTTAGTTTATTTATTTAATCTAGATAATACCAATCCTGATGGGATAATGCTTGGCACCTAGTTGGAGCTCATAATGTTTTAAATCCCAAATTCTGTCAACATCCCCCACAACAAAACATTCCATAAAAGAGGAATCATTGATCCTTCGGGTTATCAACCCAATAACCATTCCTCTTCTTACTTTTGAACATACTATTTTGTAAAATAACTTGCAGTTTTACTATACAACTTTTAGTTCAGGTATTTTCTGCTAATTGTAGCCAATAGTATACTAATGGATACTAAAAGGAGTAAAAATACTGAGAGAGTCCAGGTGAGATTTAACATCATATATGTAAAGCACCAAGTGGAATGCTTGAAACCAAGTACACTAGCTGCCCCCACAGCTACTAAGTCATTTCGTCTCTTTCTTTTACAATTTTAGAAGCATGGATAAATCATAATCTTTGAAATAGCATACAAGATTAATGGAAAAATGAGCTATGCAATGAGAATGAGCTCCAGAACAGGTACATCATTTATTAGTCCGATGACTGGGGGAAACTCCAGTCATAAAATTCCAAACCTCTTCAATCCCTCGGTTGTCCATTTATTTTAAAGGCCCTAATTTGCCAAATGAAAATTATTATTGTGAGAAATAACCAAGGAAAAGTAAGTGAAAAGATTTCACAGACAACTGGGGCTTGATAAACATCAGGAAACCTGTTTCTTCACAAGCCCCTACATAGAAGGGGTCTAGAAGCAGGATAAAATAAATAGCAGATGTGTCCTAAAGACTCTGCAGAGATGCAGAGCCTGGGTGGCTGGGTCGTTAAACATCTGCCTCTGGCTCAGGTCCTGATCCCAGAGTCCTGGGATCAAGCCCAGCATTGGGCTCCCTGCTCAGCAGGAACACTGCTTCTCCTACTTCTCCCTTGTATTACCTTTCTCACTGTCTTTCTCTCTCTCTCTCTCTCTCTGTCAAATAAATAAATAAAATCTTAAAACAAATCAAAACAAGCTAAAAAAAAAAAAAACCCTCTGTGGAGCTACCAACTAGAGGTTTATAGAAACTACTACACTTCCTGGTAATCCATTCAAGTCTCTCATGCAATTTCAATGTAGAGTGGTATAATCGGTATTAATATTAAAATACTTTCCAATTATTTTCTTAACAGACTTATAGTTTCATCATAGTGCTTGTGGTCTGTCATGAAATAAATAGCTCAAAGTCTTTAATGTTTTATAATAAATAAAAGGGAATTGATTTTTTTAAGATTTATTTATGTATTTGAGAGAGAAAGAGAGAAATGCACAAGTGTGGGGAGGGACAGAGGGAGAGAATCTTCAAGCAGACTCCCCACTGGGTGCAGAGCCCAACAAGGGGCTTGATCCCAGGACTCATTAGACCATGACCTGAACTGAAGTCAAGAGTCAGATGCTTAACTGACTGAGCCACCCAAGTGCCACAAAAAGTGAATTATTTAATGCAAAACTATAATGACAACAAAGTTAACTACTACTTTCTGCATTTTCTAATACACTTTATATGCATTGGTTAATTTGATTTTCCGTATATCCTCAAATGAGACATGGATCATATTAACTTTATTATGAATACTCAGTTTCTGAAAATTTACTTATCAAGAATTACAAAGCTGGGAGTTTCAGGAAAAAGGATATTCAAATCTAATTCCAAAGTCTATATATTTCCAAACCTTCACTGCATCATAATAGGAGATATTTAGGACTCCAAAAAATACCAATGTTTTCATATTTCCTCATCTCTTTGATATGACTCATTGTTATTCCTAAACAAGCCATATCGGAAACTATAAAGCTGATAGCTTCACAGCCTGCCATTTTAGACTTGAATGGATCACCAGGAAGTGTAGTAGTTTCTATAAACCTCTAGTTGGTAGCTCCACAGAGGGTATTTTTTTAGTTTGTTTTGTTTTGTTTTAAGATTTTATTTATTTATTTGACAGAGAGAGAGAGAGAGAGAGAGAGAGACAGTGAGAAAGGTAATACAAGGGAGAAGTAGGAGAAGCAGTGTTCCTGCTGAGCTAGAGTTTTCAGTATTTTCCTCTTGATCATGATGACGTGTACATTTCACATTAAAACACTTTCAAAACAACTTTTCAGCATGCCAATCGTATTGTGGTACATAGAACATTCAATCTAGCTGTGTTTTCCTACCTTGCCAATATTTGTCATTTTTTTCCGTATTATTCATGAGGTAAGATAAACAAATGAATCTCGGTGTGGTTAACACACCCTGTGCATCAGCCATCCCACTACCACATTTGGTGACGAAACTTTTGTAAACACTGTCAATAGTGCCACATGACTTGAAGAGTCTGAAAAATAGAGTATGTGCTATAATGTTCTGACAAAAAACCTCTTAGCATAGTTGAATAACTTCTTAATTGTTTGGATATGTTTTCTCTTACATGTTCTTGTCTTTTGAAATGAAAAAAAAATATTGCTTAGGTTACCCACACACTACCGTGAATAATATATAATTAAAGATATTTTAATTCAAAAGATTTTATCAGCAATTAGAGTCTGAAGTACAACTTCAGCCCACCAAGGCATATAAATATTTCATGGAAATTCCCAAACAACTGTTTATGTTTTATAGATAAGAACAAAGGTATATAATGTTTAGATTGTATTTTGCCAAAAAAAAAAAATACCCACTATTTTAAAACATCAGCTACCAAGTATTTACCGCCCTTTTAATTAATAAAAATTGTTCCATAATGATCCTTTTATATAAAATATACTATTTCTATTTTAAATGTAGAATAAATATAATTAATCATAAATATTAAATTAAGTAATCATTATAATGCAAATTTTATAATACCTATTAATAATGCCTATGTAATGATTACATATTATTTATTATTTATATATATAAAGCACAGACATAAAATGTTCCAAGTAAAGAGATATTTCTTTCAACTTTCTAGGGGTAAAAATAAAATTTTAACTTGGATAAAGATAGAGAGATACTCTTTCCCTGCTGAACTGGATGCCATTCTCTCTTGTCTCAAGGACTTCATGCCTGCACTTTACTTTTCCCAAATCTCTTTCACATTAGGAAAAAAAAAAAGGTGGGGGGGTAGAAAGCTATGTGAGTAACTAAAAGAGGAGCTACCTTTTGTTACCCTTGGAGTATTCAGTCTGAAGAAAAGATACTAGATAGCAGTTATAACATGGGGGTAAAAAAAGGCAATCTGTTAACAAGAATCATAGACATGAAGGAATCACAGTGGGAAATGACAGCAGAAGTGAAGCGCAAAGCAAATGAACATGTTACGGCAGAATTGAAAACTTCTATTTGATTCAGAAAACAATGGACAGAGAACCTGAAAGGGAGAAACAGAACAGAGGTCAAGACCTACGAGACAAAACTGCTCTAGAATGATTTTGTTATCATATAAAATATGCGTAAGAATTGAAAAGCTTGAACTCTAGGATATCAGTGAAAAGGAAATTGGAATCTTTCAGATATGAGGTTGACAGTGTCTGCAGTGGGAGCAGGTAGACAAACGGTGACACTCTGACTATTTGATTCAGAACAACATTCTTTGAATGATATGCTCACAAAAATCGAAAATTGTGGGGAAGTGCCTAATCCATTTACCTTTCTGGGCCATCAAGGTGTCATTTTGTTTTTGCTGTTCATACCATACGTCATCCCTAATTAGACATAAACCTGAGTTTGAATTGAAAGGAAAGGCTGAGAAGTACAAAATATCTGCTGATTCAAAGTATAACCTTCAACTATTTTAGTATAAGGAAACCTTAATAATCCAAAAGCTAAACCAAAACAAAGTAAGAGAGAGAGATCTTCTGTCAGTGTTTGAATGTCAAAGAGGTATTTAAGTACATGTAATAAATTGACCAAAATCTGTAAAATTCCACAATAAAGTTATATAAAAAGTATTTCATCCGTTAGCAAAACCATCAATATTCATTAAGATTTATTTAAAAAAACATCAAAATTTTGAACTCTGAAAATTCAAGGTGGCAAGCTCCTTCCATGGAAGAAAGGAGTGTTCTTAACTGTAACACAGTGAGCATTCCAAACAGTACTAACAGTAGTTGAGAATGTTTATTATCCAAGTAAATGGGAGAAAGCAAAATCCAATCAGCTGGTCTAACTATCCAAAGTCATAATTTACTGAACTTCTCTTTCATGCTTTTCAATTTGTTTTTCCTTGCCTCTCTCTGGGGTCTCCTTTCTTCCTAATCCTTCCTCTTGTATTTTGATTTCTTTGTCTCTATCTCTGGCCTCATTTTCCCAAGAGTCCTTTCCTTACCTCTCACTTTTACCCTACATTCCTTCTTCCCCTGAGCTCTGAAAAGAGCAGGAGAGTACTATTATCAGAATGTAGATTCCCAGTGATTTTGACAAGGTAGGAATAAAATATGCCACAGGCAAAAATTCACATTTGCATTCTAGTGTTAGAAGCAAAGCTATTAAAATGCAAAAATTAAAAAAAAAGAGTTTAAAATGAATTTGAAATAGTAGCTATTGAAATGCCTGTGGTGTAGATCAAGACCAAAATTGCTAATATAGCTCTGCCCTTTGCCTTCTTATTCATAGTCACCAAAAATTGCTGCCTCTTTATTTATTAAAAGGTTTTATCTCAGCTGAACTCAGATAAGTTGCAAAATAATGATGTTTCCCACATAAATTAAGCCTCTGCTCAACTTCTGTTTCATAAAAATTTTAGTGTACTTTGGAAGTCAACAAATTTATTCATGATATTTTTGGTCTCGGTCATTATTTCTTGAATTTTGGCTCTTACTTTTTAAGAATATTCACCCCCAAGTTGTATTTAATTCCATAACATATATCAAGCCAAGAACAGACAGAACCTTTCAGACATAGTCACATTAAAACGATGGCTTCCCAACAAATTAGGTTCCCCCAAAAGCCACTCCTTCCAACACAACTTCACCTTAGGTAGGTAAGGCATTTTCATGGTGCTCAGCTCACAAAAAACTTCCATGTTAATTAGGCTTACCTACTTAGGGCCAAGCAAGTTGCTTCTTTGGGTCATGTGAGGAGTAACTATGTAGATAGTAGTTGTGGTAACTGAAGCCATGAGTGTGAATAATGAATTAGAGTAACTAAAGAGAGTGAAAAGCGGGCCAATAAGCACTCTCTGGACCAGGTGGGCTAACAGTTGATGCAGCAGCCAAGTCAACCTCAGTTTTCCTGGAGCTAAAAATCTCATTGTTTTGTTGGGCTGGCTGAGACCCCAGATAAAAACCAGAGGCTGGCAGGGGAACACCCATGCAGAAAGTCAAGAGGCAATCTCAGGAATGAGGGATTTCTAGTCTCAGGATGAGAAAGCACACTTAGCTTCCATTTCATTTTGAATTAAGCCTTCAGAGGACTGGCATTTCCGTAACTGTCATTATCTGCCAACTTTGTAAATTCTGTTTACTTTCTATGAGCTAAACATAAAAAGTCATACAAATTAGACATTGCTTTATGTGCTATTTTTGAAAACTGCATTGTAAAAGATGGATTAGAAATTACAGCTTATCAGTGTTCTGAAGGGGAAAGGAGTTCAAGATAAAGAAAGTGTCATAAAAGGTGAAAAAGAGAGAGAGAGAGAGATAAGCAGGTCACATCCTTGGCAAGAGAAAGAAATAAGGTCTTGAGTTGTGGATCTGGGATCTGGAAAGATAAAGATAGCATCACTTGCCCTCATTGCATGAAGATGAAGACACTGACCTGGGTAGAAAAACAAAGAGTGGAAAGACACATATGGAGAATTACTGGGGTTCAATTCATAGCAGTTTAAGGGTGAAAGGGAATAATGGGAACTAGGATAGTTTTCCCTCCCCCAACCAAAATCTTGTATTTAGTTCAAGAAATAGAAGGGGAGAAGGGAAAAAAAGGAATCTCTCCCTGCCCCCCCAAAAGAATTATTGTGGGAGGCAAGCCCTCAGAAGGATACAAAACTACCCATGCACACCCTCAGAGTTCAATTTCCCCATAGAACACCCTGCTGAATCTATCGTAAGAAAACGAGGAGAAACAGTGGACAAATAGTTATCTCCAAGTCTCAGGCTCTGAAACTAGGGTAGGAGCCAGGGCGACGCTTTAATCGTGAGTGGTTTCTGCAAAAGAATCACCTTAAGGAAGGTCAGTGGAGATGCGTGCTGAAGGGCCCAGGGTGGTGCGCGGGGACCGTTTCCCATGCATCCCCTCAAGTTCCTTTTGGCAGGAGGAGAGAAGGTTCTGTCTTAAGGCAGAAATATTATAAAAAGAGTGTAGATGTAGGAAATGAAAACTGGTTCTTCTTTAAATACTCAGCCAAAGCAAATCAGCAACGAAGAAAGGGGTCAGATAAAACCAAATAACAGATGGCACTAGTCATTGAAAAATGCCAAACGCAATACAAAATTTAGTAATAAAGGCAAGAGCAAAATACCAAGAACCACCCAA
This sequence comes from Mustela erminea, assembly GCF_009829155.1. NCBI lineage: Eukaryota > Metazoa > Chordata > Mammalia > Carnivora > Mustelidae > Mustela > Mustela erminea. The sequence continues at coordinate 110,556,837 of NC_045617.1, read as the reverse complement.
AATAAAAGATGTGGCAGTACAGGTACAAGCATGGAGAGCCCGAGGCAAGAAAACGGAAACCCACTGCACCAGCTTTGGGGCAGAAGCAATTCATAATATTCGAACAGAATCAGGGGAAGAAAGGGACTTCCAGGAAATGAGGTTTCCCTGGTTTTTCTGATAAGAGTTGGGGTATTCAAAATACTTTTAAAAGATACTACTTATGTATTTTTTTTGCTTATAAAATACAGATAAGATCATCTATTTTATATGTTTATTGTGAGGATTAAGCAATCTTTCAAAGCATTAAGCATCGTGTCCAGCAGCCAGTGAGTGTTCAGTAGGTGTTAATACATGTCAGTTATTACTATTATTACCATTATTATGATTTAAAAGTAACACTTAAGATAAAAGAAAGGGAAAAGCAATAAGGAACACCATACGTAAGAACTAAAATGAAGGGAAGGAAGAACATAGTGATTTTCAGTTTCTCAGAAACCAAAGAGCATAATAATCTTCACTGAAAGAAAAATCCATCTACCTTAAGTAGTTTTTTAAGAGAAAGGGTAAATTTAGGTCATTTCTATAAACAGAAACTTCCCTTTGCGTATGCAGTTTGACACAAATGAAGCATCCCAGTTTAATATTTTAATAGAGTTGTGTCCTTGTTGGAAATGGTATTCTTCTCCCCTCCCCAACTCACGCTATGCAAAGAGAAGAGCTGCTCTCTCCTCTCCACACAGCCATCCCACATCCCACCACGTCAACCGGCCCTGCACGTCCAGCTGAAATGCTGAGGCACATCTTAAACACTGAAAGTCTCTGAAGCTTGAGAGAACTAAGAAAAAGCTCTCTGATTTGACCAACAGATTCATTAATGGAAAAACATGCACTCAGTATTCAAGTAATCTTATTGTTATGTAAAATTATTTTCTTAAATAGGATGCATATTTGTGTGGGATGAAAGCATCATGTCATATAATTATTATAATTTTTGTCAAGTTAAATTAATTTGAAATAGTGTGATAGAGCTTAATACACATTTTACCTCTTGTAAAACACATTAGAATACGATTAGTATGCAGTACTCCATCTCAACTGGAAAAGAAAGAAATCAGTGTGACCAATGGAAATGTTATTTGCTATTAACTAGCTGAAACAGCGGCAGGTCTAAAGTATCTGCATCTCATTTTGGATTTAATTATTGCAATAACATCTCATTTGCTTCAAGGTATTACAATTATCTCCTGTTTTAAATTGAAAGGTATTTTAGAATGAATGCAGTTAATGAAGCAAAAGGTTCAAAATGTCCAGAGCATTGAGCTTTAAAGTAGAACAACCTACATTTTAAACAAATCCTTACTCAAACAGTGCATGTGAAATGCATTTCCTTTCATCAAAACCCCAGTGTATGTGCCAACGGGTGAGGTATAAGGATTTTTTTTTCTGATTTCAATGCTATTAAGCAGGAAAATGACATTAGGTACAGATTGATAATAGGCATTGACATTAATCAAGCTCTAAAAAAAGCTCAGTTTCAGAAGTTCATAAGATACATTTTGCAAGTATGAAATATTCACTTAATTTTCTGTAAGACAAAACTGTTTAAAAAATGAAATCAAATGAAGCTTCAAATCCGATATATATCAACAACAAGCCATTATCTTGTTCTTAATTAGCCATTCTTGAAATAATTCAAAATATATATTTTTTTAAATATTTGGCACAGATGTCATCGGTTAGGATCTTTTAAATTCAAGACCTTTTTAATTAGAAGTATCTTTAGTTTGTGTGTTTTAAAGACCTAACAATGTAAGATGATTTAAACTTCTATTAACTTTACAGACTGTACGCTTCCATGAACTGAGCCCTTCAGAAATCTCACTGAAGTAAATTATCTTCTTTGGTAGAGATATGTGAATAGGGGACAGAATACACAGAAGTAGCTCAGGTTAGGGTGGACTTGGCCACTGGGCATGGGGGTAAATGGCTTTGGGGCCCAAGAAAATGTTTTAATATTTTGTATAATCAGAAGGAGAAAAATATAGTCTACCTTGGGTCTCTCTCTCTCTCTCTCTCCCTCTCACTCTCTCTCTCTCTCAGAGAAAGAAAGACAGAGTGACAGCTCGGGGGTTTCACCCTATTTCATGGGGTTAAAAAGTGAGGGAGCCAGGCAGTCAAATGTGCCTCGGGGACAAGAAAAATATGACTCAGCTCTGGAGATTTACACAAAAATCTCATGGATCTCAAGTATACAAGGTACCACTGGCCTCAAACTTACTAGACCATCTCCGGATAGTCTGTCTCTTTGGCCCTTGCTCAATCTCCAAGGCTACCTTGGCTCCTTGTCTCTGCTTCTTTCTGAGCCTTGACTTTACTGCATCTCGACACAGACTTCCGCTTGCACAAATTCTTTGCCCCTGAGGCTCTCTAACCTTCCTGTTCAGATCTCCAGAGAGAACTAACTTAATCTGGTTGTCCTACCTTCCTGCCCCATCCTTTTGGCCATCCCTCTTGAGGCCCTGGGCAGGCCCACTCTCTAATCAGGGCAAGGTGGGGTTGGGAGAGGGAAGGTCAAACTAATCTCTTACAGTTTTACATTGCTGGGGTTCTTCCTAAAAATAATTCACCCCATTTTATCCTTCCACTTACTGTACTAGTTAATGTGATTATAATAACTCGATGAATTTGTTTTGAATGAGAACAAAGATTATTTCTCAGTAATTTATAAGTATAATTACTCAATTTATCTCATACTTACAAGAAATTATAGTTTAATCTTCAACCCATTTGATTGGTTATATTAACTGAACACTCAAACTGGAAGCAATTGATACAAGGGTAAAAGCAGACTCATTTGTTTCTTCACTGAGTATGATTTTTGTAATAATAAATTATGTATATTTGAAATAATTTTCATTCCAAATACATACACATATACATATAGACATTACAAATAGTTTTACTTCACTCTAACGGAAAATATTTAACTACAGGAGTTTCTTAAATTATATGGATATATAACGCAGACAAGGTACTAGGAAGGAAATTATCTATGGAACACAATCAGTTCAAGAAGATGTGATTTAAACTCTATTTTGGCTTTGTTTTAAGACCAATTATAGTAAAATCTAACAGATGATCAAGTCAAATGGGCTATACAAAAGCAAACAGATGAGCTTTTAGTCACTGGTATAGTCACTGTCAGCAAATTCTTTGTTCAACACAATCGTAATTATAATTGAAATTATGGGTGGATATAACGTTTATATATGCATTAAAAAATTACATATCCCTGTTGTGATATTAACATGTACTAAATGCTTATTACGTCCCAGGACTTGTTCTCAGAACTTAATTTATGTATCTCATATTAGCCTATAACAAATAATATTATTATCCCTATTACATAGATGTGGAAATTAATGCACAGAGATATTAAGTAACTTGCCCGAGGTCAAAAAGACAGTGAGTAGCAGAGCCAAAATATGATCAGGTCCAGCCTCACTCGCAGCCTATGTTCAAACACACTGCGGCCACACAAACAGAGAGATGAGACATGCTGAACACATACAGTCACCTCCATTATTCGCAACAAATTTCTCTTCCTTGTAGGCTAGGTATAGCAAAATTTTATGTTCACCAAAGTAAATTTTTTTCTGCTTTAACTACATTGCCATATCTTTTACTTCTTTAGCTCATTCTTGATATTTTCAATGTATGTATTAACTCTCAAACCAGAAGAAAGTTCAAAGTTTAGGAACCTGAGCGATGTAGTTTTTGTTGGTCCACACCCAGAACACCATGAACAAGGAAATCATAGGGATGGATATATTAATGTAATATACCATGGCTCATATCTTTTCTTTCCTTTAAGCTTGTACTTAGGGATTAGGTTTTATTGTTCACATTTCATTGATGAGAAAAGAAGCTAAGAGAAAATGAGTAACTTACCTAAAAGTAGGTATCTGCCAGTTAGAACATGTGCTGGTTATTCTCCATTGATCCCTGCAGCCTCCATTTACCCTCCTCTGTCTTGCTCTATGCCTGAGAGATTGACCTCTACACTTGGGCTCCCTTGCTTAATGGTGCCCAATTGGGGTTGACCCATTGGGGTATTTATTCTTCACTGCCCAATCCTCCCCATGTCCAGCTCCCTCCTTACTGGGTCACAATTTTAGCAATGACTACATTTTATAAGCTCTCGCTTCTACAACGTCCTTTCCTTTTGCCTCTGCCTTAGAGATAGCAACATTTTCTCTGTTGCTGGTGGCAGGCTCTCTCCTTTATCAAGGAACTACCATATGATCCAGTAGTCAGCCTCCTGGAAAGCTCTCTTCAACTAGTTCTCAACCTCTAGACTTCTCTATCAATTTTTCTGTAATCTCAGTTTACAGGAAATCCACCCACATCTGATCACCTTGACATCTGATCAAATTCCTTAGCCTCACCATGCCCCAGGTGGTATCTGATCACCCTAGCCTACCTTCAGCAAGAACTCCATTGAGTCAGATTAGCTAGATACCCTCTTTCTCACTCTCAGTAATTTTCCATCCACTGACACCCACCTTGCATATTAGCTACCAATTCCATGTTGTATTTGGAATTGAGCCCAGTTCCATACTGAGGTCCCACTTTCTCTCTTGCAATTGTTCCTCAGTACCATCTGTTTTAGCCATTTTAACTACTGTCCAGTTCTGTTTTTCTTTAATACTAGTTCTCAAGTGCTTCGAAGCTCGGGCTGGTAAACGTAATCTTGCCCACTCCTCTAAATAACCCCATTTATTAAATATTCTCTGTTGGAAACTTTCCCATTTCCGTCTGGCTGACACAGAGACCTAGAATAATTAACCTAGACTGGCTGCATTGTGATTTCTCAATAAACACATATATTATGAAAAAATAAAGACAGGGATTTCTTGAAATTAGTCTGCTCCCTTTCAAGACCATTGAAATGCCAATTTATGTTAGAATGACACTTAGAGAGGGAAGCTTCAGAGAATAAATCAATTATGCCAATTCATTAGCATGGGGGGCCATAAATAGCAATGAATGACCATTAAACAAATTCATCCCTGATTTGAGCATCAATTCTAGTGGAGAAAATATACAAGTAAACATTGTAGAAAGTAGTATAGAGTGCTATATTGGGGTGCGGGGAAAACATAGCTAAGCCAATCTTCAGGCACAGGGAAGTAGTACAACTAAGCTGGTACCAAGAGTGAAGAGTAGGGGGGCAAGTAAGATAGGCAAGAACATACTAGATAAGGCAAACAATAGCTGAGAGATTTGTGATCTGCTCCAGATAATATGTCAAAAATGCATCATTTTTTCTCATAAGTATTCTTAAATGTATTTGTAATCATAAAAATATTTTTGCAGTGTTTCTTTAATTTGTATTGATGTGATTAGAGTTGTATATACATTTAAAAATATACTGTTTAAGACATAGCTAAATTACTAAAAAGATGTGATATCTTTCAAGACTTTTTTTTTTCACTTTAATTTAAAACCAGATTATAGCTTGTTATAGGATTTTATTTTTTAGTGGAATTTTATATTTTACTTTACTTTACTTTACTTTAAAGTAGATTCCACACCCAGCATGCAACCCAATGCAGGGCTTAAACTCACAACCTTAAGATGAAAACCTGAGCTGAGATCGAGAGTCAGATGTTTAACCAACTGAGCCACCCAGATGTCCCTAAACTTTCATTTTTAATAATGTGATGTTTTCATATGGCAAAAATACTTAGCAGCCATTTATCAAATCAATGCATAAGTACACATACTTGTAGACTCCCAATTAAACTGAACATTTCAGGGGTTTTTTTGCTTGTTTATTCAGAGCAAACCTGTACAATCTGCTTCTCTATTTAGACTGCTCTTGAAGTGAAATAATTTGTTCTTCATGAATTCTGCAGGATGCAAAAATGTGAGATCATTGCAATAAAAGGCTACAAATTATGACCTCAATAGACTTGTAATCTAAAAATTATTGATAGAAATATTTTCTAAAAACAGTGAAAAGCTTCAAAGTAGGTGAATTCAAATTTGGAGCTGTTAAAAATAGCTGCTTCCTAGAGCATGCTGTTCTCTTCTTAACTTTTAATGAACTCTTGAAAGCTCACTTGAGAATGATAATCAGGTTGGCATTATTCTCTAAATGCCCCAAATCTAAAAACAGAGCAAAACTTCTACAACAACAAAGATACATATGAGTTTAATAGCCTTGATGCTTTAATAATACTATGCTCACCTCAATATTCCAGGGAGTATTTTTCATATATTTTGTAAAAAGAAAAAAAAAAAAGAAAGAAAGAAACAACTTGGGATACCTTTAAATTAAAAGCAGACATACAGGGGCATGTGGGTGGCTCAGTGGGGTAAAGCCTCTGCCTTTGGCTCAAGTCATGGTCTCAGGGTCCTGGGATTGAGCCCTGGGTGGGGCTCTCTGCTCAGCAGGGAGCCTGGTCCCCACCCCCACCCTGGCTCTCTGCCTACTTGTGATCTCTGTCTGTCAAATAAATAAATAAAATCTTAAAACAAAAACAAAAACAGACATATAGGCAAGAGTATGGAGGTTTCTCAAAAAATTACAAACAGAACTACCGCGTGATCCAGCAATCCCGCTTCTGGGTGTATATCCAAAGGAAATGAAAACAGGGTATCAAAGAGATATCAGCACTTTCATGTTCATTGCAGCACTATTCACAATAGTCAACACATAGAAACAACCTAAGTGTAAATCAGTGGATGAATGGATAAAAATGTGATAGATGAGTCCTGGAGATCTAATACACAACACAAGGATTATAAGCAAGAAAACTGTATTATAAACATTAAACTTACTAAGTGACTAGATCTTAAGCGTTCCCACAATGAGAAGAATTAATAATCATGTGACACCACAGAAGTATTAGCTAACCCTACAAAGGCAACCATATTGCAACATAAATGCATCAAATCAATACGCTGTGCACCTTAAAATTACACAGTACGCCAATTTACACCAATTTAAAAAAATAAATGCAAACAGGGTTTTATAACAACTTACACTTAAAATAGTGAAACACTATTCAATGGTAAAATATAAATGATCAAACAGTTATTAACAGGTATTAGTGACTGACTTATATATTGACAACACTTATAAGCTTCATGGAAAGGCTTCCTTTATTTTATTTTTTTTTAAAGATTTTATTTATTTATTTGACAGAGATCACAAGTAGGCAGAGAGGCAGGCAGAGAGAGAGGAGGAAGCAGGCTCCCCGCCGAGCAGAGAGCCTGACAAGGAGCTCGATCCCAGGACTCTGGGATCACAACCCGAGCCGAAGGCAAAGGCTTTAACCCACTGAGCCACTCAGGCGCCCCGAAAGGCTTTCTTTAAATGGAGCATTTCAAGAGCAATATACTAATCTTAATGAATAGGCTTCTTGTATTTAATATTTTAGGAATTTATAAAAATATCAGTTAAATCTTTATAATAGGAAAGGTTCCCAATTATAGTCATAATTTATTTTACAAAATTAGTGAAGTGAATAATAATGATAATTTTTTACATTTCATGTCTGAATCTGACCCTTATGACAATAAGATGATGCTCCTAAAATTTCAGTTATAGACCTTGGATGACCCAAAAATAATGATAGTTTATGGGACAGACTATTTAAATTTTATTTAAGCTGCTTGTTAATTTTTACCAAATTAGTAAGAGCAAAAATATTAAGAACACTGCATCATTGATTCTGATGTCAAAAAAACGTTTTGGAATCCACAAAATTTTACATTTTTCTATTATTTTATCTGGAACATTTTTAAACCTATAGCAAATTTCAAAGAATCTTACAGTTAACAATTTTATACATACTACCTTGATTCTACTATTAATCTTTTACTAGACTTGTTTTCTAAGTATCTATCCATTACTAATCTTTCTAACCAATCATCAATCCATATTACTTCTGATGCATTTAAAAATACACTGGGGCTGTTCATAGGAGCAATGGCCACAATCACCAAACTGTGGAAAGAGCTAAGATGCTCTTCAACAGACAAATATATAAAAAAGATATAGTCCATATATACAATGGAGTATTATGCCTCCATCAGAAGGGATGAATACCCAACTTTTGTATCAGCATGGACGGGACGGGAAGAGATTATGCTGAGTGGAATAAGTTAAATGTAGAGAGTCAAGTATCATATGGTTTCACTTACTTGTGGAGCATAAGGAATAACACAGAGGACAATAGGAGAAGGAAAAGAAAAGTAAATTGGGGTAAATTGGAGGGGGAGGATGAAGCATGAGAGACTATAGAGTCTGAGAAACAAACTGAGGGTTTTGGAGGGGAGCGGGGTGGGGGATGGGTGAGCCTGGTGGAGGGTATTAAGGAGGGGACATGTAGCATGGAGCACTGGGTATGGTGCATAAACAATGAATCTTGGAACATTGAAAAAATAAAATAATAAAAAAGTAAAAATACAAGGCACCAGGGTGACTCTGTCAGTTAAGCATCCACCTCTTGGTTCTGCTTAGGTCATGATCTCAAGATCATGAAATCGAGCCCTGCATAGGGCTCTGAGCTCTCGGCATGGAATCTGCTTAAGACTATCCCTCCTTCACCTCTGCACCTCCTCACCCTCATGCTCTCTCTTTCTCTCTCTCTCTCTCTCTCTAAAATAAATAAATAAATCTATAAATAAATAAATATATTGACGATAATGAATTGTACATCTGCTTCCTGCATTTCTTCACATCTTGAAGTTATTTTTAAAAACCTTACAGCCACTTCAAAACATTTTCAATAATATTGCTAAAAGCCCACATTTAAGATATTTCAAAAATCATAGGTCTATGTGAATTAAATACTGTGTAAAGTAATGGCCAGAAGTGATACAAACGGCATGCATATTCTAATTACATATATGTGTATCCAGAAAATAAAAGTAAATCCTACTTATTTTATAATTCAGTCAAATGCATCAGTCAGAGTCCAATTAGGAAAACAGAAACCACTCAGAGTGGTTCCAAAAGACTAAAATATTACCATAGATATTTATTGGTTCTTTTATCTTGGTTGATTGTGGATTATCTCAGCTTTATATGCATCCTTATTAATGAAATTGAAATACTAAGACGTTGCAACATTTGACAAAAAGCAGTGCATTGGTTTGCTTTTTAAGTGTCAGATCCCATCCTAGGCTGCTCTTGCTCTATTCCGTGGGGCAGAGGGACTGCAGACTACTTTACCTCTACTCAGATCATCAAGAAGTTTAAGTATAATTTGATGAACTGAGCAAGTTCACTGAAAGACTATATCTAAAATTAAATTTCACAGACTCTAAGACTATTTATCAATCTTGTCAAGCTAGAATCAATTTTCCCTCATCTCTTTTTCTTCCTGTAGTTCAGGAAAAATTTAACACAAACCAAAGACCTCAAGTGTTTATGAACACTATTTCTATCTTTATAGAGAGATTGGATCAATGAACAAATGTGAAAAAGGAGGATTGTCCTGTTGCCATTGTCTGCGGCACTTAAGCGGGGAAACTTGTGATTTCCTTTTTTGAGGCAGAACAACAATAATGAACAGCCAATTTAAATGGCTTTCAAAGCACAGGAGAAAAATGAACCTGTGTTTTGCAAGCAGTCCATCAAGGGCCCTGAACCAAGATGCAGTAAAAATGAGATCATTAAATAAAATAAACAAGTTTCAAGGAAATACTCTGTTAATTTGAGAGGTTACAGAGCTATAATCATAGTAACAAACATCTTGCATACAGAGGCGTTTTTCCTTCTGATTATTTTACTATATACATAGATATCTGTATAGTATTTTATATATGTAAAGGTAGATACAGGGAGAGTATTATATATACACAAAAATATGAGAAAGGTGAATAGGTTTCATATGCTGTGCTAGTTCAGCCTGGTGCCCTCTTTGGAGTATGACGGTAGGACCTCATTTGGGCCAGGTCGAGAAGAAACCTTGAGTGGAGACTCATGGCTGTGGTTAAAAAGGCCGGAAGGAACTAGCAAAGATTTGGGGTTTATTTGTCAATCCTGACCAATGAATTAATCTGAAATTACAATGACTATTACTGTAGTCATTGGCTGTGAAATATCCAACTAATAGAACTGATTTCTTCGTTTTAATATAGTACCCTTTTCAACACTGTAAGATTTATTTCAGAGGCCATTCTTTGGCTGATAAAAAAATAAATTAATAAATAGGGGCACCTGGGTGACTCAGTAGGTTAAAGCCTCTGCCTTCGGCTCAGGTCATGATCTCACAGCCCATATTGGGCTCCCTGCTCAGCGGGGAGCCTGCTCCCCCTCTCTCTCTGCCTGCTGCTCTGCCTACTTGTGATCTCTGTCAAATAAATAAATAAAATCTTTAATAAATAAATAAATAAATAAATAAATGACAGCATCATACTGGGAAGTTCCACTGCTTATTCAAAGTATTCCAAAATGTTTTTCATGCTTCTTCAGCATAATTAAAGTATCGATTAGGATACCTACTTCCTTCATGTGATCTGATTTATAGAATTCCTGGACTAAATCTAAAAAATGTTAAAATTATTTATCTTAGTTACAAAGGAGGAAAAGATCCAAATGTTGCTCAATTTCATAACTAATAATTGGTTTATAAAAGGGTTTTCTACTTGTTTTTCTTATACTAACTGAACTGTTTAGATGTTGGTGGATGAGAAAAAAAACAAACACGTTCAAAACAAAACAAAGTAACATTGATTATAGTTACATATTTGTTTTAATGGCAGAAGTTAGAAGAGAAAAAATATAGCACATCTCTTTTATACTTCTCCATGACTGGGAAACATTAAATTGAATCTAACTCAGCAGAGATTTTCTTTTTAATCTCTTCTCATACTAATTGCAGTAAGTAAAAACCAGAAATTTTCTGTTTTGAAAAAAGACCTACTTGAGGAAAAAAAAGAATGTATCATTTGCCTTTAAGAAATATAAATAATTTGGTGGTATATCTATGAAATGCCTACTTAAAAATTTGCTATGAGCACGAATATTTTGAACTTGGAACTCCTGCTGTGCCTCCACACTAAAGCCCACATTCAGGACCACACTCTGTCCCTGCTCTCTGATCCACACACCTCTATGGGCTTTTGTGTTATTTATACAAACATCTGACTCTGCATTACGGTGATCATAACCCTGTTCTATACTTTTTCTTTTACCTCTCCATCGCCTTTAACTCCTGGTTTGTTTGTGTATATGTGCATTTGTGCATTTTACTGATTTCCTAAAAATGGCAGTGGATATCTTCACCATTAGTTGATAAAGGAAAAATTGGAGTAACAGGTCAAGAGTGCCCATGGCTTTGAAAACCAGAGGCACCTCACATAAGCAAGTGTGGAAGACTGCCCTCTGCTGGAAACACTAACTCTACCTTCCTTGGCAGAGGGGAACTCAGGTGTGTCTCACTTGTCCATGTCCCCACAGCTGGGAAGACAGCTCAAAGCCGGGTACAGGGTAGGAAGCTCTGCTGTCTTGCTTGATGGCTCTGGGTAGTGATGTGCGATCATTTTCTTTCCCTGTCTTCTTTTTTCACTCTAACATACAGTTAGGGGGTTTTGTATTCTTTCTGTGATTGTGTCCATGCTAACAGGTGTGATTTGGGTATCCAAATGAGAGATGCCCATTCAAAGGAACTTATGGAATAGTAAGAGAAGGGATTCTCTGATTAGAAGCAAATGTGATCCAATATCACCAGCTACTGCAGACAATAAATGTTCAGCTTCTTCTAAAATTATTCCACATATTAAAACTCTCATCAGCCAAACTATATAGTTTCATTCCCGTATGCCAGTATTCAAAATAAATCATTACATACCAAAAACATCTATTTGACTTTATAAAAATTTTTGAAATACTGATCTCTGAAAATTTCTAGGAACAAATTGGTTAGGTTTACGCTTAAAATTATCTCATTAACATGGCTAGGTTTTTTTTTTTTTCTCTCTATAGCAGTAATTTATACAAGTAGATATACCAATCTGATAAGATTTATTAGCCTGAAGTATCTGCAAATTGGAAACTCTTCATTCAAAGAATAGGTTTTCCCAGTTACTGTTAAATAGGGAAAAACTTATGTTTCTTCATATTATGGGACTCAACTTTTCAGGATTTATAGTCCAAAATACATTGTGGGTAAGGAAATATTTTATTACAAATAAATACTTCTTTTTGTAAAAATATACTTTTGTATTCATTTTGTAAATTTTTTTTCTGGAGAAAAAAACCACAGAAAAGTTAGAGACTTTTTTTGTTGAAGTAAAAAGAGCACTTGACAGCCATCAGAATATCCTGGGAAGCTTTGCACAAATAATATATGTGTCCAGACCTACCTATGAAAGATTCCGACTCAACAAGTCTGAAGCAACATCTTTGATCCTATCTCAGTTCTCTGTGTCCTTCTTGCTTCGTATTACGTGGTCATCACAAAGGCAAATTACATTATCTCCTCAATGAACCTTACCCAAACCCAAAATACCACTATATTTTTTATTTTATTTTTTTAATTTTAATTTTTATTTATTTTTATTTTTTTATTGTTTTCCTAGCATCCTCTCCCGAACATATTTTCATCCCATTTCTCTTTATTCCCAAGTTTTTTAATGCCCCTGTGCCCATCACTAACCTTCAGAAAGGTAAAGATGATGCTTTATGTTTGTCATGCGGTAAGACAATGATGTTAGTTAAAATAAACAAGAAAATTTAAAAAATGAATAGCATAAATGAAGCAAATGAGATAAGATGATTGAATAAACAAAATAGAGCAATTAATAGGCAATTTTATCTATGAATGAAAGTTTTATATTTATTGTGAAAAACTTATTTCAATTCTTCGTGGTGTAATTGAAGCTCTTTTTGGTCTTTTCTCATTGGTTTCTATTCTTTGTGTTACAATCTTTCACATTCTTTTTTTTTTTTTTTTAAGATTTTATTTATTTATTTGACAGAGAGAGATCACAAGTAGGCAGAGAGGCAGGCAGAGAGAGAGGAGGAAGCACACTCCCTGCCAAGCAGAGAGCCTGATGCAGGGTTTGATCCCAGGATCCTGAGTTCGTGACCTGAGCCAAAGGCAGAGGTTTAACCCACTGAGCCACCCAGGCACCCAATCTTTCACATTCTTAAATGACTACTGCCTCATTTAAACTTTCTCTAAGACTTGCTTTTCTTTGATTTGCTGACCTTTCCCAGTTTTGCTTACTATCAATCAAATAAAAAGCCTTCAATTTAAAACTGTTCTAAACTGAAAGACAATTCAGAAAAATTAAAATATAATTATTAATCCATTTGTTATAAAGTCAATGCAAATGACAAGCATCATAATATTTTATAATAGTTAACAATATTTTATACTCAGTAACTTATATACAATCTATCTATATCTATATCCATATTTATCTATGATCCTATATATCCATTTGATTTTTGTGACAACCCTAAATAGTTGGTATTACATTATTAATCCAATTTTACAGACAAAGAAAAAGAAATTCAAGTTTATATTATAACTAATCTTCAAAATATTTGAATATTAATTGGTGGAGCCAGAATTCAATCTCAAGTTCCTCTGCCTGCAAATTCTCTGGCCTTTGAAAATATTCAATAGGAAAGAAGCAGTCATGTGTCTAGGAATCAGGGCAATATGGAAAACGATGAAAGGTATCTGTCTTACCAAATGTTAAAGATTAAATGACAGGTGGCAAGCAATGGCACTGTGCACTAGAAGAATGAACAACCACGCTATACGGTATTTTTCACTGAATAGAAGACAAGGACAAGACAAGAAGGATGGAATCCTTTCTAAACAGTGATCACCACTATGCTGAAACAAATCGCTAAGTCATTCCATTAGGATGATTTAAATTAATAATAAAATAATCCCTATGCACCTATTAGAAGGGCCCAAATCCGGAACACTCACAACTCTAAATACCAATGAGGACATACAGCAACAGGAACTCTCATTCACTGCCAGTGGGGATGTAAAATGGCTCAGCAACTTTAGAACACTGCTTGGCAGTTTCTTACAAAACGAAACATACTTTTACCATATGATCCAAAAATTGTACTCCTTGGTATTTACCCAAAGAAGCTGAAAACTTAAGTCCCACAAAAGCCTTTACACAGATGTTTATAGCAGCTTTAGTCATAACTGCCAAAACTTGGAAGCAACTAAGATATCCTTCAGGGGGTGAGTAGATCCAGATAATGTAATATTATCCAACACTGAAAAGAAATGAGCTATCATGCTACGAAAAGACATGGATAAAACATAAAAGCATTAAGTGAAAGAAGCTAATCTAACAAAGCTACATACTGTATGACTTCAACTATATGACATTCTAGAAAAGGAAAAACTATGGAGACAGTAGAAAGATCAGTGTTTGCCAAGGTTGGCGGTGGAAGAATGAATAGAGAGAACACAAGCTAGTGAATATATTCTCTACAATAGTTATCTACACACATAGAATCTACAACACTAAGAGTGAATGGACTTTGGGTGTTTATGATGTACCAATATAAGTTCATCAGTTAAAACAAATACATCAGTCTTGTTAGGGATGTTGACACTGGGGGAGGCTATGCATGTGTGGAGGCAGTGGGTTAATAAGAAATCTGTTTCTCCCTCTAAACTTTGTTGCAAACCTAAAACTGCTCTACAAAAAATAAAGTCAAAAAATGATTTAAATAGGGGTGCCTGGGTGGCTCAGTGGGTTAAAGCTTCTGCCTTCAGCTCAGGTCATGGTCCCAGGGTCCTGGGATAGAGCCCTGCCTGCATTGAGCCCTGCATCTGGGCTCTCTGCTCAGCAGGGAGCCTGCTTCCTCTTCTCTCTACCTGCCTCTGCCTACTTGTGGTCTCTGTCTGTCAAATAAATAAATAAAATCTTTAAAAAAAAAAAAAAGATTTAAATAAACACTATAATCAGCACCAAAGAATGTTATTATGAAGGACTTAACCTCCTAAAACAAAAATAAATGACAGAAAAAAGCAAATCAGCATGGAAACATATTTCATGTGTTTTTAAAAGAATAATGTGAGTGAATGGAAGTTTATATGCTCTAAGAAGAAAAAGTCAGTCAGCTGCCACTTAGATCAGAATAGCAAATAAAAGATGATCAAAAACAGACCATATCAAAAAAAATTTTTTTTTTTAAAGATTTTATTTATTTTTTTGACAGAGAGAAATCACAAGTAGATGGAGAGGCAGGCAGAGAGAGAGGGAAGCAGGCTTCCCGCCGAGCAGAGAGCCCGATGCGGGACTCGATCCCAGGACCCTGAGATCACGACCTGAGCCGAAGGTAGCGGCTTAACCCACTGAGCCACCCAGGCGCCCCCATATCAAAATTTTTAAGTGACAAAAATATCGAAAATCTTTTTTTTAAGAGGTCCATTCTAAAATGAACCAGGAAGCAAATGGTTAAATAAAATGGAATAGTGATTTTATGAAATTTATCTTTGTCAATATAAACTCAAGAATGATGTCCCACAAAAAAAGAATGGTGTTAATTTTGAGATAGAAATATTAAAAGCTGTATTTGTTTAAACATAAAAATCATGGTTGAACATTTTGATCTCAAGGTTTGATCCAAACCTCACTCAGTTCTTCAGAGAGTAACTTCATAAGATTCTGGTCACCAGAGGTTTTTTCATTTTTTTCCTACTAACTAATCTGACTAAAGAGAACAGGTGATAATTCTTTAAGAGTAAAAAGAACTGCACTACAAGAGATTTACATAATAGAATCAAATTTACAGGAGAAAGAAAGATCCCTTTGATTAATCAAAAGGTTCTGGGGCTTTCCAGGCTTCCTTAAAGCAAACGCACAAGCAATGTTATCTAAAATTTGACTAAATTTGCTTCATGTTGATCTCCTATAATATACAAAAAATGGCTAATTTTCTAGATTAAGGGACCTATACACACTACAATCTCTAAAACAATTTAATGTTCAACTATTTGGAGTCAGATTAAAAAATGCTCCTTAATTACTTATCATCATTAGAACAAAGATTACGTAAGTGTTTATAATCAGAATTTTTCATATAATGTGAAATATTATACTCTTGTTATAAATTTAAATGTCTTTAAAAGAAGTTCATAGGGAGTTTTTGTTCTGTCAGAACAATAATATATCATACCCAAGAGTTTAATACATTAATTCAGTTGTGATTTGTACTTCTACTTTAAAGCGCAGTTTTGTGATGTTTCATAATTTCCCCTTTTAGATGTTGTTTTGTTAGGATACAAAAGTAGCAAATGCCAATTTTCAGAAACACATAAAAGTATAGAAAATTTAAAATCGCAAATTCATAGATGGCATTATTAACATTATTGTATATATTCTTTGTATTTTTAATGTAGGAAAAAATCAATATTGACTTTTTAGTTTAAAAAATAAGCAGTTGATTCCAAAGTGACACAATAATCATGAAAGACAGGCTTTGCTTAAAGAGAAAATAAGAGGTTCTGAAAGTTCCCTTTTAAATATTGAGATTCAAGCTTGACTAATTTGGATCATAAAAGCTTACTGTGAACCATTGATAACAGGATTTAAGAGAAGTTATGCCCAGGCAGGAATGGAAAGCCTTCAGAGGAGAGGTAGGGAAGATTCAGATAAACAAACAGAACCTGAAAAAAGACTACCACTTTGGGGCTCAGCCAAATACAGCAAGGGGCTGAGAAAATCTACAACAGAAATTCCAGATGTGCAAATGGAGAATCCAAGAATATGTGAGCATTTGGCTCCTTTTTGCCACCACATTTAATGTGGCATAGGCAGCTATTTTGCATCTGTAGAATCCAAACCACTGAGAAATTAAGCAGAAACTATCTGGACTGTCAGAAATCTTTATCAGAGCCAGCAATTTGATCCTGTCAACATTATGGTCAAACCGGGACAGGACACCCACAGCAAGAACTCTTAAAATCAGACCAAGGGGGCGCCTGGATGGCTCAGTGGGTTAAGCCTCTGCCTTCGGCTCAGGTCATGGTCTCAGGGTCTCGGGATCAAGCCCCGATGGGGCTCTCTGCTCAGCAGGGAGCCTGCTTCCCTGCCTCTCTGCCTACTTGTGATCTCTCTCTCTCTCTCTCTCTGTGTCAAATAAATATATAAAATTAACAACAAAACCGACCAGGAGTCCTATTTATCATGGACTGTTAATAGCAGGGGTGAAGCCACTGTCCAATCATCACACCTCACTGTAAGGGCCTATTTAGCCAGAGCGATTCCATCTGGTTAAACAGTGATTTTGTTGTTTATGCAGTAAAACTTAAATTGACCTTGGCCCTCCCCCCACACCGGAACTTACTTAAAAGAAAGTCCGGAAAACCAGTAAAATATGGTCGACCAGTCCCTGATAACAGAGCCCAGATACAAGGGTGGGTCAAGTCAGATGGAGGTAATAGAGCCTGAATGCAGGGATGAGTCAGGCCAGGTGGTGACATCCAATCAGTAAAGCGTGCATACTGTCTCCCTAGCTACCAAGGAGTGTGGGCCCCAACCTCTGGGCGCCTTTTGGGCGCCAATTCTGACCAAGGTGATAGGCTAGTTCAAATAGCTACTAGGGGGAGAATTGTAATTCAATTGGCCACCCGTGTGTGACTTAGCATAACTATGCAGCTTTCTCTGTGTATTGCAATCTCATTGGCCACCTGTGTGTGGCCAGGCTCAACTACATGGCCTTTGCTCTATAAGTTAGTCTGTGAGGATGGGAGCGGTTGTCTCCCTCTCTGTAAGAGGCCGCCCCGAATGGTCGTTTTGATTCTCAGTGCTTGGCGTGAAATAAAGCTTTGCTTGACTTTCGCTTTGTATCAGTCTCGTTCCTTTGACCATGAACCCAACACTGCCCAAACTGAGACTTTAGCAGACCAAGAGACCCTAAGAATGGTATGCAATCAAGCAGCCCCTTCCCCATCACCAGAAAGCATATCCATGGGCCTTCTTTTATAGCCTGATGGCATCTTAGAAAGAAAAGGTGAGAGTTCTTATGAAAGACTGAAAATTTACTCAGAAAAAATCTCTCCCTGAAAGTTTAGTTTTGTTTGGTTTTTTCCCCTTACAGGCAATCTGAGTTATAATGAGTAAAATTCAAATTCAACATGCCATTCAATACTTCCCAGATACGATTTTAGGAATTTGTGATATTTTGCAACTACAGCCACTTTTTAGAAGCTTCATATTTCTCCCCTTAGTCATTTTTCTACTTTTAAGCAGCTACTTGTCCTATCCAATATAGTAGACATTAGCCACATGGGGCAATTTAAATTTAAATTAATTAAAACTGAATAAAATTAAAAATTATGTTTCTCCATCACATTAACTGTATTTCAAGAGCTCGATAGCCACATGTGGCTAGTAGCTACCACACTGAACAATAGAGATAGAGAATATTTCCATCATCACAACAAAGTTTATTGGACAGCACTGACAATAGGCTATCCTGTGTCTAATGTCTCATAACAAGAGTTATAAAATAGCCCAATGCAGGAAAGGAAAGAGTACTCCTGACTTCGGTTTCTAAAAGCTTAAACTCATAGAGACGTAGAGAGGAATCCAGAAATTTAGAGGAATCTTCTAAATTATTGCCAACCATGAAAAAGGAGAGAGGATCAGAACTTAAGAGGACATTCTGAAGAGAACACAAACTCTCTCTTGGGTTACCTACAGGAAAAATAATTGAGGGACATAGGGTATGATTAACATTCCAGCAGACTTCTATGTGCCTAGACAGAGAACTTGAAAACAAGATGGTAGTTTTCCCACACACATTTTCTCCTTCCCCACTTCCCCTGGTTGTCCCTGAACTTGGATGAATCCTAAGCAATTGAGGGAGAAATGTTGTATCAGAACTTCACTGAAATTAGGTTTCTGTCGTTCTTGTGGATGCTGATTCCAAAAGGATATATATGTCTTACCACCCAAGTCAAAAAATGATATTCATATTCTTTATACTTTCTTATAAATAGGGTTCAATATGTCAATTCACCAGGTCCTTGGCATCATGCCTTGTGCAAAAAAAGAGTCCATTTTGTTAACATTCCAAAATTTGCAAATGATACTTTTGAGTACTTTCCAAATTTGGGGGTAGATGCCATGTGTTCCTGGTGATTAATATCCATCTAATTTGTCAATTAGTATAGAACATCCAGTCCTGCTGATATCATAAGTTCAGGATGAAAAAAAATGTTTTGGTAATTCATAGGAATAAATATGCATGAAAATCAAAGAGCAGTTCACATTAGAGAAAAGAAACACTGAGAATATAAGATATCATGCATTACTTACTTCTAGGCAATTCTAAAATTCTTACTAGGGAATATCAGGGAAAAATAATATGTCATATTCCAGTTAACTGGTTTCTGTTATTTAACATGGAAGTTTCTAGCAATATCTTTTCAATAATTTGAAATATCTTAAATATGGAAGACCATGTCTAAAATATACAGAAGGGCAATGTTCACTTCACTAGATCATGATACACTTGGGTATGTTTCAAAAGATGGCCATAGCCCAAGCCTGACAATTTATTTTTTTTCATTCTTTTTGTTGTGAAATCAATTTTCATAAGCCTAAAAAATGCATTTGGAATTACAGGGACAAATTAAGAAAAGTGTGGTCAACGTACTGTATTATTCATTGAAGTCACTAAAGTAGAGATTTCTATTAGGAAAAATTTGACTTCAAGCATTTTCCCACTATTATTTCCTTCCTTAAGCTCACAGTTAAAATTGAACATGCTGTCTGTTTTCAGCTTCTATGTTTCCTTAAATTGATTGTATAGAGCTGAGAGTCACAGAAATCCCAATAACTTTTTTTTTAGTATATGTTTTTAAGTGTGTGATTTTAAGAGCTCTTTTAAAAACATTATTTCATTACTAAAATTTTTAAGGGGCCAACTGTCTCTACACTAATAGCTACCACTTTCATTTCTCTTTACAACCCCCTATGCAGTAGGAAAAATCATTTTCCCACAGTTCAAAGTAGTAGAGTCAAAAGGTAGACTTTTTAAACAGTGATATCGAATTTCAAAATTCTATCAATTTCAAAATTGTACTAACACAACACAGCAATGAAATGTTCAATAACCTCCAGCAGACAATATTAGTCTCAAACAACCACTTCAAAATATCCCTAAGGCTTCCCTTGCTGATTTAATTTTAGCATTAGTTAAGGACCACTGCTGGTGAATGAGTATTTCATGGGCTTTTGGGTACCTAGAGTATAGGTTTAAGTAACCCATGGTATATTTTACTTTTTCTTTCTTTTTTTTTTTTTTTTTTTTAAACCAAGGTCCAGAAACAGTGTAACATAGGTAGTATTTAAAAATATTGCCTCACTTCTTAAAGGTAGGTAGGTAGGAAGGAAGAAAGAAGGTAAAGAAGACAGGAGCGTATATTTTGAGCCACTTATACTTTTTTCAGTATCCTAGCTTGCTGTACTAGTATTTTTTTTTCCATCTGTAAATTTAAATGTGGAAGAAAGCAGATTTTATTGCTTTAAACGCCAAATTGCCTTTCTAGAGGATAATCAAAGTAGTTATTCCATATGTAAACAGCATTTTAAATGACATGAAAGTTAATGGACTCTAAAAACTGATTTCAAGAGATTTTGCAGTTACTGAAAATGTTAGAAAATGTTTACGCTGCTTTAAATTTCTTAGGGATATATCTGAAATTATTTTTAGGAATAGATATTAAATCTTCCTTCTTTCATACATACAGTATGGTCTGAAATATTAAAATTAATTCATCATAGATTTTGTGTATATGAATGTGTATATACACAGTTGTATAATTGTGTAAATATGGTCATTCTTTTGTCAATCCTCTAGACACTAATAATATGTTTGTGAATTAGGACCTAGCTTCTTTTATTGAATTCATTAGTATCTGTTAGGAAAAGATAATGCATTTGAAATGTATAAGTAATCCAGATGTGTATTTTTCTAAAATGAGCTAAATTTATTTACATATTTATAAATCATGGTTATTTTAATTAAGGCTTAGTATAGTACTGTCAAGCAGAGTAGAAAGAGAAGTTGGCACTTTAAATGCCTACTATTATTACTGAATTGTCAACATTGACACCTGTAACTAGCTTTGTACTGAAATAATCTGTGATCTGAAATGTATACCTACACATTTATTTTAAATATGAGAAATATGAATTAAATAAGACTAAATTAATGTCTTTCCAATGACTGCCATAGTAGCTAAAATTGTTGGATAAGGGAGTGGCAATTAAAGAATCAACACATTTAAAATCATTTACACTTAGGTGGGTATATAATAATTTATAAATTTAAATAAATTTAAAGTCTTCAATCTGGGGAGTCCATTAATTCAGATACTTGGTAATAAAGAAGCTTCCAACAGTGTGTGTAAGTTGCTGCTAGCCAAAGCCACATCAATTTTAAAATTTCCCTGAGAGGGATAAAACTCAGACACTGCACATTCATCTATCAATCGATCAAATGCCACGTCCTTGTTGCAAGGCCCTGGTATGTTCATGCAGCTGTAACTCAGCACTCTTCCAAAGCCGGTGGCTATTTTCAGAAAGAAGAAAGAAAACATAATGCGAAACCTACAGCCATGTCTACCACAATTCAGGCAGTTAATCAAGGAAAAAAAAGCCATGTACTCTGTAAAACACCTTTAGTTTTGTTACAAGCCAATCAAATACATGCTGGATGGATGCCACAAGTACTAAGATGGGCATGTGATTATATCTAAACCTGTATGTATTTTAATATATTTTATCCTAAAGTCTGCAGGAGTAACACATGAAACAAAATCAGTGAAAAAAATTTTGGCACACATTTATGAAGTTCCCTAAAATGTGTAAAACCATGTGGCATTGTTGGGTAAAGTAACTAGCTGTCTGGAAGAAAGATCCTACTCATTTTATGAGATAATTATTAGTATTTTTTAATGTATTTTAATAATTTCTTCCTTTCCTTGAGAAAAATGTAACCCACCATGCGTTCTCTATGAAGTAAACAAGAAAATAAAAATAAAATAATAAAGCAGGAGAAAAGATGAAAGAAGGAAACTGTTATATGTGGAGTGTCAACCGTATGCTAGATACCAAGTCAGAATTAGTTTAACTCCTGTAAATGTTTTTATCCTTTATACCAGGTAACTGTTATTCAACCTCATATTATAAATGAGGAAAGTTAGATTTCCAGGTTAACCTTAACTTTACAAAACTTGTAAAATGAATCTAAACTAAGCTTCCCTAAGTCAAGAATCTACCCTCTATCCATAACTCCATGAAAACTGATGTTAGAATTATTCAGGAGTTAGAAATGCAAACTTTTCTCAGTTTTTCTGTATATTTAAAATATAAAGGAACTTGATCCTGTTTATGGAGAGCATACCAGTAGGCAGAAACGTTCATCCTGACAGCTACAAACCTGGTATCATGTCACTCAAAGAGGAGTTATTCCTCTCACAATTTCAATTTTGAGAAGAGAAACTTGTAGCCCGTAAAGTTGTGCTTTCATGCCTCAAAATATACAAACCAACAGAGGCACATGGTACTATGTCCCCACAGTTTCAGGTACAGACCTCTCCCACACCCACCCAAGCTGGGTAGGTCCCACCCATTGCTCCTGTCGGTTAAGTAGCATCTAAAGGCTATGATTTATAACCTCATTAATTGCTCCCTTCATTTCAGTTTGCAGTTTCACAAACTCAGGGGAGGAAAGGCAAGGGTGCCTCTCCCTGAGAAGGGCGTCACTGTCACACCCTCTTAAGCTGCCACCTCAGACATGCTGGACAGGGACTACGCCAAGAAGTGGAAGGAGTGATTCTAGGAAGTCACTGATACAGGGATTGTAAGGGTAAGGATCAGGAATGGCAGATGAATACATGGTGAAGATGAGGTTTGTGCATTCTACAGGCGAGGAAACTGTTCTGAACTTTTGTTTGCAGAATGATTTATGTTGTGCTTAAATTAGAATTCACCCCACTTTGAGAACACATACTTTTCACAAACATGTTTAACAATAATTGCCCAAGTACCACATGACTGTATGATTTCACGGCACCTTATAGATTTTTTTTTTTTGGTAGTTCTGCTTCTTTAACCCCCATTAACAAACAACGGAACAAGCAACAAAACCAACGAACCAAAAAAACCCTCTAGCAGTTTTCCCTTCTTTTCCATGGAGTTTTAATTAGCAGTAGAGATTTCTCATAATGTTAGAAACGCATATAAACATGTATCCAGATAATCAAATAGTAATCTACGTAATTCCAGATCTTACTATAAGGGCATACGAGACCTACACTGGTTAATCTTGGTTTGTTTCCCTACTATATTCATTGTCTGCTCTGCTTTGTACCCCATGAACTGCAACGTGCAGAGTCCCTTCTCTATTAGCTTCCTATTTACAGCAGTCAGCTGGGAGGCACCTCCAGGAGACCTAAGCTGGGGGTGGAGAGGCTAGGGGCTTGCTTGGGCCTGAACTTTTTCAGGCTTCAAAGCACAGCTTCCTCCATTTTCCCTGTCAGGTGTCCTGTAGTTGACAACCTCCCACTCCTGCTAATCCCTCATGCGTAGATGAACTCTGACCACACTTCTGTAAATATGCCCTTCCTTAAACTTTCCTCAGGGAAACACTTGGAAGGTGTTTGTTTTTTGCTGGGACTTCAATACAAAGTTCTTTGGGAAAAAATACACATTGCGACAAAATAAAATAAGCAATAAGCATAACAATGGAAAATCATTAATGGAAGAAGTAAATAACGCCAAAGAAAAGATCAGATTTCAGAATTATATTCAAATCAGGTCCTTCTACTTGATAAAGGTGGATTGTAAATTTGATTTTAAGCTTTCAGAAGCCAGAGGCTCAGTGCAGTGAACTCAGAATCTGTAGCATCAGGGCCCCGCATCTGCAAGGATCTAGTAAGGCCCTGTGAGGGAACTTAGCAACAAGTTTGTACGGTAATTTATTTTAGTAAAATTTGCAGACGTTAGATATTTTAATTGCAAGCAGTTAAGAGTATTGCTGTGTGTCAATACAATGGCCACAGGCAATTTGAGATCCAGCTATCCATTTAGTTTGGGTTTTGTGGGATCTATTTAAGTAGTCATACTCATTTCCATATGTAATCAATCCATTATTGCTATTCTCCCCAAAGTAAGGATGGATTCCTGGAACCCTCCTACTGGTTAATTTCCAACTTTGTGACAGGGTTTTATCACAATTAAGAACATCTCCTACCATGCCTAGCAGTAGAACTATGTGGTAGTAGGGAAAAAAAAAAGACTGGGAAAGGTATAGACTATGACTTGAGTTATGTGCAAAATTATCCCAATCTTCAGGCCCATATAAAACTCCAAGTAGAGATCTGGTTCTCATCAATGTCTAGTTAAAACAGAAGTTCTCAGCTATTGGCAATATACTTATTTAAAAACATACCATACTCTCACTCTTACCGTTTAGAATTGTATTGCGGGTCTTTCAGTATGAAATAGAATTTATCAGGACACATGAGTTTTTAAAGGAAAAAAAAAAAAAAAAAACTATAGAAGTACCACAAATGGCAAATGTGTTTTTGTGCAAAGTTGTATGTTTTCTTAATCTCAACTATAAGTAATAAAATACATGCTAGATGGAAGACTGAATTAACTTTCCATTTTCCTTAGGAGAAAAAATATAAAGTTGATGTCTTATGAAGAAGTGATTAAAAAGTACGCAGTCAAAAATTGAGGGAAAAAATTGTCTTAAAGAGCTATCTCACTTTACTAAAATTTTTAAAGTATTGTTTTGTGTTTCATAATGATTGTGGCATGCAATTTGCATTTTCTTACGAATTCGTTTCCTTGACTTAAATGTGGTATTTCAGTATTCTTTCTTTTTAAAAAGGACTTTAAAATTGGTTAAGGTTCCAGATCCCACGAAATCTATCTTGTTTTCCTGGTGTTTCCCTGCTAATGTTGAAGCTCGGTTAACATTAGCCTTAATATTAACAAAATATATATTTCTGTTAAGAGGAAGTAGTCTATATTTCCTTGCACTCATGTCTAACCCACAGTTAACAATAGTATGTTAATAAAATTCAGATGAATAAAACAATTATGTTTCTAAAATTTTAAAGAATGAAAACAATACATGGAAAAGAAAGGTTTTATTTTCAAAAACTTAAACATTGAATGCTTATGTTTAGTGTATCCCATCTATGTAAACATCCACTGCATAGTTTACTTTACTGGGATTATTTGGGATATAAATTTAGAACAGGCTCTTCATAGAAAATCAAGATCGCAACAAAAGATGTATTGCCATAATCACACTGTGAAGCATGTGACTGCATAAAAATCAGTGGAATGGATAATATAAGCTATAAACTTAAGTGAGTATGAAATATCTTGGCGTTTTGGAAAGAACACATTGGAGTAGGTGGAATTGTATGTATTCTCTTTCTCTCTAGTAGAAATCCTAGCATGAGGAGAAAGATAAAGTCATGGCTCTAAATAATCTTAGGGATTTAGCCTTTTGAGATCTTACATGTTTGGGTGAATAGCAAGTATTTAACCCAGTTAAGCATAGGTAAGTGAAGAGAAAATCATCTCTTAAGAGTATGGAATTTTTAAATGTAAAGAAAAGCTAAAACTTTAAAAAACAGACTTAATCCAATCTAACCTTATTGGAACACCTGGCTGGCTCAGTCAGTAGAACCTTTTGATCTCAGGCTTGCAAGTTCAAGCCCCCCACTGGGTGTAGAGATTGCTTAAAAATAAAATCTTTAGGGGCACCTGGGTAACTCAGTCAATTAAGCATCTGACTGGATTTTGGCTCAGGTCATGGTTTCAGGGCCCTGAGAGGGAACCGCTGTGACAGGTTCTGTGCTCAGTGGGGAGCCTTCTTGAGATTCTCTCTCTCTCTCTCTCCCCCTAAATTTTTTTTTAATCTTTAAAAAAAATAAAAATAAATAAAATATTTAAAAAATTAAAAATGAGGTCACCCTTATGGATCAGAACATAAGGTCACAAAAGCAACACCAGGCTTAAAACTGAGTCCCCTGAGTACTAGTTAAACTCCTGTACTTTTCTGAGTGTGGGCAGGTTCACTGATCTAAATTCTATCATCGACAAAATGATGAGGTTGGAGTAGAATTTCTTGGGTTCTTTCTCTATCCATAAACTAACCCTGACAACTTGGTCCAGATGTTAAGAGCTCCAGCTTTCACAATTTAGTTTTCTTTGACAAGTTACTCAATCTGCCTTTGACTCAATCTCCCCAAGGGACAAATAGAGATAACAATATATTTCTCTTTCTACATGTATTTGGCAGGAAGGGTGAAAAGTTACATTGTTCTTACCCTAAAAAGTAAGTGTACCTTAGTGAACAATGTACCTCAAAAAAGGCATTTTATAAATGCTAGTGCAGTGGGAAAATGGGCTTGGGAACTCCAGATATTCTACACATGAAAATCAGGCAAATTAAAGTACATCTGCATTCTCGTAAGACTCTCTTTCTCCCTCACAGAATGTATCAAAATTTGTACTTTTATATCGATTTGTGTAAGTTACATACTCGACATCTTCTCTAAAAGGTAGGATTCATGGAGAGTGGTATACAATAATTACACAATACAATATGTGTTTGTTGATTATTCCTGAATCAGTAAATAATGCTGGTTAATAATGTGCAGGATTTCACCAACAATATAAAACCAGTATGGCTGCATAATTTTTTTCTTTGACAAGACTTAGTTAGCTAGCTCACTTCCATTGCATGGGCACAACTTTTCACAAACACCCATGGCTGAAAACGTATCTTATATTCAAAGACCTACAGAAAGAGAAATCCCACAGTTTTCCACAATCCAGTTAGCCAAAAAATGTTTTCAAAAACTTTTTTATCCTTAAAATTAGGGGTACAGAAATGTTGAATTTGCACCTCGAACATAGCAATTCTTTTTTTTTTTTTTTGTAAGATTTTATTTTTATTTATTTGACACAGAGAGATCACAAGTAGGCAGAGAGGCAGGCAGAGAGAGAGAGAGAGAGGAAGCAGGCTCCCTGCTGAGCAGAGAGCCCGATGTGGGACTTGATCCCAGGACCCTGAGATCATGACCTGAGCCAAAGGCAGTGGCTTAACCCAGTGAGCCACCAGGCACCCTCGAACATAGCAATTCTTATAAAACAACTTTAAATTTTATTGTCATCTATTCCTAATGTAATCTTTAATTACATCTGAATTCTTATTCTCTCCAAGTAACCAACAAAATTGTACTTAGCATGCACTAAGTTTATTTATTCGGTTCCAATTTTCTTGAATTATTTATAGCTGGCAGAAGAACTGCAGATAATATATCCTCTCATTAAAAAGATTCTAGTTCTCAGGAAAATATAACAATCTAAGAAACTATCTCTAAATATTAAGAAGTGATTTTTAAAAAATATACGCTTTCTGAAACATAAAATGCAATCAATGACTTTTAGTAGACTGGGGTCACATATATACATACACACAATAATGTGCATTAGGAAAATATTGTAATAGGAAAATATTCATATGCATTTGGCAAAATTTCTAATGTTCTAAATAAATGAGAAAAGGCCTAAATATCAACTCAGAGTCAGAGAAAAATAAGATTCTATTAGCAGAAGTAGTTACGGAGAAAGATACTTAAATTTTATATCACATATTTTTCTTTTGAAAGTTTTATCCACATCCACATACCTATATTATATATACACTGGTACATGGAAACAATTAACATTTTTTTTTTAATATTTTATTTATTTATTTGACAGAGAGAAATCACAAGTAGACGGAGAGGCAGGCAGAGAGAGAGAGAGGGAAGCAGGCTCCCTGCTGAGCAGAGAGCCCGATGCGGGACTCGATCCCAGGACCCTGAGATCATGACCTGAGCCGAAGGCAGCGGCTTAACCTACTGAGCCACCCAGGCGCCCAACAATTAACATTTTTGATTTTGAGTTAACACCATAAGATAGAATCTGCCTTATATTCAAGAATTAGCTATTGTGGTTAGTTTAATGAATATAAAATGAGCTCTGTTTAAATATTCCACAGTGAAATATTTTCTGAATTTGAAATAACAGCCAAACACTTTCCAAATACATGCTCTCCAGCATGTAGCCAAATTTTAAAGACCTACCATACCATGATCTCTCTCAGAAGCCCTGAAGTTGTCAGGATAAATAAAATGAAACCTCTATTTCTAGTGACTTAGAATCCTGTGGATTAGGAATGGACACAAAGAAGCATCTTGAAACCATCCAGTGTTACATGACCAACTATGATGAATTAGTAAATACATAGAAGGGATGAGGGGTTACTAATTTGTTTCTGGATTGAGTAAAATTAGAGGGAAATCACATTTGAGCTACGTCTTAGAATTTTAAGTTGGAATTCTGTACAGTTTTAGGTTCCAATATCTAAGGTATTCTTCTCTTAGAGCAAACTTTTCTAGGAATTTCTTCAGAGCTGACTGCTTGTGATACAGATTACCATATAGCACTTCCCATTATTTTTAGTTCGCAAAGTCTCTTTACCGCTCCCTGAATTCTGTTTGTGGATCCCATATCTTCCCCTTTCTTGGTTTACATTACATTCTACTCTATGTCACCTAGATGCTTCATAAGAAAGAATACTGGGAGGTGATATTTTTACATTTTTTTGAGAGAGATATGGGGAAGAGCAGAGAGAGAATCCCAAGAAGGTTCCATGCCAGCAGAGAGCCTGACATGGGGCTCAATCCCACAATCCTGAGATAATTACTTGAGCCAAAATCAAGAGTCTGACACAACCAACTGAGCCATGCGGATGCCTCAGGAGGCAACTTTTTGCAGTGTTTTGGACTTAACATGTCAACAGTCAACATTTATATTGGAATATTATTTGGCTAGGTATAAAAAAAAATTTTTTAAGATTTTATTTATTTGACAGACAGAGAGAGAACAAGCAGCAGGGTCCAGCAGGCAGAGGGATTGGGAGAAGCAGGCTCCCCACTGAGCAGGGAGCCCAATGCAGGACTCGATCCCAGGACGCCAAGATCATGACCTGAACTGAAGGTATGACCTGACCTGACTAGCTGAGTGAGCTACCCAGGAGCCCCTGAATAGAATTCTCCAAGAAAAATCATTACACATGAAAATTTGAAGGAATTTATTTTATATCTAGTCTGTAATGTTTCTATTAAATGACATTATGAGTCCCCAGTATCCTTACTGTGTATGTGTTACCTGTTTTTCTGTTTTGTTTTTCTGGAAAATTTTAAGATCTTTCTTTTACTCATAAAGGTTAGAAATTAATAATGATGTACCTGTAATTCATATACCCCCCCACCCCACAATTTACTATGCTGGGAAATGGGACCAAATTTGGCTACCATGTCCTTTACTCTTCATTTCTAAAATTAAAAAAAAAAAATTGCTTTTTTTTTTTTGCCTATGATATTTTTCTATTTTTAAAATGGCTATCCAACATTGCATCTTATAGACTGATTCTACATATTTTTAATTCTACATTTTTTAAATTTTTTTCCTCACTGTCCATATCTGTACTTTTTCAACTTTCTATCATCTTCAATTTTATATTTCAAGTTCATATATTGAAATTTTATTTTGCTTCTCATGTTTTTAATTCCTAAGAGTTCTTCTTGTTTAAATTTTTCATATTTCTCATTTTGTTTCAGAGATGCAATATATTCTTTTATTTCTTTCAGAATAATAATTGATAGCTTTCTTGATATGTTCTTTTGTCTCTGAAATTCTTCATTTCCTCTGAGCTCCCTTTCATTTGGGTTCTTAATACTGGAGTTTTTCCTTAACTTATGTAGAAGTAAAGCACTGAATAAGTTGACTCAACACTGCCTGTCTTTGTGGGAACTGTCCAGTTAATGGGATTCACAGAAATACAAATTCAACTTTCAGACTAGAGACATTCAACATTCAGGTATGTGAAGCTCTTTCATCTGAGTTTTTCTGTTCAGTCTTCCACTGAAGCATGTAAGTGGTACCAATATTTGTGTTCAAAGTGGAGTAAAAGAGTGACGCGTGATCTCTTTCTTCACGTAGTTTCATCCCATGTTTGTCCAACATGTCATCCCAGCATCCTATGACTGTGGGAGCCAAGTCCAAACATTCCTTGGTCCCACATTTCTATATTTTAAAGTATACTCTATTTTTTTAAGACTATAGGCTTCTATTTAAAAATACTGATTATTGGGGCACCTGGGTGGCTCGGTGGGTTAAGGCCTCTGCCTTTGGCTTAGGTCATGATCCCAGGGTCCTGGGATCGAGCCTCACATCGGGCTCTCTGCTCAGCAGGGAACCTGCTTCCCTTCCTCTCCCTCTGCCTGCCTGTCTGCCTCCTTGTGATCTGTCTGTCAAATAAATAAATAAAATCTTTAAAATAAAAATAAAAATAAAAATACTGATTATTAAAAAAGAATTTTATGGTGATTTTAATGATAAATATTAACTTAAATTGAACTATATATTTATATGGTATATGGCATCAGCTCTACTACTAAAAATAATCTATTTATGTATAACTAGTCTTTATCTACTGTAAACACATTCTCAATTTTTTTCTGGAAAATTCCCCATATTCACATTCTTATTCTTGCAATTTATATCGCATTGCTCTCATTTTTCTCCCAATGGAAATCAAGTCCCTTTTAATAAAGGTTATATTAAAAGAGAGGGCCTAATTAAAAGTAGGCCAAACATCTCAATTCAGATTTCAATGACCCCATTATGAAATGTAAGATCAAATCTTAAGATGTCCATATTCTGCATCAGGCTGTTGAGGGTCTAAAAAAATATACCTTCTTTTTATCTTTTTTTGCCTCTGAACTAACAAGATTTTGAAAATACTGGTTGAGCTTTCTTTTCCTTTTTAAAACTGATTTAATATGAACTGTAACAAGCAATGCAGTGGAATTAAAATTAAGAAGCAAATAGCCAGGAAAGGCATTGGGTAAGGGCTCAGGAACAAAGCATATCAATAAATAAGATAGGTAGATAAACAAAGTAGAATAAAGCCAGAGAAAACTGGAGGGCCGACAGGAGAGCTATGAAGAAACAATAGTGAAACATTATAAATTTCTAAGGCACTGTGAACCAGAACAAGACAAAGTCTGAAAGCGACATTGCAGGGCTGCACTTACTCCATGTCAGGATTGCCACATGTTGCAAAATTTTTAATTTGAAAGTCTAGATTTTGCAAAATTTTTAGTTTGAAAGTCTAGATTTTAATTTGAAAGTCAAAATTTTTAACAAGAAAGTCTAGATTTTTAGCTTTTCTTCATAATCTGTGAGATCAGGTAATGCTTGCTACATTTCCAAATGACAGCAATAATTCGGACCTAGGAAGCAGATGTCCCCTCTAGACACATTCTTGGGGCCCCCACTACTCATACAGTGTAGGCATTCCCTTACACTTACACCTGGCCCCCTTCACGCAGTGTTGTGCCTGCATAATACATAATACGTATAGGTCATTGCATTTGCTGTGCCTTGTATAAGAGATTTTCACAGACAGGAGAAATCACCTTAAAGGTCAAGAACAAGGAAGTGTTAGCAAGTATTTAGAAATGTAAGCCAGACAGTATCACTCCTCTGCTCACAACCCTCCATCGATGCCAAATCTCACTCTGAGTGGAAACCAAAGGCCCTGTCATATCAATACAACCCCAGCCTCCAGGCTACAAAGTTAGTCTTGAGTCTGGTGACTCATCCAAAAGTCTTAATATAAATATGTATTTCATATGAAGTGATGCAAAGTCACTGTGGAAAACTTTAAAAATAGAAAACATGTAAAAGAAAAAAATATATTCATAATTCCACGGTCTAAAATAATCACCATGATGGTTTTTAATGCATATATCTTTGTTATTCTGCTTTTTAAAACTTAATAATTATGATGTAAACAAATCTACCATGTTAATAAAAGTTTTTTGGGGAACCTGGTGGCTCAGTGGATTAAAGCCTCTGCCTTTGGCTCGGGTCATTATCTCAGGGTCCTGGGATCAAGCCCTGCATTGGGCTCTCTGCTCAGCGGAGAGCCTGCTTCCTCCCCTCTCTCTGTCTCTCTCTGCCTGCCTCTCTGTCTACTTGTGATCTGTCAAATAAATAAATAAATAAATAAATATATTTTTAAAAAAAAGAAAAAAGTTTTTGATATCATCTTCTTTTTGTAGTTGTCATATATTGCTTTATGATATATCATAATTTAATTACTGTCCAATGTTTGGGTACTCAGTTTCCAAAGCAGTAGATTCTAAATACTACCAACATAAAATATTATAATCTCAGGCTATTTTTGTAAGAGAAATTACATAAAAAAGAACTGTGAACCAATTCATTTAACAATGTGGACAGGTAAAGCAACTTACATATTCTAGCAATGCGTATCTTAAGCCTTAATCTAATCAGCATTGGATATTGTTATTTAAAAATATTTAATTATTTGGTTTCTAGAAACCACTGAGTCAACTACTTATGTGTCATCGTCATTTATTTCATTTAAAGTGACTGGTATATACCAAAAAATTTTAATTTGTAGAGTCAAATATAAATTAAATACCTATTTCCTCATGACTTCTTCCTTTGCTTTTTATGATTAAAAAGTAGCACTGCCAGATAAGCCATATAAGACCAGATAGTCACATAAATTTCTTGAGAAGTTATAATTATTTATTAATACTATATTGTGTTATTATTTATAATTATGTATTATTTATTATAAATGTTCATTATTAATAACTCATTAATGCTTCTGAAACTTCATCTGGTACGTGGTAGGACATGAGTTTCTAAACTTTTTTTCCTGCCAATTAAATTTTGTAGTACATTGCACAACTGAAAGAAAGTTATCAATGTAAATAGCAACATTAACATAATTTAATGTTCTGAATTTATTTTCTTAGGTTTAATTTCAATCTTTGGGCCACCCTGATTATTATCAGCATCTATATAATAGCTTTGTCTTCAGATTACTGAGTTGGGGGAAAAACAAGGTAAGATAAAATTACTTCAAGTAAAACAGACTGCATTAATGGCACACTTTAGGTACTTCCTTATCATCAAAGTGTTTAAAATATCACTTTCAAGTGATTCTTGTGAAAGGTGGCCGAAGGTCAGTAAAGATATAAGTGACCCAAAATGGGTCCAGGGAACAGAGCTTCACTTGTTAAGGGTTGAATAGAAAGACACCCATTTGCCACTAGGTTCCCCAAATACACAGCTCAGTGATTTTTTCCTTAAATCCTTGGTGTCAGCCTTGACAGAGGAACTTCCCTCACTTGACTGAAAAAATCTCGCAGTAACTTCCTACTATTTGATCTGCCTTCTCTAGCTCTTCTTTATATTATCAGTGCCTATTTTCTCACTTAGAACCAACTCGTGAATCCAGCTATCACACCAGACACGGTAAAGGCATAGATTCCTAGGACCAGTTTAAGAATATGTTACTTGTCAGATGAATATATGGGGTGGGGGGTGGGGGTTAATCAGAAAACAGGCTCCTATATATAGAGAACAGGCTAAGGGTTGGGGGAGGGCAGGTGGGTGGAGGATGGGTTAAATAGGTAATGAGGATTAAGGAGGGCACTCGTGATGAGCACTGGGTGTTGTACGTAAGTGATGAATCTCTAAATTACTTGAAACTAATACCATACTGTAGGTTAACTAACTGGAATTTAAATAAAAACTTGAGGGGACAAAAGCCTATTGGGGGGGAAGAATATGGTACTTGTCAATAGCTTCATTTGACATGTATAGCTATAGACTCTCTCCTTGATTAAATTAAAATTAAAGTAAGTTCTAAAGTGCACTAATCCTGTGTCTAGTTTGATCATGCCCTGATTATTGTTGCTTTGGTTGTTATCATTACTGTTACATACCTGGCCATAAGGTATCTGAGTCTAGTTTACTTCTTTTTTTTTTTTTTTTTTTTTTTTTTAAAGATTTTATTTATTTGACAGACAGAGATCACAAGTAGGCAGAGAGGCAGGCAGAGATAGAGAGGAGGAAGCAGGCTCCCTGCCAAGCAGAGAGCCCGATGCGGGACTCGATCCCAGGACCCTGAGATCATGACCTGAGCCGAAGGCAGCGGCTTAACCCACTGAGCCACCCAGGTTCCCCTGAGTCTAGTTTACTTCTATAATGAACTTTCTGATCTTGGATTTGTAATTTAAGAAGAAAAAAACAAAGAAAAAAAATAAATCTTGAAAAAGAAAAGCATTTTTAGGTAAAAGTGGTTAAAGAAATAGACACTCCATCCTTTACTTGCTTTGAAAATGAGTTGGTTAATTATATTTATGATATATGTTAAAGGTTTAGTACAGTTCTATACTATATTAGATAGTATAGCTATCTATACTATCTAATATAGTTCTATAACTATATTAGATATATAACTATATTAGATATATAATGACAGTTCTATAACTATATTAGATATATAATGACACAAAAACTAGTACCGATGCAAATTTTCCTAGAAATTTTGATGGCTAATTTTATGTGTCAACTAGACTGGGTCACATAATGTTCAGATATTTAATTAAACATTCTTTTGGGTGTGTCTGTGAAGGTGTTTTTGGATGAGAATCACATTTGAATCAGTAGAATAAGTGAAACAGATTGTTCTCTCCAATAGTAGAGGAATTCATCTGATCCATGGAAAGCCTAAATAGAAAAAACCAGAATTTGTTCTCTCTGCTTTACTGTCTCCAAAGTAGGACATTTTCCCCCTCCTGCTCTTGGACTCAGACTCCAACTGGAACTTAAACCATCTGCTCTCCTGCTTGCTGACTGCAGATGCTGGGACTTCTCAACTTTCAGAACTACATGAGCCAATTCCTTATTATATCTATTCTATTGGTTCCATATATACACAAAATTTATATATTATATTATATTATATTATATTACATTATATTATTTCTGTTTCTCTGGAGAACCCAGACTAATAGAGCAAATAATAACTCAACATGAAAGTTTATTAAAAAATAATAACCAAGAAAAAATGCATAGTTATTTTCTGACAGAGTCCTTGATTCTGTGGTTATAAATGTAGCAGTCATGAAATGTGTTTTTCCATCTATATAAATGTTCCAAGAAATTGGAATTTTCTCACTTAAGTGTCAAAAGATTGTACTTAACTTAAAATATGTTCTCCAAAAAGTTCTTTGGAAACACGTTTGTTTTTAGAACTTTACATACAAAATATATCATAGATACTTCCTTCTAACTTACTGTCACCATTTTGTCCACACAATAATGAACTGATTTGCAATGTGACTTGTTCTGAGATGAGAAATCAGAGTGGTGTCACTGGAAGAGTTTAGGTTCTGGATGCAGACAATCCTTGGTTCTAAGTACAAATCAACCTATGTAATTTGGGAAGTCACTTGCTTCTGGAATGACCCAGTTTTCCCTTCAGAATTATGGAAATTATTCATCCTACGCAACTGAAATTTGTTTAACCAACGACTCCCATCATTTCCCCTAACTCACAGCATCTGGTAACCACCATTATACTCTCTGCTTTTATGAGTTCCACTTTTTCAGATCCCACACATAAGTAAGACCACATAGTATTTGTCTTTCTGTGTCTAGCTCATTTCATTTAGTATAATGCCCTTAAGGTTCACCCATGTCGTCACATGGAAAGATTTCCTTTTTCTTTAAGAAGAATGTAAGATAATCCTAATAATATTCATTGTGTATATTTTCCACATTTTCTTTTTCATTCATCTGCCAACAGACATTTAGGTTGTTTCCATATCACGGCTCTTGTAAATAATGCTGCAATGAACATGAGTGTGGATCTCTCCAAGATACTAATTTCAACAGTTCCAGAAGTGGGATTATTGGATCATATGGTGGTTTTATTTATTTATTTATTTATTTTAAGAGCTCCCAAGTAGTTTTCCATAGTGGCTGTACCAATTTACATTCCTACCAACAGTGTACAAGGGTTCCCTTTTCTCTACATCCTCGCCAACAAACTATCTGAAATGGAAATTAAGAAAAAAAAATTCCATTCGCATAACAAGTAAAAAGGAGAAAATACTTAGAAATAAACTTAGCCAAAGAGTTGAATGACTTATATACTGAAAATTATAAAACATTAATGAAGGAAATTAAAGGAGACATATATAAATGTAAAGATAGCTCTTGTTCATGAATTGAAAGAATATTGTTTAAAATGTCTGTACTACATACGGTACTCTACAGATTCAATATAATCCCTATCAAAATCTCAATGGCATCCTTTACAGAAACAGAAAAAACACCTTTAAAATTCACCTGGAGCCACAAAAGACCCAGAATAGTCAAAGTAATCTTGAACATGAACAGAGCTGGACGCATTACACTTCCAGATTTCAAAATATATTACAAGGTCACAGTAATCAAACCAATATTGTACTGGCATTAAGGGCAGATATACTGACCAATGGGTCAGAATAAAAAGCCCAGAAAAAATACCCATCTACAGTCAATGGATATCCACAATGGGGAAAAGATAGACACTTGAATAAATAGTGTTGGGGAAAATGAATAGATACATGCAAAAGAATGAAACTGGACCCTTAACTCAAATCATACATAAATATCAACTCAAAATGGAGTAAAGACTTAGACATAAGATCTGAAACTGTAAACCAATCGAAGAAAACAGAGGAAAGGCTCTTGACATTGGTCTGGGCAATAACTCTTTCAGATATGACATCCAAAGCAAATAGACAAGTGAGACTTCATCAAACTGTTAAGCACACCAATGGAAACAATCAAGAGTGAAAGGGTAACTAACAAAATGGGAGAAAATATCTGTAAATTCTATATCTGATAAGGACTCAATCTCCGAAATACATAAGGAACTCAAACAACTCAATATCAATCAATCAATCAATCACCAAGTTAAAAAAACAGGCTAACAACCTGAATAGATACTTATACAAAGAAAACTTACCAATGTTAGCAGGTACATGAAAAGATTTTTCTTTTCTCTTTGTTGCACTCTTTTTTCCTCCTCCTATAATTATCTGACAACAAAATACCTATCAAGAATATTTTTCATTCTTTGGTATAGCATTCCTTAGGTGTTTTGATGATGTCTTTTTTTTTAATGTATCCTCAAGTTGTTTTTACTAGTTTCTCTATTGAAAATAATGTTGACTCCTTGCTTATCAGAGCCACTGTGATCAGTACAGACTTAGGTTTCAGACTAATTTTTGCCAATACACATGTAAGCAGAAGTAGCAATTCTAGCCCATAAGAAGCAGGTGTGCTTTCTCTGCAAGCTTTCCCCTTGCTCTGGTTGGATGCAAAAGGCACCCTATCCCAAAGGGATGCAGAGCCTTAAAGGAAGGAACATGAATCCTAGTATCACTTTCTGAAGGAAAGACACCCCCAAACAAGGAACCCCTTCACTAAACTGTTACATAAGCAAAAACTGAAATTCTGTATGTTCAGCCACTAGAACTTTGGAGTTTGTTTCAACACAAATGTTACCCAAACTACTCTACTATCAATCTCAGGAATTTCTTCATGTAGACTTGAATATTTTCATAGTTATCTAACAAATATTTCATTTTATACAAGTGCCTCCCATGCAATCTGAAAGTTAGAGAATCCCAGGATAAATATTTAAAGAAGGTTCATGGAAAATGTAAAACTCCTAACATGGAATTAAACTCGGTTATAAATTTAAAAGAAACCAAGTTAAGAAAAGCTATTATTTGCCTTTGTGTGCCTAATACCAAAACATCTGTCAGGTAAGTCGCTGGACAGCTTGAAATAATATCCTTTCAAAATTGTTTTTATTATTATAATGTTCCTTTGATTTTGTTCTTAGAATTAGTAGCATTACTATTTTAATTTGCTAATTCTAGATTTTAAC
The DNA here is from genome assembly GCF_009829155.1 of Mustela erminea. NCBI lineage: Eukaryota > Metazoa > Chordata > Mammalia > Carnivora > Mustelidae > Mustela > Mustela erminea. The sequence goes on along the minus strand of NC_045617.1, from coordinate 110,518,904 downwards.
TGAATCCTGGAATTAATCGAGTGTTAAAATTGTTATGATACTAACAATCTTGCATATTAAAAATCATGATAAAATTAATGAAATGAGAAATTCATAAAAAAGATAGAGTCAAAATGTGTTACATCCAACAGGCAAGAATCCTGAAACCAACGATCTGACCCTGGGTATATTTCCCAATCTCCTATCTTTTACTCCACTTAACCTTCCTCTGAGGACATCCTCACTCCAAATTAATTCAGACTTTCTTTTCTTAAATCGCAGTTTTTTATTCTATATACTAACTTTTACATGTTCTACAGCAGGGGGTCACAGGGGGCTAGAGTAGCCGTGCCTTTGGGTTCTACTTCCTGAGGGTGGTGGGCGTGTTAGGCAATGGAGGAGGGTATGGCCCCTCTAAAGGGAGCACATGTTCCAGTCTCCAGACAAAGCTTTGTGGAAATGCTGGTCTAGTGTTTCTGAAGCTTTTGATTTTTTTTTTTTTTCAGGAAAAATAACAATCCAGAGCTATACGTGAAATGAACTTAATTTTTGAAACACTGGGAGGCAAACAAATAAAAGATTCTATCTATATGAAAATAACTGAGAATATATTTTAAATTGGTGAATAAAATAAAAGGCAAAGATCATTCAGGAGTAAGGAGACTTTGGCCCTTCCTTTGATTTAACATGCCCTAAAGAGACAAGATGGCTTTTTCTATGATGGATTTATTAATGAATAGATTATCAATATTAGTTTTTTAGTATTATACCTCATGCCATCAAATTTTCTTTTAATTTTTATGTAGTAAATAAGTAAAAGAAAAAAAAAACTTTGGATGCTTCTTTTTATGTAGCCCATTTATATCAATAAATTCTGAATGCTCCCTTGAAACATTCTGGTGAGGAAAAAGACATAAAAGGTAAAGAGTAGTGATGGCCCATGAAAAAGATGCTGTGCTAGACCCTGGACAAGACGAAAATAACTTAAAGAAAAGTAATTCTTCAGAAAACTGAGAGTTATCAAAGATTTATACTGAACCAAAGCCAGTAGAAATGTACTGAAGACAGCACATCTTTTATTATTTAAGAAATCTATATGCAGCATAAAAAAATAAACTTTCAGTTTCACATAATACACATACTGTTTTGGTTTGTTGTGAGGCTCTTAAAGAAACACAAATATCTACATAAAAGAAACAACAAAGCCTTGCCAATATAAAGTAAGCATTCTTGCCAAAATTTAATGTATGGAGTACTTACTCTTTCTGTGTACTCCTGGCCAAAAAAAAAAAAAAGCGCTCAATAGGATTTATTTAAGATTTCTAGAATCAAATAGCAAAATGCAATTAGAATAAACAATATTCTGAAGTGCTTGGCTCCTGAGTAATGAACAGCATCACTTTGGCACGTTGAATTAGGAACTAATGGAATTCAGAAAAAACGTGTCCTTTTGAGGAAGCTCTTTCCATTTAAGTGCAGGTTTAGTAAGCTTAAAGTCCTTGGTAACCTAGAGATGTCACATGACTCAAGTTATATGCTCCTAAGCACTGTGTCATTAATTCAAGGCACATACATTAAAAAGCACGTTGTACTCAGCACTATACCAAGAGCTATGGAGGACATAAAAACGGTAAGATACTGTCCCTGTCCTGGGGGACTTTACAATCTAGTTGGGAATGGAAGACTACAGAAATAGAAAACAAAAGCAAGTGCATAATAATGTAGCTTGAAAGAGATTCACAATGTAGGTAGGTGCTTAAACAGCAGTTCTTTGGCTATGAGTTAGTTTTATTACTCTTTCATTATAGCATTAGCATTGTAGGGAGATAACACTGTCAGTAAAAATGGCACACTTTCATTTAGGGAACAAACAACAAAATGTTGGAAAATAATTTTAAAGGAGGGTACTATTTAGGTCAAAACATTCTGAATAAATATGTACAAAGTATTTTAATACAAACGCTAAAATGGGCGAAAGAAAAATAAACATGTTTTGGTCAGTGGAAAACAAAAGGATGAGTTGGCAAAGAGAATGGGCCTTTGCAAAATTCTATAAAATTTTTAAATTAGGATGAATCTAATTAGAAAAAAAGAAAGTCATCAGAGTGGAGCACTGACTTTCATAAAACAGGTTCTTCAATTACTGCTAATTGGGTTTGGGTGATTAGGAAAGGTTCCAAATTACAAAGTGACTGAAGACCTCACCTAATGCTCCCCTTCTAGGAGGAAATGGGTACAAGGTAAGGGGGTAGGTCCCTAAGGGCTGTTCCACAAAGATGGACTCCAGGTGCACCCATAGGGGAAGATGAATCGGAGAAGTCACCACCAGCCGGAGAGAAGACCACAGCACTGATATCTCAGCAGATCTTTGGTCTCCATCCCTTTGCTCCTGCTGTTTCTTTCTGTTTCTAATCGCACTTCTGCTAGGTTTTCAGCTTTTCCCGTGAGTTGTTCTATGCCCTCCACCTTAAATCCATGATTAAGCCTCTAACTTCACTTTGATTTTTCTCTTACTTTTAACTTTTATCTTTATTTCTTAGTTCTACTGCATTTTTTAAAACATAAGCTCTATGTCCAACAGTGGGCTTAAACTCACAACCCTGAGACAAGATCTGCATGCTCTACTGCCTGAGCCAGCCAGGTGCCCCCAAATACTGTATTTTGGATTCTAAGCCCTGTTAAAATGTTTCTTTTTCCTCTCTACTCTTAATCTTTTATATCTCTCACCTTAAATCTTTTGTGTACCTCTTTCCTTCTTTACATTTTATTTTGGTTACTGGTCTTCAGCCTAAACTCGAATTTCACAGCAATAATTTACCAATGATTCACATCCATTATTTTCTCTTCTTTTTTTTTTTTTTTAAAGATTTTATTTATTTATTTGACAGACAGAGATCACAAACAGGCAGAGAGGCAGGCAGAGAGAGAGGGGAGGAAGCAGGTTCCCTGCGGAGCAGAGAGCCCGATGCGGGGCTCGATCCCAGGACCCTGGGATCATGACCTGAGCAGAAGGCAGAGGCTTTAACCCACTGAGCCACCCAGGCGCCCCCATTATTTTCTCTTCTGTTTTGAAGTGACTACCAGCTTTATGATGTTAGCTGGGAAGAGGGAATGTCAATGTGTCAGACTAAGGAGGATGGGGATTATCTTATTCCTAGCTACCGTAGCATCTTCTAACCATGGGTTTGGAAGTGAGCACCTGACAATCAATTGCTTGCAACTAAACAGCATTAAAGTTAGGACTGGTCTATATTGAATTTCAAAATTTGCAAAAGTAACCAGAATGAGGTCATCTTCTGACACAGAATCGAAAACCTTAACTTCAAACTAAATTTTTTTATCTCTTACTCTTGATCCATACTCTCTGTCCCAGACAAAACCTCACTAATCCTATGAACCCTGAGAATGTTCCTCTGCTTTACCAATACAGTTTTGGAAAAATGCCTGTTTTCTGAAACTAAAAACACCTATGTTGCCTATTTTGCTTAATTGGTTCTAGTATTTCAGAGAAGGTCCTTCCTGAGCTACTATTTTCATGTCTGGTGCCAGTGAATGTAGTTCTCTTCTCCCTTCTGCTCTTTGTGCTTCCATCCTTGCACCGGGCTATACCACTGCCTAGAAGGGTCTCTCCTAAAGAAATACACTGAAATCACAGGTATCCTTCAAGTTCTTCCTCACACATCACCTAAACTCGAAATCATTTTTCCCCTTGCATGATTAACCAAGAGCGGCATCTCTCAAGATGCATTAAAATGCTAGTCCTTCACATTTTCTTTTCCATCCCTAATAGATGATAAGCTTTTCAAAAATACAAAAATAAGATTTTTACTTGAATTCCTTCTGTGACCCCAAGTATTTATTTGTACCTATTTGTATATTGGTAGTTTTTAAATTGTAACTTTTTTTCTTTATAACTGTTTTTATTTATAACTATTTCAGGAGGAAAAAAAATAGTCTTTTCTGCCAAATCTTCTATGTCTCACATCTTCTAAAATGATTTGCTTTTATAATCATGTTATACTGCACCTGATGCATATTTTCATCTAAGATATTTGACAGAATGCCAAACAAAAATGAAAGAAGGCACATTAATATCAGAAAACTCTTCCTTTTACATGTATATATTTTAGAGTATAAGAAGTGCAGTAATTTACCCCTGGGGATAAAAATATATTATATGTTTATAAAAAATTAAAAAAAATTTAAATTAAAAAAAAAAAGAAGGGCAGTAATTTTACATTTCCTTCCTAAGGCTACTCTGACTTTGGCCACTCTTCAAGCAATTGGGTCTACTAATGGTTACTAATGCCTAATAAGTAGAAAGTTCCTAAACACCCCCATGTAGTGTAAAGCTTTGTTGTAGGCCAGCCTAAACGAAATATCAGAGTGTGGGACCTACTTCAAGGGAATGAAACAATAATTTTGAAAACAAGGGAAAAAAAAAAGAAACAAAACCTTTTCCAATCCACTAATAGGTAAATAATAATAATGATGATGATGATGATGATGATGATAATAATAATAAATAAAGGTCTAGAAAAATACTACTTTTTTTTTTCCTCAGGGAATTTGTTTTGTCATCTCTGAAACCCAGGGCAGTAAGAGGAAAAAACTGCTAGTAAAACCCAAGTGACAATCATGTTAGGTTCCCAATAACGTTTAAGAGTTTATTCTTTGCCCTCTTCTATTCCCAGAGCTCTCTTACTTTAAGACAACTGCCCTCTCTGGCTACTCAAGGATTCACGGTCCCTTCCTCTCAGGGAGAGCAGGCAGCAAGATAATCTATGAATAGCAGTGCCTGAAGACTGACACAGTGAGGTTCTCAGGATGGCTTTATGCTGTATACGGCGGCACATCTTCCCTTCTCTGGGACTGAGTTTTTCTTCTGCTAAATGGCAATAATAGTTAAACTCACTTCCCAGGGTTTCTATGGGAATTAAAATAGCTAATAGTAAGTAGAAATCCAAGCAAAAGTTCCTTTGCTTCCCTCCATTTGCTCTCTCTGTATTAGTCAGGGCTCTCCAGAGAAGCAGAGCCAGTAGGGGTGTGTGTGTGTGTGTGTGTGGAGGAGAGGAAGAGAGATTGAGAGGTTCAGTTTAAGGAATTAGTTCACGGGACTATGGAGTTGACAAGTATGAAATCTTCAGGGCATGTCTGTGGCGGGAGGACCAGGAAGAGTTGCTGTAGCAGTTCCATTCTGAGGACGATCTGGAGTGAGAATTCCTTCTTCCTCAAGAGACCTCTCAATCTTCTCTCTTGGAGCCTTAACTGATTGGAAGAGGGCCAGCCACTCATTATGGCAATAGTAATCAGTGATTTAGATATTTATCATATCTAAAAAATACCTTCAAAGCAACATTGAGCTAGGTGTTTGACCAAAAACTGGGTACCACTCCCTGGCCAAGTTGACACATACTATTAACCATCACAGTCTCTAATGCACAGGCAGTAACCCCATTCCAAGACAAGCTCAACTCAGAAACCCCATGTCCTTTTAGACCAGGCAGATTAATTCTTCACTGACAGAGGATAGGAAGATGACAACTCCTCAGAGTATGACCACGCCTTATACATTCATTAAGTATTTTCATAGTGCTAGTCCCTTTGGCAGGTATTTCTTTCTTAAAATTAATGGACTTAACATTTTCCCCCTCAGATCATAATGAAGTAATATGCAATCCTACAAGAGGAGACCTTGCCAAAGTTCAGGGAATAAAGGAAAGCCTTCCTCAGAATGTGATATTTGGAAGTGTCTGGGTGGCTCAGTTGGTTAAGTGTCTGCCTTCAGCATAGGTCATGATCTCAGGGTCCTGGGATCAAAATCCACATCAGGCTCCCTACTCAGTGGGAAGCCTGCTTCTCTTCCTCCTTCCCCCTCTGACACTCCTCCCGCTTGTGTGTGCTCTCTCTCTCTGTGCTAAATAAATAAAATCTTTTTAAAAAGTGGTATTTAGATTGGGACTCAAGGATGAGTATATGTTAGTTATACTTTAGAGGTGGGGAGAAGGGAAACTAGAGACCTTAGCAGAAGGAATAGCTTGCATGTGTGCCCTGAGATATATAAAGGAATTTAGCAATAGCTAGGCAGACAATGGAGATAAAGACTGAGTAAAAATAAGGCTTTCTTACAATTTCAAATTTCTTCAAAAAGAAAATTGCAGGAAACTTTGGTCCTAGAGAATAAGTGCTATGTTGCTTGGTATTTGAGTTAATCAATTATGAATTTAAAGACAGATTACATCTTCTTTTCAAAAGTATAATAAATGATATATTTCTTTATCAAACTGTATAGAAAATTATAGTCTTAAAATTCACAAAAGTGAAAACAATTACCAAAAGGAAAAAAGAGCCTATGCTTACTGAGGTAGATAGATTATAGTGCAACCTTTATTATACCTCTTTAATAGGTTCTGGTACCAATTTCAGTGGAGCGGGCAGTGGTGGTGGAGTGGGAGGAGGGTTCCACACACCAACAAGCAATTCTTGGAACACCAGCTAAGTGTCCTACAATTTGCCTGAATTCTGACTCTATTTACCCAGAGACAGCATCAGACCTCACAGGTTAAAGGGTTCTGTCCCACAAGACTGTTCTCCATATACAAATTTGAGATGCCAATCACAAGCCCAGGTTGTTATCTGCATTTATAACTAACTGGCTAATAATCAGAGTTCCTAAGACTCCCTTCTCAGGTTTGATAATAATTTGCTACAGCGGCTCACAGAACCCAGAAACACTTCACTTACTAGATTGGCTTTTATGTTTGATTATAAAATTTTTTTTTAATTTTTTATTTTTTATAAACATATATTTTTATCCCCAGGGGTACGGGTCTGTGAATCACCAGGTTTACACACTTCACAGCACTCACCAAAGCACATACCCTCCCCAATGTCCATAATCCCACCCCCTTCTCCCAAACCCCCTCCCCCCAGCAACCCTCAGTTTGTTTTGTGAGATTTAGAGTCACTTATGGTTTGTCTCCCTCCCAATCCCATCTTGTTTCATTTATTCTTCTCCTACCCACTTAAGCCCCCATGTTGCATCACCACTTCCTCATATCAGGGAGATCATATGATAGTTGTCTTTCTCTGCTTGACTTATTTCGCTAAGCATGATGCGCTCTAGTTCCATCCATGTTGTCGCAAATGGCAAGATTTCATTTCTTTTGATGGCTGCATAGTATTCCATTGTGTATATATACCACATCTTCTTGATCCATTCATCTGTTGATGGACATCTAGGTTCTTTCCATAGTTTGGCTATTGTGGACATTGCTGCTATAAACATTCGGGTGCACGTGCCCCTTTGGACCACTACGTTTGTATCTTTAGGGTAAATGCCCAATAGTGCAATTGCTGGGTCATAGGGCAGTTCTATTTTCAACATTTTGAGGAACCTCCATGCTGTTTTCCAGAGTGGCTGCACCAGCTTGCATTCCCACCAACAGTGTAGGAGGGTTCCCCTTTCTCCGCATCCTTGCCAGCATCTGTTGATTATAAAATTTTTAATATGCTTTTTCCCTTTTTCTTTTTTGCTAGTCAGTTTTATTAAGCATTTATTTTGTATTTGCATCTGTCTTTCCCCCTGAGGTTAAATATCCTAAAGTTATTTAAATGTTAATTTCTTCCAGATTTTATAATTATACATTTGCATTTAACCCAATGACCCATTTTACCCATCCAGACTTTTTATTTTCCCTTTCCTTTGGTAGGAGAATTTAAAATTAAGGTTGTAGTTTTCCAAATAGCTCTCTAATTCCATGTGTTGAATAGCTAATTCCATCTGTATTTGTTTGTGATACTTGCCTTATCAAATATTAAGTTCCAATTTATACTAGGGTCCCTAAGGCTTTGTATTAAATTTCACTGATATGTCATTTCTTGGGTAATTATAATTTTTTTCTTATAGGTTTATAATCGCTTAATAATTGAGTTTCCCTCAGAGCTCTTACTGAAAAAAAATTATTATAATAAAATTTTCAAGACTTTCTATTAAAAAAATGAAATGATGGGGCGCCTGGGTGGCTCAGTCAGTTAAGCATCCAACCACTGATTTTGGCTCAGGTCATGATCTCTAGGTTGTGGGATGGAGCCCCATGTCAAGCTCCATGCTGAGCACAGAGCCTACTTAAGATTCTATCTCTCTCTCTCTCTGTGCCCCTCCCCCTCTTCCTCTCTCTCTCTCTCCCCCTCTAAAAAAGAATCCACTGAAATGATAATATAACTTTGAAAAAAATTAACATTTTTTATAATTCTTAGATATGTCCTCTAAGCAAATATATTTCTCCATTAAAAAATGTATTCTTTACCAAAATATTGTATTTTTTTCAATTTTTTTTTAGGGTTTTATTTATTTGACAGAGAGAGAGAAAGCACAAGCAGGGGGAGTGGGAGAGGAAGAAGCAGGCTACCCTCTGAGCAGGGAGTCTGACACAGGGCTTGATCCCAGGACCCTGGGATCATGACCTGAGCCAAAGGCCGACGCTTAACTGACTGATCCACCCAGGTGCTCCTCAAATATTCTTAATACACTTTTATTAAGGTTTTCTGTAGCTACAGTTGTAAAATTTTGCTATTTTTTCATTGTGAAAATAATTTTTATCATATTGATTTAAATATTTATCTGGAACACATATTAATTCTAATAATTGTTTGTCTGACTCTCTAAAGTTCTATGATGTAAATTTATATTGACATATTTCCTAAAGTTTATGTTATGAGCCTCTTGCCTTGTTTTAATGCTTCAAACACAATGTTGTTTAATGCTTTAAACACAATGCTGATACATTAAAACATTTCTTCAGACAAATTCAGGTCTGCTCATTTATGGTTCTAGAACTCATCTGTGAGATATTTAATAATGCAGAGGACACAGAATTGCTGACTTTAAGCACAGAACGACCTATAAATTCATGTTTTCACATTCAAATCAAGTTTTAGTAGACATGAAAACCACCAAGTAGTGTGATATGTTTTGCTTAAATTTGTAATAATGAATTTTTAATATTATTGTACTATGAGCAGATGATCATGTTAAATCTTATCAAAGTCCCCCTTTTAAGTAATGAGTATATTCTTAGTCATTCTAGGACTGAAAAGTGATCTCAGCTAATGAGACCATGTTTGGTCCTCATGTATCAGTTATATTCCTTTTTCTCCCTAACTGAAAAAAAAAAAAAAAAAAGAAGGACTAACTGTATATAAAGTCCTGTCATCGATTATGAACCACAACTCTAATTACTCCGAACAGATCTACTGACGGTAGCTGGTCGACTTCATATTTATAAAATAGCAAAAATATTAATATTAAGTTGGATCTTTTTTTGAAGAGTATAGGCCACTTCCCTTTAAATTACCTCATTATCTTGATCATTAGCCTACCAAAATTCTATAACTTTTATGTCAAGATCTTTTATTCATTACTTTTTTAAGGAGTAGTCATCCAAATATGCTTCTGAAGTTCAAAATAAGTTACAGTTTTGACATTCACAAGTGTTCAAAAACTAGTTTAATAAAAATGAAAATACATTATTCTATACAATATAATGAAAACAGCAAATGACAACATTGAGAAGATAAAATCAACATTTGCTACTTTCTTAACAGTGAATTAATAATACACATTTTTTTTCTTGAGATATCTTTACAGATGTTAAAGTATCAAGCATGTTAAAAAAACTGTAATATGTTATTCTCTGAGACCATGATCAAAACAGGAACAACCATTCCCCTCAAAAGGAATATGACAGTTGCAGGTACCCATGAAAGAGTACAATGGATGGGGCAGGTGGTTCTTCAACTCTCTACTAAAGAGGAACACTGTCCATGTGTGTCTCATGGACACACAAATACTTAAAGCTGGAAGAGACGAAGAGATATAAGATCTAGGAGTCAAAACCCCAAATTCCTTCAGTGGTCACACACCTCACATAAACGTATGAAGTAGCTGCACATAAACTATTAATGAGTGGCACAGTATGAAGAGAACTTGTTACCCCATGCGCTGACTGAAAACATTTAAATTTTAAAAAGCCTTAAACACAATGCTGATACATTAAAACATTTCTCCAGACAAATTCAGGTCTGCTCGTTTATGGTTCTAGAAGTTATCTGTGAGATATTTAATAATGCAGAACATAAGACTCACAGAAAGTTAGTATCTCATCTGAGGTTGGCGTAATTAAAACCTATAAGTATGTTCCAGCTGGGCTGAGATACATCCATAAATAATTAAATGACACTAGACTGAACCTAAGAATACCTCTATCAGTTGGTGTTAAGTAAGCTTTTAAGAAATTGTGCTGCATTGCTCAATTTAAGAATACAGAAATTAGATACTAAATATATTGATGCTTTTGTGGTATAAATTTCTATCCATATAACTGCAGCTTATAATAATGTCAAAGCTCACTATGTGACTATACTGATAGCAAATTCCACTTTGATGATTAAATATAAATTACTGGGGGCACCTGGGTGTCTCAGTGGTTGAACATCTGCCTTCAGCTCAGGTTATGATCCCAGGATCCTGGGATGGAGCCCGCATCGGGCTCCCTGCTCAGCAGAAGGCCTGGTTCTCTCTCTGCCCCTCACCCTGCTCGTGTTCCCTCTCTCACTGTCTCTCTCTCTCAGAGAGATAATAAATAAATAAATAAATAAATAAATAAATAAATAATATTACTGGAATTATTTCACCAAGTATTACATTCAGAATAAAGTATTAACGGAGTTCTTAATTTGAAATCATTCAAAATTTAAAGGGAAATCCAAACAAAGACAGATTTACTATCAGCCCCCTCCTCCCCACAAAAGCCCCAACTACGTGATGATAACGTTATTCATGGCAGCTAAACATTATCAGGTATGTGGTACTTGGTGAAACACTTTGCACATGTTTGCCTGCTTCATTAAACTTCAACACAGGTGTGTGCAATAGATATTACTTTGTTTTTATCCTAGGAAGTATATAAATTATACTAAGATGTTATAATATTAGCCTAGATAAAATGCTTTTAAGGAAAATATTTCGGACCACAGTTAAAGACTACAGAGGATCGGCATCTTTTTTAAGCCCTCTCAATCCTTGAAACCCAATGGACACAATGAAACACATCTAAAGGGAAATACTAACTCTCCATTTTCAACACCAACTACAGACAACTTCTAAGTATCGTGAAATGTAAAGTGTTGGTATGGAGGGGTACTTCACTTCTCTCCCAACATGCAAGAATCAGAGTTCCTTAAAGCATCCTGGCCAGCTTGAGAGCTCAGAGGGGACACCTATCTGGTGAAGGTGGAGGAGGGCAGTCCCTTGACTTAAAGATCCAATCTGATCCACACATTAGGCATATCAACAACAAAAACTAAGAGACATGATCCCAGGCAACCAGCAGAAAGGAATTTTTTTTTTTAAAGATTTTATTTATTTATTTGACAGAGAGAAATCACAAGTAGATGGAGAGGCAGGCAGAGAGAGAGAGAGAGGGAAGCAGGCTCCCTGCCAAGCAGAGAGCCCGATGCGGGACTCGATCCCAGGACCCTGAGATCATGACCTGAGCCAAAGGCAGTGGCTTAACCCACTGAGCCACCCAGGCGCCCCCAGCAGAAAGGAATTTTTAAAAAGACACAGTAAGAGTGTACAGAAGACTTTAAATTCTGATGGAAGCTGCTCCAACTTATTCACTAGCAACCACACTCCAGCCCCAAAATACTGACTCACAGGCCCTCTCCCTATGTAATTTTTCAACAAATATTTTGAGGCAGGCAAATGCTTGTGAATGGCACATGCCCTGGACATAGACCGCCTCTGGGAAGATCAACACCATTATGCTACGGGGTGTCTTGAGCAATACAGAAAACCTCTTGTCCTCAGTTTCCTCGTGTGGGCCAGAACAGCATGACAACAATGGGAGAAGATATTTTATCCTTACTATCAAACATACCTCAAACATTTTCATATGACTAAAAAGACACAGATTTTGAGAATGACACAGCTTTATGTAGTAATGACATTAAAAATATTAAAAAATGTGATTATTCTAATTTATAAATGTATACCATAGGAGAAATAAAATAAATTGGGGCAAATAAGAACAATGATCATTAACAAAATGACAAATATCATTCAGACTATTTTGCTCCATTTTAAAATTACCCTTTTATTCCACGAATGGAATTTCTATGTTCATTCTGCTGACTGGGTGATTTTCTCACTGACTCTAATGCTTTTAGTGAAAATTAAATTGCACAGAAACTGCCACACTGCAGATGTTTTAGTTAAGCTACTTGTAATTTATAGATAATGTTAACTCTAAAGATCACATCTGTAGTATACTAAAATATTTGAATTATCTTTGTCTTTCACGTATTTAATAATGAAGTTTCTAGATGAAGAAGAAATAGTGGAAGGCCAGATACTCTGTTCAGCTCTTCATTTTTAATTCATGTTAAAATCAAGGCAATTTGCTCATTGATAGCTGCAGAATTTCTATTTTAAAATTATTGCTATTCAAAGCCATTAATGACTTCCAAAGAATGAAAGCAAAAATTTTAAGCAGGAATTTCTGAATCCTATCTTCTTTAAAGACAAAATGTTTCCTTCATAACTCTGAATTCCTATAATGCACTTCCTTCTATGGGAAGAACATATGGATATTAATGGTAAATCTCAACAAATGGGCAATTTAAAAGGCAAAAAACTGGTTGTATGGGCTTGGATGATAATTTAATCCTATCAATTTCAAGTTAAAAAAAATCCCTAAAATGACTCATAAATACAAAGTTGTTTTTTTTTTAATACTGAAGTGTGATTTGTGTTTCTACATAATTCATTATGCAAATTTTTTATAAAGCATACGTTTTTAAAATTCTAAAAAGAAAAAAATTGATTCCAAAATTAAGCACTATTTCCAACATCTTTTCAAAATAAAACTGATAGGGAAATGGCAGTTATAGTTCTACGTAGATATTCAAAAACTATAACGTATTTACAATAAAGCCATCAAAATAACACAATTCTATTAAAAATCTAAAAGGTTTTCTTATTTACGAAACTTTAGAAAAATGAATTAGAATAACAGAGGTAAGCTAAAGAAATTATAAGTTGTTTAAATTTTTTCTTAACCATTTTAGTTTTTGTGTAACATGTTAAAAGCTGATGAACTAGATGTAATGAATATTGTCTCTGACCAACAAGATCATATCATATCTGAAAAGAAATGCAACTTTACTTCACAATATAAATAAAATCAATTCTTAAAATCTCAGGTGTTAATTTTTTTGTCTTTTCATTTTCTCCTTTAAGTGACTAGTTCTAGACTAGTGGTCTTATTGTTAATTTGTGAAATAGTCAAGAAAGAAAGACAAAAAGCACTATTTTCATGATTCCTTTGTGATACATAACAGATTTTGTGAAAAATTTATTTACTTATTTTAGAGAGAGGAAGAGCTTCAGAGGGAGAGGGAGAGGGAGAATCTCAAGGAAATTCCCTGTGGAGTGCAGAGATGTATGTGGGATTCAATTCCACGACCCTGAGATCATGACCTGAGCCAAAAAACAAATGTTGGACGCTCAACACACTGAGCCACCCAGCCCCACACATAATAGATTTTTAACAAGAATAAAATGGTATTCTTATATATGATACATTGTGGTATATACTTTCTATGAGATTTTATATTTTAACATTATATGAAACATCTATAATATATATAAAAGCTTCCTATTCTGACTATTCTTGGCTTTCCTTTTGCCTTACATAGTACTATCATGACTTTCAACATTAGATTTTACAATGCTTTGAGAAAAAAATACAACTTCTAAAATGTATGTCCTATGATGACAGTTTTAAAGTCCTTACCAAAAATTCTAAATCCTCAGGATCCTGTTTTTACCTCTCATTCCCCGACTACTCTGGAGGGGTCTCAATGATCTTGCTCTATCCTGTGGACCTCAATTCTCTCTCTCAGGTAATTTTCATTTTTGATCATATGAAACAAATTATTCTTTTGGAAATTAACTTGGGCTATTTTCTGTAATCATTTACTATTTTTTCTCCAAAATTATTAAACATGCATTATATGAAAAGAATTCATCTAAGCCCCTTACACTTATTTAATTATTTATGTGGCAAGCCCCATAGCTATTAAGTGACAGAGCTATAATATGAACGTCTATTTGCCTTTTCACAGGACATTGCCAGTTTAATTATCTGCCGAAACCTCCGACTCATCACTTCTGAACCCTACTTTACTCAACTTGAACCAGCTCCTCTTTGCAAATTCCTATCTTGAACCCAAACCATAATCATCCAAACTCAGGCCCTTCTGGTGTTTCATTTGAAAATTTATCACCCCATGCTATTTTAAATATCTCAAAGTGATCCCAGTGTTGTTCATCGTTATGTTCCTATTACTACTGTTTGAGTCATACTATCTTTAGATTACTGCAAAGGTGCCATCACTAGTCCCCTCAAGATGTCTGGTACATAGATCCCTTCCCAAACAGTCTAACTCCGCTAGCTTACACTTAAACTCTACCTTCTTCCTGATTACTCGGGTGCTTCACACTGCACCATTATCAAATTCCTTCCAAAGCTTCCCACTGCGTTCAGATCATAATCCAAGGTGCCTAGCCTAAATGAAGTACCCTCTGATCTGTCCCACCTAAGTCTGTGTGCGCTCAGACCTCTTATAATCCAATTTCTACACTTTTCAAAATAGTCCATAAACATTTCCTGTGTAACCGCTTTTAAAGCTATTTCCTTCTTCTAAATTATATTCTTGCCCATCCTTAAAACCCCAGTCTAATCCTAATGGCCATGGGCCACATGGGTCTTCTATTTTTAACTACTTACAGTAATTGCAAAAATCTTTTTTCCTTTTTTTTTTTTTAAGATTTTATTTATTTATTTGACAGAGAGAGACACAGTGAGAGGGGGAACACAAGAAGGGGAAGTAGGAGAGGGAGAAGCAGGCTCCCCTCTGAGCAGGAAGCCTGATGTGGGGCTAGATCCTAGGACACTGGGACAATGACCTGAGTCAAAAGCTTGGCCACTGAGCCACCAAGGTACCCCTAATTGCAAAATTCTTAAATATTCTTCTCATTTTGACATATGTTGAATATATTCTTAATTTGTATTATAGGAGTCTAATTTCAAGGTGAAGACATAACATATGCAGGGCGCCGGGGTGGCTCAGTGTTAAGCCGCTGCCTTCGGCTTGGGTCATGATCTCAGGGTCCTGGGATCGAGCCCTCAATGGGCTCTTTGCTCAGCTGGGAGCTTGCTTCTCTCTCTCTCTGCCTCCCTCTCTGCCTACTTGTGATCTCTCTCTGCCAAAAAAATAAATAAAATCTTAAAAAAAAAATACATAGCATATGCAACCTGCTTGCCATTTCTAGCTTATGGCATACCTAGAGATACTTCTTAGAAAATAAAGTTATAAAACAAACATTTTTGTATATAAAATAATTGAACTCAGTAGACTATAGAACCCTGAGACACTATGTGTATGCTAGTGGTTACATACTTATGAACTATTATATAAACATTCATCTTCATATGATCTTACTTTTACAAAAGGATCTTAGACAAAGAAAAAGGACAACACCAAGAACTGTGATTTTTCTTCAGCCAATTATTCAACTTATCTCATATAAATTATTTATATGCCTCTACAGCCATTGTATGGGATGAACTAAATTCACTTTTTGCTAAAGAGAAGAAGCACCTGGCAAAACTCAATCCTATTCCTTGACAAGAGCTTAAAAGCTAGAATTACTATGAAAGTAACTATGAAATAATATATCTTGCTAATCTTGCTATGTTATCAAAGCATGTAGTTAGAGATGAAACATTTTATTTATTTATTTTTTAAAAGATTTTATTTATTTGAGAGAGAGAGAGTGAGAGAGAAAAAGAAAGGGAGCATGAGTGCAGAGAAGGACAGAGGGAAAGGGAGAAACAGACTCCCCGCTGAGCAGGGAGCCCAACATGGGACTCCATCCACAGGACTCTGGGATCATGACCTGAGCCGAAGGGAAACACTTAACCGACTGAGCCACTCAGGCACCAATTAAAAGAAGTTCATTATAGTTTATTTTACACAAATTTCAACTTTATCTTTGTTTTCACTCTATTAACTAAGCCTTACATACAGCTAGAGGTTTACACAGGAGTAAAATTTTTAAAGGGACTGGTATCAGTTTGAGTCATTTTGAGGAATTTGAAAGGATAATTCACCAACTCTGATGTTTTCTGATAATGGAGTATTATTATTATCTTTTAGGTTAAATTTGAAAATTTACTTTTCCACTGGGATCTGAGCATACAAGCTCAGTTAACATTTTTAATGAAAGCACCCCAAAGTTATAAACATACTAAGTGGAAACAGAATAATTAATACATAGGGCGCCTGGGTGGCTCAATCCGTTAAACATCTGCCTTGCTCTCAGGTCATGATCCAGAGTCCTGGGATCCAGCTCTCTAGGGCTCCCTGCTCAGTGGAGAGCCTTCTTCACGCTCTCCCTCTGACCCTTCCCTGCTCTTGCTCTCCCTCTCACTCTTTCATTCCCACTCTCTCTCTCTCAAATAAATTTTAAAAATCTAAAAATAAAGGAATAATACATACAAATAGGTTCATTTGAGAAGGTAAAAACTTGCAGTATTAAAAAATGCTATAGGGGCACCTGGGTGGCTCAATGGGTTGGGGCCTCTGCTTTCAGCTCAGGTATGATACCAGGGTCCGGGGATCGAGCCCTGCTCAGGCTCTCTGCTCAGCAGGGAGCCTGCTTCCTCCTCTCTCTCTCTTCCTGCCTCTCTGCCTACTTGTGATCTCTGTCTGTCAAATAAATAAATAAAATCTTTAAAAAAATGCTATAGATACTTATTATATATTATACATACAAACTTTGTGATCTAACAAATATATTAAACATCTTAAAAGGTGTGTGCTCAGCCCTTATCTAGTAATCAAGTCAACATTAGGGTTGTATGAAATATGAAAGCGGTTATTACTATAATACTGTTTATTGTCTAAAATGTGTTTATATAAATTACAAAGAAATTCAATCATAACTATCTGTGTCAACTATCAAGAGTTAGCTTTCTCTTTTCAATTTCTATTAATGAAATTGGAATCTCATATTAATCAGCTATGTACATTTTACATATACATTTCAGCTGATACTGTCCAATTAAGGAGTCTCAAATCTTCTTTTCTTTTTTTAAGCAAATCCTTATAGCAAAAGAAAGCAAGAATTAATAGTAGTTAATCCATCCTGGTGTTTGTGTGTGCATGGGGGATCAGTGTAAAAGATGGTTACTGCTGGGTTAACTTTCATTACTCCAGCTGTTAACCAGATGTTCAAGATGAGTGAATTGCCTGGGAATGTTTTTCTTAAATTCTTCTTAATCTGTTAAATTAAGCAAATGCTAGAATATTTTAATCATGTACCTAAAGTTCTCCTACAAAGTTCACATAAGAATTCTGGAATTAAAATATAATACTTTTTAAAATTATAAAGTATATCTCCACTTCCATATGATCTCCTGATATAAGGAATTGGGGTAGGGTATGTGCTATGGTGAGTGCTGTGAAGTGTGTAAACCTGGTGATTCACAGACCTGTACCCCTGGGGATAAAAATACATTATATGTTTATTAAAAAAATACATATATATATATAAAGTATAAAAATAATTATGCAGCTGACAGAATATGAGGTATACTTGTGTTGTAATAAAATGTAATATGTATAAAAATCAATAAGAAACACAGACAAAAATTCTACCTATTAAAGAATTCTACCTATTGAAGAAATGCATTAAATTCTACATTTAATGTGAAAGAAATTTGAGAAAACATAAAGTAAATGAAGAAAAAATGGAAATAAATCCTAAATCCTCTAATATACCTGCACTTTTCAGTTAATTATTTTTCAGTTATCTTTTCCTTTTTTGTTTTATGACTGACATTGACCTACATAAAGTCTCTGAATTCCCCTTCTTAGAATAAATGGAATGGCTGTTCTTTTTATGAAGAAAAGTAATTTTGTTTTGATTACTTCCTCCCAAGAAACCCTTACATTTCCAAAACATTGAATCTCTACCATTCAAAAAGAAAAGTTGGCATCAGCTTGATTTTCAGTATTTTGAGTATCACAAGTAAGAAAATTCAAAGAATGATTTTAATCAGAATGGATCAGGATCTATTCTTTTTCCCAACTGGATAGCACTCATTTTCAATGCCTAAGCAAATAAAAGTTGAGAATTTAAAAAGAACTTAACAAAATTAATTTAAAGACAAAGATTAAATAATATATTCCCTAAGTAGAGAATGAACTTTTCACCTCTGTTTCTTTTTATAAGTATGCTGTATTTTCTAGTATTAGAGATGCTTAATCTAACTCTAAACTATTTTTATCTAATGTAAATGGCATCTTACCAACTTAAAATCATTAATTTAAACAAGAAAAGATCATTGTAATTCTAATTTTATTTTGATCTCCTATGATGGTAATTATAGGAAAGATTAAGCACCTTATTGTGTTAATGTGGTGCTAAGTGAAGTTCAAGGTAATTAAATCAAAGTCTTCGCCATCTATACTTTTGAAGCCTAAGAAATTCATATTTTTAATAGCAGAAAACATTAAAAACAGCTACACTTACACCTAAATGAATATTTACATTAATTGCAAATGTAAAAATGCAAAAATATGTATATTTATGAGTAAAAAGTGTTTTATAAGCATCGTACGTCTCAGAGCAGGTCAAATCAACACTCCCATTTTAATCACTTGGAAATTCCCTGGGAGAGATTAGATTGAAGAGGTCTTAAATAATGGACTTGGTTAAAGAAGAAGCTTCTTTAATGGTGAGGATCTACACACAGTCTACAGTTTGGAAAAGACTGAGAGTTGGAAGGAGCATCGAGATGTGAGGCTACTAAATACACGTGAGGAAGTGTATTTTGGAGAGCTTAAGATAAAACTTTACGCTATTTTAAAACATCTTGTAGTTACAAAGGATTGCATGAGGTAAGCACCACTGGAACTACTGAAAAATATTATCTTTACAGATAATATTTTTATCTGTATAAAAATATTATCTGTATTTATTTTTAAAGATAAAAATATTTATCTTTACAGAGTGGCAATACATTATAAGGATTAAGAGAAGGGAGTCAAATTCGGCTCCTTCCCTTCTCAACGTGATACTGGGCCCTCAATCTCAGCCTTCTTTGCTTAAGTGACTTTCCTTGCTAATCTCCACTCTCTGTGGTAAACTTCTATTAATGGATTTCTAAAGTAGCCTTTCCCCACCAATGTAAGGTTAACAGAACTAAGTTTACGACATTAGGGGTTAAACTGTTCAATGCCAGTTGTAGAAAGTTACAAGTCAAATATTTAAGGAGACAGAAACTAAATTAAGCAAGGTTTGTTTAAAAAATCTGAATATACTGCCACCTCTTAAGTTTACTATGCTTGGTGAAAAGCACAAAACTGAGAGCCTACTTCTCCCTCTGCCTCTACCTCTCCCCTGCAACCTGCTCAGGCTCTCTGATAAATAAATAAATAAAATCTTTTTAAAAAAGTAACCTGTAGACATTTTATCTATTAAATCCGATGAGTAATCCCATCAAAACTGGCTGGCTGCTAGAACACATTTGTCCTCCGAAACATTCCTCCTACCTGTGACCTGTAAAGTATGGATTCCAATCTGTGGTCTTTTTAGAACAGATACAAAAACACTCCATGAAATTATGGAGGTCTATGAACATGTTTCTATATTTCAGTCAGTTTCAAAATTGACATGATGCAAAATTTACCTAATTTATATTCCTTAAAGATTTATACATTTAACTTTTCATTACTTGACATGGCACAGAAACCTTTGCTTATTTATATGTAGCCTTTGTGTCCTAGAAGAAAATAAGTAGTTCTGTAAGATTACAACTTCTAGTTTCTTTTTGGCCAGCACCCATCTGGCCTCATTCTCCTCTAATGCTAACACTTGACTTTCCAAAGAAACAAAAGGCAAGAAAAGATGTGTTTGTTTTCTAACGTTTTCTGACGGACATAAGAGTAGAATCTCACAATGAAGTGATTCACTGTATTTCTGATCTTCATCTGCTGGTGAGGAAAGCTAGAGCTGAACACAACTGAAGTCATACTTGAATTTATTCTCGGCAGCCTAAAATTCAAGGTTTTCAATCATGTAAACTGAATTAAGAGAACTGACCACTTCCATCACATTATTAGTCTTACTACTGTTTTTTTGTATGGACTACATTTTTAAAAAATGGCAGAGAGATGATGTCTCTTTTACAGACACAGAAAATGTGGTTCACAAACATGAAGTAAATGGCCAAAGGTTACAAAGCTAGTAGAAAGCAGGGCTGGGAATCAAACTGAAATGCTTGAATGTGAAGCTCAAACTGTTATTGCCTCCTCAGAAAAGAAAAAGGAAAACCAAGGGAGTAGAGTGTTTTCCCAATGACGGATGATCAGAGTCTTACCTAAAAATATCAAGTCTAACAATCCATCCAACAATTTGTGATACTGATCATCAGAGGACAAGACCATTATTTCATATGCATACTATGAACTAAACTAATAAACCTAATCACATTTACAAGTTAATATTGACAGTAATAAGAACATTTTTGGATGCCACTTCCCCTTTTCTGTCTTTCTTTCTTTCCTTCCTTTCTTTTTTTTTTTAAGATTTTATTTATTTATTTGAAAGAGAGAGAGCACAAATGGGGTGAGGGGCAGAGGGAGAAGCAGATCCCCGGCTGAGCAGGGAGCCGGATGTGGGATTCTGGGGCTCCATGCCACAACTCCAGGATCATGATCTGAGCTGATGGCAGATGCTTAACCGACTAAGCCATTCAGGTGCCCCACTGCTTCTCCTTTTCTAAGGGGCCTGCATGTATAGTACAGTTGGACTCTCCATGCAACTCTAGGCATTTCAGACAGTCATTTTTATTTTTATATCTGAGTAAAGTGAAGCTCCCTCAGAGGTGACATGGCTTGTCTAAAGTTACCCAGACAGCAGTGGCAAATCTCACCCAGAAGGCAGTCGTTCAGTCTTCCAATCCAAGTGCCCTTTTAATAGAAAAGACTATAGCCAGTTGAAATTCAAATGTCACATCGCTAGTTTTCTTGTTTGTAATGACAAAAGTAAAAGTTGGATAAAATTGAAAGCAAAGGAGAATCTGAGTGGCACAGTTGGTTTAGCACCTGACTCTTGATGTTGGCTCAGATCATGATCTCAGGGTGGTGGGATAGAGCCCATCATGCTCCACGCTCAGTCCAGAGTCAGCTTGAGATGCTCTCTCTCTCCCCCCATCTGCCCCTCCCCCATTCACAAGCTCTGTCACTTAAATAAATAAATCTTTTTAAAAAATTGAAAGTAAAAAAGTATGATCTTTTAGAAAATATAATATGGATGTATATTGTGTTGATATTTTCTTACATTGGGCCTTAAAACAGATTTTTAAAAAGCAGACAGCAGGCAAGACATTTTCCCAGGAGATCTGACTCTGCTCAGAAGGAAAAAGGGATTCACTGAAGATCAAGACATAAACTATAGTTTATTTCATTTTAATATGTGTATCAGTCCTTAGAAAGAAATCAGGATATAGACTTACACTTGACTTAACCAATAAATTCATATTTGTTTATTTATTTAAACCGCAATATTATGAAGAAAGGACTAGACCAAAGGGACATATGTATTTTCAGGAAAATATTCAGAGGATGGAGTTGCTTAGGAGGACAAAATCAACACTGCTTCTTGATTAATGTGGATCCGGGTCTTCAGGAAAAAGTCAGTTGAGGCAATTACGCTTTGTTAAACAATCTGTAAATATCACTGACCAGTCCATTTTAAAAGGAAAAGTGTTGATGTTGTGAACAATGAACAAGGTGGTTCATTTCTGAAATGAGGTATAAAGGAGAATAGACATGGTAGCTTACTTAGCTTGGATTTTTTTCTCAGGAACATGGATATTCAGAGGGAATAAAAAAATTAAAGATAGAATACAGTACACTTCTATAGACTGAATGATCCAGAGGCATTTTCATTTCTCTGGGGTCAATGAAACAAATTGACTATTTTATCATGAATCACAATTTTATTTATTGTGTTAAAGAAATCTAATGCAGTAAAGAGTTCCAGAATTGTCCAATTAGTGCAAGTTAACAATTACTGAGTCTCTACTATACAGTCCAAAAATCATGCTAAGTATTTTACATTAATTACTTTATTCAATGTCTTAGTCACCTCACTGTAATAATCACCTCTTCACAGACAAAGGGAGCCAAGGGTGAGAAAAGTGTGTAATAATTCTCCGGGCCACACAGTCTAAAGCAGAGAAAATGGGATCTGAACTCAGGAGGTCTGATTCAACCACTATGCAATTACTTTCTATGGGGAAATATTTAAAATCTGAAATTAAATATACAGCTCTGGGATGGGTAGGACCTAGTGGGTAACTAAGTTCCAAAGGAAGAAAATAATCAATGAGTAAAGAGAATGTAAAAGGGTATTAATTTGTTATGGTATTCGTGAATTTTTCAGAAATGTAAAAGTAAATAGTTTACTTTTTTTTTTTCCTTTTAATTAAGTAGTCTCCACACCAATGTGGAGCTTGAACTCAAGATCCTCTGTTCAAGACCTGAGCCGAGATCAAGAGTCAGCCGCTTAATGGACTGAGTCACCCAGAAGCCCCTACTTTTGAAATTGACATTTGTTTTTAACTTTTAGAAACCTGCTTGGCAAATGATTTGCTCTTAAATCCTAAGTAAAACTTTAGTTTCTGCTATCCGAGATCCAAGGAATATTGCTCTGAATGTTACTTACTAAAAACACTACAACTGAATTTTTGAACAGATTAACTTCAAGTTTAAAGCTTCCATTGCAAAAAGTATTTTTATTTTTATCATTCCTATGATCTCCTTATAAGTCACTCTAGTTAGATTTATTTTTAGTAAATAATCATATATATATAAAATACTTGTGATCATTTAATGTCATAAACGCACATTAAGTGAGTATGTGTACCTGTGCATGCTGCCTACCAATATGAACACGTGGGAAGGGAATTGATCATTCCCTCCATCCCTGGATTTTCTTCAGAACACAAGATTGAAAACAACAACAAACAAACCAACAAGAAAGCTTTTGTTTTTGCTTCTGTTTTAATTTCTCAGTTGCTCAATGGCTTCTATAACCCTCTTTGAATCCTAAAGTGTGTCTCTTATAATTAATGAGCATACCATAATCCAAGCTTCTTGAGAAGGGGAAAGCCTGAAAAATAATGGAAGGCACAGCCCAGTAGAGCAAAACTTGCCAGTGCATACTCACATTGGGAAGAACTCTTCACTCTCCACTAAGGAACTCACACAGCCTTGTTTATAGTTCACAGCCACCTACTTTTCCCCTCTTGTCTCTCACAGGAGGTTAAGAATACTACTCAATGTGACAAAAACCCACCTACTCAAAGGGAAGGTTAATTATTGCTCTATAATTAAACTCACAAGAAAACTGTTAAGATTAATGAAGCAATGCTTACTAAGTGATTACAAGCTCCCCGTGAACTACCATAGAAATATTTGTTTACCAAAAACATCTACACATATATTGATAACAGATTCTTTACAAATCATTGCAATGAGGAATCTAGATCAACATATTTAAATCATAGCCTATGTATCTAAAAAAAAAAAAAGAAGAAGAAGAAGTAACAGAAAAACAGGGAGAGAAGGGGGAAGGGAGAGAGAGCTGGACAAGTTTTACCTTTCAACAAGAACTGCTATGCTAAAACGAATTTTTTTTTTTACTTCACACTCTCTGTGATAATTATGACCCAGCAAAAGACTACCACAATACCCTCTCCGATCTGGGTAGGTCTGAAAATGTAGAAAAATCTTAAAACTTTTTAAATAAATAACAAAAGAATGTTCTCTTGTAATATAAACATAAAATTACTGTAGTTATTTTAGTATTAATTTTAATTGGGCTAAAACATAAAACAGTAACACATTGATAAATATTATCTAAAATGAGTTCTACAGTGTTGCCAGCAATAAATTCAAATACAGCTGCCCAGAGTACATTATGGAATATGTGGGTGAGTTTCTCCTCCCAAAATATCATTGACTGACATGGCATGACATATTACAATATATGTTACCAATGTGCCTAATCAACTTTTAGCAACACCAGTCAACACAACGACTCCCCTACCTTCCACAACCAGATATTGTATCAGTTATACAAGCTAGGTTAGGCTGTAGTAACAAAGACAAACCCCAAATTCCCAGTGTCTCAAAACAGAAAAAGTTCTTTCTTGCTCATGCTTCACAAATATTAGGATCAGTAAGAGCATAAGGCAGAGGCCTCCTCTCATTTTAGACATTCAAGGACTCTGGATGACAGAGGTGCACCTTCTCTTCAAGGACAGGTTTCCATGCCAGAGGGAAAGAGATTTTCATGTTCTTGTCCACCCAACCAGAAACACAATTCCTCCATGTGCCCAGAATGGGAGAAGGCTAGCACTATGAAGAACCTCAAGAACACCTCAATTATCCATTCATATCGATAGAACACCAATGCTAATAAACTTTTCACTGTTGTTTTAATAAGCTGTTTTCAGTTATGGATATCCCTTATATGTGAACAATCAATGGAACTCAAAATAATTTTCACTACCCTATTATCCTTATTCATTCCAAGATGTTTGACAGTTTGCAACTGAACTATTTGGGGATAACCAAACAACATGGAAGAGTGTCAGAATGCATAGCACAAATATATTACATTTATAAAGATTTAAAATTGGGGCTTCTGTAGTTATCAACTAAAGTTAAAGAGTCAAAAGAGTTCAAATAATATTCATTTTTATCTGGGCAAGCTAGAATGTGAGCAAGAGGCATAACAGGAATGAGCAAAACTGCAGGAGGGTTGGGAACCTACAGTAGAAGAGGTTTGGAACCTGGATGACTAGAAGGAAAAAATGAACAGTGGCGTTCATCCTGAGTTCCACATGGGGCAGAACTAACTGATCCCAGAGAAATCAGGGATCAGGACTAACTGATCCCAGAGAAACTCTGTAAGAAATGTTTATATGACAGGCACTAAAATGGGTCATAAGCATGTCTCATACAAGGAGTGTGACAGAAAGAACAGAAGGGATGGGGATCTCACCTTTGGTCTAAACACGGCATGCGTTCATCACATGAGGTCTCTGTAAAGCATAGGCGGAAACAGTACTGGCTGGCAGAAGGTAGCAAATGACTAGCAAACTGGATGAGACATGGCAGAAAAGTTAACAGTCAGCTTATGAACATCTCCACAAGGCATTAGAGATGCCTGAAAAGCAGGACAGAATGGGCTGAGGCTTTCCTGAGCTTGGAGAGTTAGACCCAGGCAAACTTTGGAGTGTTGAATGGGAAGGAGCAGGGGTTGGAGAAAAATTAAGCACGGATAAATGGGCCACAGACGTATGGATTCCAAACAAAGAAAGAATTTTGTTCTAAGCAAAATGCAATAAAAACAAAATGACAGTTCTTACACATTCTTGGTGATCAAAACACTAAATATTTTAGTTCTTCAGAGGAAGAAAGTTTCTGTTATGTAGCTTCACACGGAGTCTTCTAAGATTTAGAGTTCGGCAACGGTTTTTCAAGCAGAGTTGCCTCTGGGACCAACATAGGAAGAAAGGAGACTGATGAGGCCAGGCTCTGGGCCTCCTTCCCACCTCTACCAAATCAGCCCCATTTTAAAAAATCTTGGGGTGCCTGGGTGGCTCAGTCATTAAACAGCTGCCTTCAGCTCAGGTCATGATCCCAGGGTCCTGGGATGGGAGCCCTGCATTGAGCTCTGTGCTCTACGGGAAGCCTGCTTCTCCTTCTCCACCCCCCCCCCCGATTGTGTTCCCTCTTTTTGCTGTCTCTTTCTGTCAAATAAATAAATAAATCATCTTTACAAATAAATAAATACATCCTTTTAAAAATAATATTGGCTTTTATTTAGAAAAAATATTCCATTGTTAAGGAAAAAGGAAATGTTGTATTAATTCACATTCTACATGTACTTATTTCTTTCACCCTAATCAGTTCTTACAACTTAGTGGATCAACTTCTATTCTGCCTCCAAACTCTCTCCTCTGCTCCATTTCTGTGGTTTCGGCGGTCTCTGGATCCAGAGGCCAGGCACAAGTACACATCATATTTATTATGCCTGGAACTCATTTATGCCCTTATCACCAATTGAACACCAAAATATGGTCATCAGAAAAGTCCAGAGAAATCACTAAGACAGAAAAAAGCCATAGTTTTTTTTTTCAAAGATTTTATTTTTATTTATTTGACAGAGAAATCACAAGTAGGCAGAGAGGCAGGCAGAGAGAGGGGGGAGCAGGCTCCCTGCTGAGCAGAAAGCCCGATGCGGGGCTCGATCCCAGGACCCTGAGATCATGACCTGAGCCCTAAGGCAGAGGCTTAACCCACTGAGCCACCCAGGCACCCCAAGCCATAGGTTTTTAAGAGAGCAGATTGTAATATATTACAAAGAGTGGGATTAAAATGTTCTCTGCTGTGCAAATGGAACCATGATGCTTCATAGCTATTTACTTCATCATATTTGAAAGTAAAACCTACTGAATTTTTTTTTAAGCAGTTGTGCTTGCTTAATTTCTCAGGCACATGTATTAAAAAATACACACTGTTTGCCCTACAAGTTACAAAAACCAAGGCCAGCCAAAGAGAGCTGACCACAGCCTGACATATCTATAAAGAAAGCTGACCTCTCTGAGAAGCCAAAGTAAACTCAAATTTCTCAGTCTACAGTGCAGAAGCAGATCTTTGAAAGTTTGCCAGATTTATGTAGAAAGATTACATAAACAGATTTTTGTCTTCCCAAGGTGCCCTCTTTTCCACATTACAATTATTATGACTAGCTACATAAGAAGAAATATTTCAAAAAGCATCCAGTATATAGAAAATATTTGTTATGTATTACTTATTAGAAAAATCATAAAGCTCTGTTTCAACATAATTTGTTTGCACATAATTTTTGGAAAGTACTTCTTTTTTTTTCCTCTTGGATCCTTCCTTGATGTGAAAGGGAACAGACAGACTAACATGGAGAAAAAAGTAAAAAAACTGTAATTTTTATTATGAAACTACAAGGGCAAACTTAGATGCCTCGATATGGTTTTTGTAATGAAACAAAGAAAAAACATGCTTTCTGTGTGCCTTCTTATTTTGCTTTGAGGGGGATAGTGAAATCAATAGGCAAAATGAAACTGAAATTCTATTTTCATTTTACATTTTCCATCATTTCCACTTCTACTTACATCATAATGATATAAAATTAGAACAAAATCTTAATCTGTCAGTATTTTTTAAGTCTTGAAGCCATTTGTTTTTATTTTTACTTATTTATTTATTTAAAGATTGTACTTATTTATTAAACAGAGAGAGATCACAAGTAGGCAGAGCAGCAGGCAGAAAGAGAGGAGGAAGCAGGCTCCCTGCGGAGCAGAGCAGAGGAGGGGGGCCTCTATCCCCGGACCCTAGGACCGTGACCTGAGCTGAAGGCAGAGGCTTTAACCCACTGAGTCACACAGGCGCCCCTTGAAGTCATTTGTTTTTGATGGTCAAGTCACAATTATTATTTTTTTTTAATATCCAGGCCAGTTTCAATGTTCTGGGGTCACATCAATGCTGAAAATGTTGTATATGAATATGAATGTATATGTATTATGTAATTTAAGAATTAGCTAAGTAATCCACAAACCAACAAGTATATATACAAAAATACTTGTAGGGCCTAAATTCAAGGAGTTATAAACACGTTGATTCTGAGAGAGGATTAAGTGTAAAAAAAATACCATTTCAATTGAGCCAAAAACATGGCCAACTGATGTTAATTTTCATTAACTCAATTCTTTAAATTCTTATTATTTCCCCCTTTACTTGAGCTGGTTTATATGCTAATCTGCGAAAGGGCTAATAATTAGGTAAGACCTTTAGCCCCTTAAAAGAAAGGCTCAAAACTTAAAACGCTGTTTTCCGACCATGCTCTAAAGAAATCAGAAACCACTTCACCACCAAAATTATATACCCCTATACTAGTCAGGATCCCAGTAAGGTAAAATGGTGTCCTCAATTAAGATAATTTGAGAAAATATTAAGGCATGGATAGTGCTTGGCGAAACCAAGGAGAGAGAGCACAGCACTCAGGGTTAGAAACAGCAGAGAGCCCTACTCCCCATAGGCAAAAGGGATGAGAGGCGAGGGGTTTGCCAGAGGTCCAAGGGTAAGCCCGCCTCACTGAAGCGCTGACCTTCAACAGAAGAAGGGAGTCTGCACCTCTCTCTTCTAGCACCCTCAACAAACTGTTTCTCAGTGTAACATAGAATAACTAAAAAATGTAAGACATGCTTTCCCCCCAAAACACAGATTTCCCTAGAAAATGAGACTGAAATGAAAATCCAAGATAGATGTTACTAAACCATCTTAGTAAATCCACACAGCCTCTGAACTTGAAATACACCGCTCTTTAAATTTAAGGAGCTTAGACTGAAAATTATTCTGTGAGATTGACATCAGATTATTTAAATAATATATACCACAAGAACAAAAGTCTAATGGATCAAAGCTTTAATTTGTAAAGACTACTCTGTATTAAGTAGTATAGTGAAGTATACTCTAATTATTATCTGGCTAGATACCAGATATATATATATTTTTTAATCAAACAGTAGAACTGTCACACAGTCCTAAATGACTGTGCCTCTTTCATGTTAGAGAAATGGTATTAAATATAAATTCCAAGAAGACTTAAATTCAGCTGAAATAATGTTCCCATCATATATTTGCAGATTGGGAATCCATTAATCAGGTAAGATTTGGACAACCTAACACCTAAAGTCCCTCATATATCTGAGAATTTGTGATTCAGATTCAAGCACTCCAGAAACGGTGAGAACTTCTCTAGTTTTTCATTTGAACCAATTTGTATTAAATTTTTAGAGAAAGGAAAACCATAGTCTTTAGGGTATTCTATATGTTCAATGGAACAAATAATATGTGTTTCACACAATTATTCTTGAAATAAAATAATATATGCAACAGAGCCTGGAAAACAGAGCCTGGAAAAGCATTTTCTCAATGTTAGATTTTAATATATTCTTTAAATTTATAAGATGCTTATTATAATGCTTTACATCCTTGTTTTTCTCAGGAGTGGTATTAGAGGAGGCTTCTCTTTAAAACATTTACTGAAAATCAGATTGTTTAGATACACAAGCATAGAAATTAATTTTTTTTAAACTATCAAAATTTTTAAAATTACCTTAAAAGTGAGGAATACTAGTAGAAATGTCATGAAATACCGTGTTAACACCCACCCAACATGAATTATCCAGGAGAGAGAATATTTCTGTGACGTTTCTATCACCTAAACATATTTATTGCTAAAAAGTAATTTCATCAAGGTAGCCTACTCTGGTTGACTCCCCAAATGTTTTAATGCTTTTTACTCTGTTGAAGTGTATCTAAGTTGTATTCTTAATCAGTTGACCCTTGAACAACATGGGCTTGAATTGCAGGAGTCCACTTACGCTCAGATTTCTTTATATACATACAGTACTGCATCATAAATGTATTTTCTCTTATGATTGTCTTAATAATATTTTCTTTTCTCTAGCTTGCTAAAAGAATACAGCATATGTGTCTGTGTGTGTATATGCACAAAATACGTTAATTGACTATTTATATCATTGGTAGGGCTTCCCGTCAACAGCAGCCTATTAGAAGTTAAATTTTGGGGGAGTCGAAAATTATATGCAGATTTTCAACTGTGTCTATAACTTCCCTGGTGTTTGAGGGTCGACTGTATTATCGTCTGGTCCCATCAGTATTCTAGTGTCTTTTCCATTCATATAGTTACTCTGTCTTCCTAAACAACAGAATACTCCCAAAGAAACTTATTATCCAGAAGAAATATTCAGAGAATATAATATCCAGGATTAGGTTGGCAGGCAAATTATTTCATTTAACATAGTAGAAACTGAACAGTAGCTATTTTACCTTCATGTTCTAGAAGGTGTTCCAAACGTTAATGATTATGTGATGGGGATGGGTGTGGTTATAGTGAAAATGGATATCAGCAAACATGGAAGATTTCAGAAAAGACTCCTATTTACTTAATTTTGAAAGAAACAGCTCCCTACTAATGTATTCATTATGAACTTGTTACTTATTATACTTTCTGTCTTTAAAAAAAAAAAAAAAAAGAAAAGATCAGAATCTTTAAATGAGTATTAAAAAATTTTGTTTTCTTTTCAGTATCTGAATATATCAGCATTTGGGGGAACCCTGGGGCTTACTAGTATGTGACCACAATTCAGTGATCCGACCTTTTTTCCAAATATTTTAATATGGGCTAATATTTCACAATAATTCTTTTTCAAAATACATTTCAAAACATGAACTTCATTTTGCATAATGCAGCAAAGAGTAAAAAACTCATGAAACTGTTTAATTTAAATGGATTTGCAGGCTATCAGCAATGATATCCAAAGGACATCTTCCCAGGCCTAGGATGACTCACACACCACTAGCTTGATCTATTTGACGTATTAGTCATGCCTCCATCAACACGCAGGTACTGAGATGTTACCTTTTCTGTATCTAATACAAAACAGACAAACATTCAAGATGCTTAATGACCCTTTGTTAAATGCGTTAAATTCCTAAACAAGTTCAAATAATTAAATGACAGTATGCTTCATTATTTATTATTAATCCTCTATCATTTATAGCCAAAGGAATAAAAAAGACATTCAAAAACTGAATTGAGGGCCTACTATAACTTGAGCAATGGACCAAGTGTTTGACATGTTCAATCTCGTTTAATTCAACACTCTACTACTGAAGATGGATGCTACCAGGAGGCTGAGTCATTCAGAGGACTCAAGTGTACACCCAAATAAATACCTTGCATTTCAATGAAGTGATATACTTAGAAAAATTGCATACCTCTCTGATTTTTATTAGTTAATTGATTTGGGAGGAAATTTCCACAGAGCTGACAGGAACTAAAATATTCCAAGCCATTAATTTTATTAGGTTCTTCAAATTCAATACATGATGTCATTTCCTGTTCTCCTACACCCTGAGAAATAAGCATCACTAACAATCTGAGAAGGGGAAAGTAGTGATACGGAGTAACAATTACGATGTGGAAGAGTAGATTCAAACTCGAAACAGGAGATTTTAAAGCTCAGCAAAGATATTTTGAAAAATAAGAAAAGTTTATTTTTTTAATGAACATTGATTTGAGATCCAACAGCCACATGACTTTAGGTAATGTATACCAGTTATTCTAAAGAATATTATATTTTATAAAAAGCCTTCAGTTTAACAATAAAATTGCTTCTATTAGGAAGTGAAGTCCATAAGGTAAAGCATGAAGCTGAACTCTAAATAAATTTAATGTCCTTGTCAATTTTAGAAAAAAAACCAACCTCCAGTACATATATCTACAACTATCATAAAACCTACTGACATATCTTGACAGATGTGTACAAGCATGGAACATATGTGCACACACACAAATTTTTTTTTTTGTAAGATATTATTTATTTATTTGTCAGAGAGGGAGAGAGCACAAGTGGAGAGGCAAAGAGAGAGGGAGAAGCAGGTTCTCCACTGAGCAGGGAGCTTGATGAGGAACTCAGTTCCAGGACCCTGGGATCATGACCTAGCCAAAGGCTATCCCAAAGGTGGGATAGTCTTAACTGACTCAGTTAAGTCAGTCTTAACTGACTGAGACACCCAGGCATCCCCACACACAAATTTTCATGTTAATATTTTAATTTATCACCCACAAAAAATAGGTTGCCATATAATGGAATTTTGTTTTATTAACAGATAGATAGATAAGATATCCTAAATTGTCAAAATTCAAAAATGGCAAAAATGAAAATTATGGCATTTTACTTGATCAGGACTATAATTTTAATGATATTCTACTCTTATTACATGTTACAGATTATTAAATAGGAGTGAATAACAGAAGCACTGAACTTGACATGCAAATCCTCCTTTCCTCTTTCTTAGAAAGAGTCTGCATGTTTGTCTTCAAACTGCTAGAGAGGACTGGGAAATGTCATTACTGTAGAAGTAATGCTAGAGTCAGAAAAGAGATACATAAAGAGAAATGAAAAGAGTTAAACAGAAACTGGCAAATTTTCTTACCATTGTTTTTGTAGATAGTCATATGTAGAAAGTTATATGAACCACAAGTCTTGTAATATATATATTATATATAAATTAAGAATATTTTCTAATGGTTCCATCCTCTTGTTTAAAAAGTGATGTTAAGGGACGCCTGGGTGGCTCACTTGGTTAAGCAGCTGCCTTCGGCTCAGGTCATGATCCCAGCGTCCTGGGATCGAGTCCCACATCGGTCTCCTTGCTCAGCAGGGAGCCTGCTTCTCCCTCTGCCTCTGCCTGCCATTCTGTCTGCCTGTGCTCGCTCTCTCCCCCTCTCTCTGATAAATAAATAAAATCTTTTTTAAAAAAAAAAGTGATGTTAAATAATACGTTGAGATCAGAAACTGGCATAAATAACACATTAATGGAATAGGAATAAATAAATAAATAAATGGTAGCCATCTTTCCCTAAAAAGACAGAAAGTAAAAAGTGGCCTCCTTCCCCAAATGAGGTAGTTTTATTCTTTTGATTGTAGCCCAAGTATTGCTATCTTTCCTATTGAGATCTTTTTTTGTTTTGATCATTTGACATTCAATATTTATTGAAGCTCTATTAAGAATGTCATAGACAACTGAAGACCCATTCTTTATGCTTGAAGAATTTCCAGGTCTAGTGGAGGGAGACGGAAATATAAACAGAAAATACACCGCAAACCGCAGCATGATAAATGCTAGAACAGAAGTACAGTTCGTGCAGAGCACTATGGGATGCAGCCAAGGGGCAGAGAAACTCTCAGGCTCTGCATCTTCAAGGAACAACAGACTCAATATGCCCTTCTACATTCCAGTAGAGTGTGTGGGATCATGGCATTTACAAAGGAAGTAAGATTCAAGGACAGTAAAGAGGAAGGTGAAAGGTGCTGAACCGTTCTGAGGGTAAAAAAAGCAAGAGTAGAAAGAAATGAAAACACACTGAGACACAAATTGCTCTAGATGCACACACAACCCGGGGCTAGATTTTACACAGGCACATAGTGAGTCTTCCTGTTGGGTGACAGAATATCAAGGATTAGTACAGGCAAAGTGAAAAGACAAATGAGTATGTGTGTTCAGATTTCCTGGAATCTATACAGGGATCCCAATTTCCCTCCACATAAGTAGCACCATTGATGTAAGCAGGAAACAAAGGTTCCATTAAGGTTTATTATGTGACTTAGATACCCTGGTAGAGAATTTTTCTGCCAAAACTGTTTTAGTTGCTTATTTTAGGTGAAGTGGTAAGAAGTAAGATCTTATAGCACATCTTATATTTTAACTAATATTTCTATATGTAATATATTTTAACTAATCCAGAATCATCTATGGTAGGAAAAAAAAAAAAGTCCTATAAAATCTAGTAAAGGCCTCAAGAATACAAGCCAGTACCTCCCAGACTTACATCTGAAAACCAGGTAACAGCAATATCATTTGAGCTTTCTTTAAGGAAAAAAAAAAAAAGTTATATACATTAAATTTAGACAGTATTTTTTTATATTGCCTGAAATAAGACATCATTATTTTAAAAGGCTTCATTTTGTCGGTTTACTTGGTTTTCAAATTTTCACATAAAAATTGGGGAATGGCAACGAAGTTTTTACAATCATATATCATCCTCAAATATGTCAAAAATGATCTTAAAAAACAAGATACTTAAATGTATTAGTACTTAACTAATTAATACTTTAATAAAACATCAGTCCAATTATTTACTTTTATAATATATTCAAGATCACATTTGTAATCGCTGGTGTCATCACTACAAACAGTGGTAGTTTTCTTCTTGCTGTTTTCTGGCTATGAAATTCTTCAGTACATGAATGTATTATTAACAGACATTTTAGTAGAAATCCTACGTCAACAAAATTAACAGCTCAGTCCTGGGAGCCTATAATTTCCTCAAATACTAACTAAATATGATTTTGTGATTTCAATGGACACATTCAAAATATTCAACTTTTGGTACACCACTCCCATCACCACCAGCACTGCACAAAACAACCTAGAATTGCATCTATTGCATGGAAAGAGTCTTCTGTCCAATTTGTGCCACTTCTGTGATGTAATGGATGTGGAAAATATTTCCACTCAAGGTTTTCAGTACTTATTACAGTGAATAAAAAAGAAGTGAAGAAAAACTATGGCAAAAAAAAAAAAAAAAAAGAAAAAGAAAAACTATGGAGAATAATTGTGTATTTATTCCCTTAATGACTTACAGGATAGTCTATTTTTCTATAGAAAATGGAAATCATTTATTAATGTAAAATGTAAGTAGAATTTTTAAAGACTTATTTTAAAACCTGGGATTACACGTTACCATATAAAGTAAAGACATTTTGGAATAAAATTAAGTATGAGTAGCATAACTGTATCTAATTATTAACCTCTAACCTTGTTAATATCCTTATGTGGTAGTTTATTTGAAATGGTATTAAATAATTCTTTCATAAGATTTTACATAACGTTTATATAAAACATTTAAGATTTAATATATTTTGCATAAATCTTACTAAATTAAGAGTCTGCAAAATTTTCACGTTCTTTTCCTACAACATGGCATAGTCAAAAATATCTTTGAATGAGGTAAGGAATGCTGAATATATAAGAACTACTTATAAACGCATCAGCTACAATTATGTCATTAGGAATTACTTATCCTTACCTTTCTGACTCAGAATACCCAAACAATTAAAGGACACACATTTAGAATAAAGAGAATACAGACTGCTCCATTTTACTGATACAGCATATATTCTTCTCCTATTATATAAAGTTTTCCTAGTTCAGTTCTATTAACATGATAACAATTTTAACATAATCAGTTATTTGTTTTGGAGCTATTCCTTTCTCATTTTGCCAGCTAATTAGCCAAAAGACATAGACATGGTCCCACATGTTATACATCGAATGTCTAAAATCACTCATATTCTTACTCATTTACAAAACAAATGACAATCGAGTCCAACTTCTATAAATCCTAGCACTGTTTCAACCTACATCTCACGATCATGACCTGCAAAATCTTTGAAAATCATGCTTAATGCGCACACAACTTTGTTTTCATGACTTGCTACCATTCATAAAAAAAACATTCCAAAACTAGATTCACTTTCCCACTCCTCACGGGCAGTCAATTTCACGACAGAATTGTAACCACCGATAAAAGAGATTCTAGATTTTATTAAAACAGCAATAAAACAAACAGACAAATACTAGTTTCTGGTGTTAATTGTCTTATTAGCCAGCTTGTAGCATCACATTTTCTGTGTGTACTGTAGCTTCTTATTCTAGGGGACACTAATTAGTTTTAAATGGTGTTAAATACCATCCCTGCAGTTGCAAGTGCTTCTCTGGGATTTTTACTAGAGAAAAGAACTCCTGTAATTTAAAACCACTTTGTTTTCTTCAGCCACAGCTGTTAGTGAAACACTGACCTGTAGAAATCTTAAAGGTTTTCAACCCTCTCTCATTGCCATTAGTCTGAATTTATTTTCTAACACATCTTCTCCCCGTGTACTACTGCTCTTCCATAATCCCCATCCCCCAGATTGCTTTCAGCAGAGAAACCGCATCTAGCTAGTTAAGCCCTTCTCTCTCCCTCCCACCCCCACCCCTTACAAAGCCTTGGCTACCCTTAAAGAAAATTCTCCAACAACGTGTCAATTTTATATTGGCCACAAAGACAACTTCTGTTGGGGGAGGGGGAGGAAAGAGGGACTGGAGCTTGGCTGTCCCTTTCCACAGACAGGGATCTTTGTGGCAATCAGAAAACATTTCCTGCATAAAAAATCAACACACTCTCTAGTTGCAGGGTTGGGGATGGAGAAGGAATACGCATCAGCCGTGTCCTCAAAGGAATGGAACACATCCGTTAACCTTCCAAACAGGAAAGTCATTTTTCTCAAAAATATGTCAGCTTTCTTGCATTATTAAACGTAATCCACAATCTGAAATACTCTAGTAGCTCCCCCACTGGGGACTGGGAGAAAGCTATAAATCACTCCTGTACTTTTCTCTTTTTCCTCTGCATTTCCGTTGCACTATTTGTTCCATCCAGTTCATCTCTGACACGCTCCTCGTGTATATCAACAAGGGACCAAGGAGAGCAAAAATCACGCAAGAGGGCAATTAGGTTTTACAAGATCAGCCTGTGCTTTAATTCTACCTGCCTCCAAGTGGCTTCACAGCAAGGAGACCCCAGACTTTGCGCTTCCCAGTGGGGTTTCGAAAGAGCAAGCACACGGGATTTATTGTGTGAAGCACTTTTTTTTTTTTTTTTTCCAATTATAGCGCCGTCGGGGAGGGGGGACACGCTTGTCTTCAGGTGTCTGAAAGTCATTTAGTCCACACAGGCACTTTACTGAGTTTGTGTCATCTTTTAGTCCTGCTTCCCCCACGTGGGGCAGTACAGCTAAAGGGGTTTTGGTTGACACAGTGAGACAGAGAGGGCAAAGGTGAGAGGAAGGGAAGTGTACTTTTTACAGGGCTGTAGCATCAAGTAGATATCCTACAAATCCCATTCAAGGAATGTGCCTGAGAGCGTGATTGTGAAGAGGTAGATTCTCCCCGAGGGGCTGCAGCCAATAAAGACCCCCGCCCCCACCTCAGCAACCTCCACTGCAAACTGGCTCCACGTTTTTGACACACGACCAGGGCATCTTGATGAGGGCTTTCCTACCCTCGCCGCCCCATTCTAAAATCCTGGAACCCAAAACCAGCCTAAGAGACCTTCACTAGTGAAGATCACAAATCAAAAGACTTCAAAGATGACAGAGTTAAAGACCAAAGATTAAGCCCTTGTGTTGAAATAGCACATCTTAATGCCATTTCCCAACACCCCACCCTCCCATCTCCCCCTCTCTGCTGGGCACTTACCTTCTTTGGGCGGTCGCTTGGCCTCCCTGGTAAGATTGCAGACCTGGGTAGTTTGCAGCTCCTGGGTCAGGCAGCCCTCGGTCTGCTCATTCAGGGGTAACACCACGTTATTTAACAAAACCAGCGACTGGTCGTCGATCCCCCACTCTCCCAAATGCTGAGGACAGGTGCATTTTGTATACATGATCCCACATGATTCCGTTCTCCCATTTTCTGATTTTAAGCAGCTCTCCAGCCAAGTGCATAATACATGGCAACCAAACTGGCTCGGGCTCACCTTGTTCAATACCAAAAACTCAAAAAAAGATTTCTGATCTTCTTCCCCTTTTTTCTGTAATCCTGGGAAATTGGTTGGAAACACCCGACGTATTTGAATAAAATTTTTATCATACTGTAGAAAAACGAAAGCATTCTTGGAATCGCAGAGTTGCATTATAGAATGATTCTTTCTTAAAAGATCCTTTATTTTTTCATGGGAAAAATGATCAAACTGATAAGCCAAGAGGGAAAAGTTAGAGCAGCTAAGGTCCTTTTTGGAAAATTTCAGGTAAATGCTATATTTGGTTGGATCTGGATTTTCCAGCGTCCAAGTGCAGTTTGTAAAGTTTTTGGGAAACATTTCACTTACAGAATACGATCCATAAATGACTCCCTTCACCAAAGTTGAACACCAGAAGTCTTGGGCAGCATTAAATCCAAACATAACCAGGAGATAGGTGGAAAATATATAAATCAGCAGGTTACGAACAGCCTTCATCCTATGTCATTTGGCCTGTAAAAATGGCAATGAAAGTAAAATGCAAGTAGGAGTCTACGCACATTTAAAAAAGAAACTCCTTCCAATATTACAGCCAGCTGTTTTCAAGATTTCAGTAAAAAACCCTTGTTAAAAGAAGGGCAGGTAATTTTTTTTTTTTTTTATTTTATAACGCTAGGAAATTATCTGTTGCTGTGTGAACAGCGCCCTCACGTGGTCATTCACAATGGCCAAATTCCCCACATTCAATTTAAAAATAATATTTAATAGATGATTAACAGGAATGCTCTAATTTATCTACCAGGATGTCCTCCAAGTGAATTATGATTCTATTGAAAAAAGAGGAAAACATATCTTTTTAAAATATCATAACCTAAATTTTAATTTTTGAAATATTTTTAAGCAACATATACAACATTTTCTCTCATTCGGCCTACAGTAAACATCATCACACAAAATCTAATCTGATAATCTAGGAACAGCTGTCATCACATTACTTCTTTTATCTTAAATATGGAAAGCAATTTCTATAAAGGATAGCCACAATTTTAAAAAACATGAAAGATAATTTGTTGAGGATGAAACATCATCTCCCAAATGTCCACACTTGTCTTTGCAGGGACCACCATGTGAACTGATGGGAATTTCTGTGCAAAAACACTGGCATCCATGTGGATTAATAGAATTTTAAAACCATCATCTGAGAAAGGGCATAGATGGGTAGATACAAGGGAAAGACTTGTTGTTCAACATCACCAGTGAGAACCAGGATTTAAGGCAGTCATTTCAATGTGACATGCCCTCTTGGGATACATAAAGTGGATCACTGTATTAGTATCTGTATCCAAAGGCGATGTCAGTGAAAAAATCCCAGAACCACAGTAATTGAGCCGGCGTCAGCCTTTTAATTTTTTTTTTTTTAATTAGGGCTATTTTATCTAGAGTTATCTACTGTAATTTAAGATTTACACATGGTAGATAAAAGACATGAGCGTTTTCTTTCCTAGCAGATTTCAATTACTGAATTGCTCTCTTTCCAACAAGAGCTCCAAAGCTCCTTTTCTTTATATTTTTTAACCTGGCCTTGCATAATAAAGTAATCCTTGGTTATATTTACCTCTGTAAGTTGTTATCCAAAAATAACTCGAATTTTTTCAGCTTTAACCTTTAAGAAGTTATTTCTTAGAATAAATGACACTGCTTTTTTGTTTAGCCTTTGAGCTGAGAAAAGTGATGCCAAGTTAATTATAAAAGTCTTTAGGCTGCAGTCTCTTCCACTGTTCTGTAAACAGAGACAGACATACAGACATATAGACAGTTAAGAGTTTTCATGTCTTTGCCTGGGTCCTCTCTGAACCAAAGGATAAAACCCTCTTCCTTCCCATTGCATAACACACACCAACGCATGCACACAAATACCAGTGACCGAAGTCCCTGAAGATAGATCTGCATTTTCCAGATCATAATTCAAATTCTATGTCTTGATATAGGAGAAAACAGCCCCAACTCTAAATCTCTATATAGCAGCAGTTTAAAATAACATCAGAACTGCTGGGACTATCAAAACAGCGTTCTCTCTTTCAAGCATACAGCTCAATGAATAATGCATTTTCTTCTTGATAAAATAAAGCCAATGAGCATTTAAAGGTTAAAAAATTGGTAAAGTTGCAGGAAATTTTGGAAATAATTTCCTCTTTTTTTGCTGTAGCACTTTGCAGGCAATGCAGGTCTGCGCAGTGTTCTTCAGGATAGAGTGTAGGCGTTGAGAGCCAATGTGACAATAAGTGTCTAAATTAGGAATTCCATCCATGAAAGGGGGCTTCATTTTATAAGAGGTAACTCAAAAAGAGGTCGTATTTCTTTTCCTAATGAAATCCGGTACTTTTGCTTCCATTTATTTGACAGTGCATGTCTGCATTGCTGTGCTCATCAAGGATTAGAAAGAGTGAGGAAATAGCTCTGATTTCACTTTCAAGCTTGCTCAAGAGAGCCCCCTCAACATAATGCTCTTTATTTTAATCCTTAAGCCTTGGTATACGGATCCTTGTTTTATTCTAAAGAATCAAAAATGAATCATTGAACTCTGCCGTTCCCCCCACCCCCGCCCTCGACTGCAGGGCCAGTTCAAACAATTGTATTTCCCTCTTTAAGAAAGAAAGAATGGGGTGGGGGGTGTCTAAGGGACGGCTACCAAGGTCTCAAGGATGTTGTATTTATTTATTTATTTATTTGTCACCTGCTGAGAAGCAACCCGGCATTTAGTTTAGCTATTCTCAAAAACTGCTTTTCTGGGTGACACTTTAGTTTAGTCGAACATAGACGGCGCCATCACTCCACTATTTTTTTTTCCCCCAATAGAAGACCCACTGCCTCCCCTTCTCTTAACTTCCTTCTAACCTAAAAATTTCTCCCCATAAAATCACCCCGATCACACACAACCCTCAGATTTTCTAGGTCTCCCTGTCTATTCCTTCCGACCCAGCACATCTCTGGAAAAACAGACTTCTCTAACTTTTCAACTGCGGCGTTTAAGTAAATGCAGACAGTCGGGTTTCCTCGCAGCCCCTCCATCTGCCAGCAACAGCCTTTCCTCTCCGTGTCCTCCCTCCGCACACACCTAGACGGAGAGCTCCTCGCCGGCGACCCCTGGCAGAGGGAAGGTGACCCCGGACCCCCTTCCTTACCTTCCACTCCGAAAGCTCAGGGAGGCTCTTGCTCTAAGACACCAGCACCGGCACGCGTCCCAGCAACAGTGACGGAGAGACTCCCCTTCGGTCCCAATCACCGTTGCCCATTTTCCCCGGCTCAGCTTCAAAAATCAGGATTTATTTTTTAAAATGCACACTTAAGAGAAGCAAAAGATGGGGGCGGGGGATCCAAAGAGGGGAGCGGTAGGAAAAAAAAGCCCCCAGGACCCCGGAGCCTGACGCCGTATCCAACTGAATCCAACCTCCAACGGAGGTGGGGGGGGGTGCGGGCGGGGGAGAAGCCCCCCGTAGAGAGACTCTGAGGAAACAAACAAACAAAAAAATGCAAGTGGCTTAAAGGCGAGGATCTGTTTGATCAAATCCACCCCCAACAAACCGAATAGCCAAGAAGCAAAGAAAGCGCTGAGACGAGAAGTGACCGGCGACAGCAGCGGCTGCTAAGGCAGATTTGTTGGGGCGGTGGGTTTATTACAGGAGTATTCGTGGTCGGATCGGAAGGCTCAAGCTTATGCTTTTTCCTCTTTCCGCTTTCCTCCCTCCTCCTCCTCCTCCTCCCCCCCGCAGGTACTGATGGACGGACCGCGACTAAGGAGAGGGGGGAAAAAAATCCTTGGCTGGTGATGTCGGAAAGCTGTTTGAATGCCCAGCGAGGAGGGGCGCGAGAGGGAGCGAGATAGTAAAGCTCTGTCTCGGGTGTGCGCGCCGGCGCGCGGCGCTCGCTCTCCCCGGGGCGCGCGCGAGGGAGGGGGTGCGCGTCCCCGGGGGTGCGCGCGCCCGGCGCGCGCCGGTCTCCCGCGTGCTCGTGCGCGCGCGCGTCCCCGGGCGCCGCGCGCCCCGTGCTAGCACCCGTGCCGTGCGCCCGGCGGCCGGCCCGAGGCTCGAGGAGCGCGGCGCGCCGGCTGTGCCTTCCCGGAGTGGTGCCTCCCGAGGGCGCGGGCGGGTGTGTGTGAGAGAAGAGGAGGGAAGCGGCGGGGTGAGAAAGGAGGGAGGCCCGGCGGGAGGGCGGGAGAGAGGCGGGCGGGAGGTGGGGGGGCTCCTCGGTGCTCCAGCCAGGGCCGCGGTGAGCCTGCACGTCACGGCTACTCAAAACCAAGCACGTCCCGAAAGCAGTATTTTCTGCGTCTGGGAGGTTTTTGCATCCTCAGTTCCCACCGCTGGGGCTGGCGGCGACCGACTGTAAGAGAAACTCACTAGGGGGGGGGGGGGCGGAGGACTGGAAGGAGACTCTGCCCGGTGGGAAGTAAATACTGGACTTGATCGTCTTTCTTTCTTTCAGCCTGAACTTGTCGCAGCTGAAGAGCTGTCATTTCATCACCGGGATTCAGATGAATTGATCCGGTCCTCAGCGGAGGGGGCATATCTCGGCTCCTGAAACGCTGCGTGCCCCTCTGGCTGGAACAATACTAGTTTTTCTCAGCGAGGCTGCAATTAACATCTTATTTGTTCTGGCTAGATACAGGCTTTGTCAGGACCGCGGTGCGGCGACTGAGGTTGGGCATCTTGCATTGCTTTCTGCATGGCAATGGGATCGTGGTTGTGGGGTCTAAACTTTTGTTTTCTTAATGTATCTGATTCCTTTTCAAGTTTCCCTAGTAACAGGTTTGTGGACAGGGGTAGAAAAAAAAAAAAAGAAAAAAAGAAAAAGAAAACGAGGGAAATGGGGAGGAAAGGCTACCAGAGTCTCAATTTAGCAGCCAAAAAAAAAAAAAAAAAAAGATAAATTTCCCCATCTTTATTTATTTATTTAGCCCCCCGGACCGTTGGCTGACAAGCATTTGATGAGCGAGCTTCAGATACAATGCTGCAAAAGGTCATTCGCCTACTGATTATGTCTCTACTTGTAAACGCAGTTGGTGGTTTGCAAAACAAGTGGCAAAATAGTGTGGTAATATGGTGAGGCAGACCGCAAGGGGTAATTCATATATAAAGTGTCTCAGTCTTTCTAAGGGTGAGTGGCTTAAGCAGCAGGTGAAGTGGAATAAAACAGATTTCCATCATTTTTTCTCTGTACTCTTTCGGCATTTTTCTTCCTCTTGTTGTTCCTCTCCCTTGGGGCAAATGGAGAGTGAAGAACATCATTTTAAAAGAGGACCACAGGGAAAACAGAAAGGTGCCAATGATCTTTTATTCACTGAAGTTGTTTGAAATATTAAAATTGGCCCTTTACTTCTTAATACATATTAATGGGGTGACCCTCTTCAAGGCTTTCTCTTCTAGGACAAGTGTTCAGAATAACATCCTGTAAGGGAAACAGTTAATCATTCCCCAACCAACAAGCTTTAACCATGTTCCAGGAACATTCACTGGCTGAGAGAGCAGCCTGTGTGGCGTTTGGTGTTGTGTCATTTTTGGTTCATTACAATATTTTTTATTCATTTAGGGGAATGTGAAAGGAAAATAAGATTTATGTCTAGGGCATAATCCAAAACATTGTGTCTGAAGCAAAAACATTTTCTTTTAAAAACAAACAACATTCAGCAATACAAAGGAGAATCACCTTTCTTCTATTTCAACTTCCGTAGAGATTATAATTATGGTATTTGCAAGACATTTTGGTCAG
This sequence comes from Mustela erminea, assembly GCF_009829155.1. NCBI lineage: Eukaryota > Metazoa > Chordata > Mammalia > Carnivora > Mustelidae > Mustela > Mustela erminea. The sequence continues at coordinate 110,475,754 of NC_045617.1, read as the reverse complement.
TTCTGTTATTTTGCCACAAGCGAATATAGAGATTAATGACAAATGCTCCAAAATGGGAAAAAGGAGAGGAAACAATGTGAGGTTTAGATATATATCTATCTTGCATCTAGTAATTTCTCACATTATCTTCAAACACTGTGCTTTTGATGTTTCTTAGAAAAATCTTAAAGTCATGACACAGTAACATAAGAATAACAGCTGAAAGGGACAATTTAAAAAGACTTAATCCTAAATGGAAAGGAGTACTCATTCCCAGGTTCATTTATATTCAAGTAGAACACAGGGCTGGGTCAGGGAGAAAGCCACCCTTAATAAAGCACTTCACCCTTCACACTGTTTCCCATAACCTTCATAAATTGCAGGCTACTGAGCCAGCCTGATGATGATCCTGCTGAGGTATATTTATAGCAGATGATTTGTGGATGATAAATACGCCAAGCAAGACACCATCTCCAGTAACCCCAGGCTGGTCTGACTTCCTCAGGGGGTCATAATCAAGAATCACGAAAAGAATCATATATGGAGAATCTGGTCTCTGGACCCTGACAACAGCACAATCCGAAGGCAAAGCAAGGAAGAACCACCCTGATTCATGTCTGCACTATGTTCCATGTGAAAGCACCGCTGACATATTGACCCAACAATAAAAAGAGCAGCAGTTTACACACTGTAGCCTCTCTGTGTCCTTTCCTCCCTATTGAGATTGGTCTGTTTTTATGCTTTAATACATTTTAAAAGTCACCATTTCAGATTACAATTATGAGCCTTCATTTGCCTCTTACACGTGCCTGGGTGTGTCTGTGTACATACGTTGGTATGTATACAAACACAGACCCATAATTTACACATACACACACTATGTATACATGTGTGTATATATGCATACATTTTATATTAAGTGCATTCACATACATGTATATATGATGTGTTCATTTATATTTCAGTTATTACACATGTATTTGGAAGCATGGTTTCACTAGGTTCCTTTTTAATTTTCTTTAGTAATAAAGTAGTCTCACCCCCAAACTTCCAGATTAATTGTATAAACTAATTTTCACTTAAGTTTCCTTGCCAACTTTCAAAAGGACTATTAAGAAACCAGTGTTAACACATCAGAATATAAACTTGTATTTTAAATTGGCCCAAGCATGTAAAGTTGAAGTCTTTTAAATGTATCTCTCCTACTATTTATACATTTTTAAAGATTACTTCAGAGGAATGAGATTTCCAAGTATAATCTTTCTCTTTCGTTGCTTTTTATTTTTTGCAGTTTTCTCCTTCTATCTTTGGGGAGGAAAAAAAGAGCCCCATCTTCCAGGATCATTGCTAAATTCAGTATCACCTGCACAATTCTTGGACTCAAATGACAAGAATATGTTTTGAATATGCTTACTTAGTTCTAGAAAGTATTTTCTTCCCCCTCACCCTTTTCTCTCATAGTCTTGCAATATTAATATATTACCACTTTCAAATTTTAGAACTTTTCTTCAGTAAGGCTTTAAAAAGTACAAACGGACAGCTGGGTGGCTTAGTTGGTTAAATGTCCGACTCTTGATCTCAGCTCAGGTCTTGAGCTCAGGGTTGTAAGATAAATAAAAAAGAAATAAATAAAATTTAAAAATGTAAAGTAAAGCACAAATAAGTTGGTAGATTATTCCTTTTCAATACGCTTTAATTTTTCAATACTTAATGTCTCCAGTACACACCCACAGACTTTGAAAAACCACTAATTCCAAAATGAAAGGAAATTAATGTAACAACTTCAGAGATATGAACCTTAACTATTATTTACTATGGTCAACTAATATATTAATATTTTGTGTTAATAAATGATCAAAATAGGGGCACCTGGGTGACTCAGTGGGTTAAGGCCTCTTCCTTCAGCTCAGGTCATGATCTCAGGGTCCTGGGGTCGAGCCCCACATCAGGCTCCCTGCTCGGCAGTGAGCCTGCTTCCCCCTCTCTCTCTCTCTGCCTGCCTCTCTGCCTACTTGTGATCTCTGTCTGTCAAACAAATAAATAAAATCTTAAAAAAATAAAATAAAATAAATGATCAAAATACTACATGATTAAATGGGTGAGTACGTACCTTATGCCTAAAGTTAGCATATTTACTATGAACTGAAAGAACTTCTCCATATTCTTTCTCCTCCTCCCCTTACTCTTCTTCTTCCCCTTCTTCTTTCTTCTTATTATGAAATAATGAAATTTCTCAGGAAAAAAGCTGATTCTTCTCAGTTCCCTATCTAAAAACAAATTGACCATTTTCTAATCGGACATCCCAGAATAGAAACTACGTGACAGAAGTCCTTAAAAAAAAAAAAAAAAAAAAGGAAGAAGAAGGGTAGACTAGAACAAAGGGATATGTGAAATGATGGTTATCCTGGGCTAGTTAGTCCAACCTTGCCCCATCCACTCATAGCCAGAGGAGTTGTTGTTGGTTTTTTTTTTTTTTTTAAATTGTATTCATTTATTTGACAGAGAGAAAGACCACAAAGAGGCAGAGAGGCAGAGAGAGAGAGAGAGGGAGAAGCAGGCTCCCCACCTAGCAGAGAGCCTGATGCGGGGCTCGATCCCAGGATCCTGAGACCATGACCCGAGCCGAAGGCAGAGGCTTAACCCACTGAACCACCCAGGTGCCCTGCCAGAGCAGTTTTTAACCAGAGGCCGTTTGCATCAAATTTCCATTTTTACCATTCTTTCCCTCTACAATGGCACATGTAAAACACTTAAATTGGTAAAAGGTTTTGGCCATCAATTACCAAGACTTCACTTGGGATTCAGGAAATGCCATAGGTAAGGTAACACATAATGTCACTTTTGTGTGTTGTACAAGTGTCTTGGAAAATATGACTTCAGAAGCTCAGAATATGTTTGCGGTTAAATATAAATTCACTCCCCAATTGTTCCCTTGTCAGTAGTTTTTATCTACTTATTTATATAAAAGTTGCTATATTTATACCTCTTCCTTTAATTCCTAGGATTTCAAATGAACTAGAAATGAAGGTTCTTCATTTTTACCCTGAATCTGATACTAGTTATATATCTAGTTATGGACAAGAAACTGTGCACTCTCTGGACTTTGGTTTCTTACAGGAAAGGGCTTGACTATGGTTCCTCTTCATATCTTCTAAATAAAACAAGGCATCTCACAAGGCAGGGAAGCAATGAGAGAAAAATTCAACAAAATTCTAGGCTGGGAAGAATCAAAACTGTTTCTTTCACTCAAACATTGGAAATGTTATACTCTGTCTTAATTTTTAAGACCTGCATAGCTTTACCAGCTTTACCCTTCCTTCCGGGCTGCCACCTGCTAATGCAGACAACTCATTACATTCTTAGCCTTCCCTCACTGTGATCAATTTTTTTTTTCCCCTCTTGGATTGAGTCCCAACCCTATGAACAATGATGATAAGAACTTAAGTTGTAAGGACCTGCATATCTGTTGACCTGAATCAACACCAGAGATTGAGGTCTATTGATCACCTATTATTTCTGAACTCTTGGGTCTCTCCAGCTCTGTACCTTACCAGTCCTGACTCATTCTTCGTACCATTTCTCTTCCCACCAGATTCCCTCACTTGGACTTTTAGATCTCTTTTCTCTTTTATCCCAACACACCTTTATGCAGAATGTTCTCTCTATATCTTCTGCTGACTAAAGCCTGTTATTTTGTGAGGACATGGCATTCTCTTGCAACCATGTCAAGTGGAACATGCATGTTTCTCCCATATTCTGATTAACTAGGGTTTATGGGTAGATGGGGTTTCTGTCTTTGTTGTTTATTACTGGTTTTGAATATTTACTTCTTATCTCACTTTTATATCCCTTTTTCTTGGAGGTTATATAATTTTCCTTTGGTAGCCTCACCTCTTCCTTTTTTGCTCTCTTCTTACTGACTTACAGATTTTGCTTTTTATTCATGCAATCTTTTAGCCACTCAGTTTTTCTCTCCATCCATCTTCCAGTCTTCTCATGTTTTCAGTATCCATGTAGATGGCTTATATGGCATATGTCTATCTTTTCAGATCAATTTCTGTATTTCCTTCATACCAACTCAACCACATTTTCCTGTGGTCTTAAACTAAAGAGGTCGTAACCAATGACTGCACCACCTCCAATATTTCAAATTTAATTTTCCAATTCTATACCTATTGTCTCCTACTTTTGTAAACTCACCTGGTCAATGACCACATGGAGTCAAGTTTTCCAGAAAATTCAGATCTTTAATCCATTCCCACTATTTTCTTCTCCTGTCTTTTCTTTCCTCCTTATCCTCTGTGATAGGCAGCCTCTTAACATGTCCCTCAATGATCCCTACTTCTTGTTATTCATGCCTTTGTGTAATCATCTCCACTTGAGAGTAAGCTAGCTTTAGATACTAGCTTCTACTGAGCAGGCAGCAGTGATAGGATGTCGCTTCCATGTTTAGGATATAAAATGACTGTCTTCCATCTTGGGAGCTCTTTCACTCTTCCTTATAGCACTCATCTGAGGTAAGCCCCTTGCCCTGTTGTGAGACAGCCCTATGGAGAACCACAAGTGACTTAGATTAGAAGCTTATCTTCCAAGCCTGTCAATAGCTATGTGCGTGAACTTGGAAGTGAAAGTTTCCCCAGTGAGATTGTGAGATGTCCTGGACAATATCTTGGTAGTAGCCTCATGAAAGCCTTTGAATGAGAACCACTCAGCTAAGCAGCTCCTGGTTTCCTGATCTGCAGACACTATATGATATCAAATGTTTATTGTTTCCAATTGCTAAGTTTGGGGATAACGTTTTATATAACCATAGGTAACTAATGCATATTCTGTGGATTTCAGCCAATTATTATAATAATTTACTTATAACTTTCAACTTTCTGTTACATTTCCACGGCTGAATCACTGTGCATACTGTACTGTACTCAACCACTGACTCTGAGCCACACCCATGAAGAACAACACTGGTGAAGAAATTCACACCCTTAGGCAACCTGATGTCTCAATGTATTCATAATCACCAGGTTCATATGGCCTCACCACACAGGCTGTCACTTATAACTTTCACTTATGGGCTCACTCTCCTATTATACCCAATGAATATTTTGTAACTTTTCCTTGATTATTAAATCTTAAATCTTCCCTTCGACTCTTCAATTCTGATAACTTTCTTTATTCTTCACTTATAAAACAGATGTGATCATATGGGAACTCCCTCATCTTACATAATAAAATCATTAAACCTATGTCTTTGCCTGTTTTCTCCTTTCTTATAGTCTCTACAGAGATATTGCTCTTATCTCAAAAGCTATGCCCTCCATAGGTATCTTAGATTTCTATTGTTTCTCACACAACCAAAAATCTTTCCCTCTCTCCTGGATCATTTATATCAGTATGCAGATATTTTAAAGCAATATGGCCATTCTGTAACAATTTTTAATTAACAATCCTTATTTCTTATTTCCCCTTCATAACTAATCTTTAAAAAGAAGTCTATCACAACTACTTCATTTCCTCACTTCTTTCTCATTTCTCAATTCCTTCTAATTGGCTTCCAGCCTCACTGTTCCACTGAAAAAGTTCTGGCCAAGGTCACTAAAGGCCTTCATGTTGCCAAGTTCATAGGTAAATTTCTTTTTTCATTTACTCTGACTTTTAACACTATTTTTCTTCCTATACCACTTCTTTCCATCTTGATTCCAGTTTTACCATACCCTTCTAGACCTCACTGACTTTGCAGTCACTTTTTGTTTTTGACCATAAAATGCCAGTTCCTTAGGGATAACTGTTAAATCTAATTCCCTCATTTCTCTACCATCTCTCCCTTAGTGATCTAATACATCCTTTAATACCAAATGGTACTGTAAGAAAGTATATACAGCTGAGTAATATTCCATTGTATACATACACCTTTTCTTTTTTATCCATTCACTTATCCATGGACACTTGGGTTGCTTCCATAAAGCAGCTATTGTAAATAATGATGCAATAAACTAAACATAGGGGTGAATATATCTTCTTGGAATTAGTGTTTTCATATTCTTTGGGTAAATACCCAGTAGTAGAATTAGTGGATCATACACTAATTCTAGTTTTCATTTTCTGAAGATCCTCCATCATGTTTTCCACAATAGATGTACCAGTTAGCTTTGTTAACAACAATATCTCCATATCCTTGCCAACACCCATTGTTTCTTGTTTTTTATTTTAGCCAGTCTGACAGGTGTGAGGTGATGTATCTCATTATAGTTTTGATTTGCATATCCCTAATGATGAGTGATATTGAGCATCTTTTCATGTGTCTGTTGGCCATCTATATATCTTCTCTGGAGATGGAATATTACTCAGCCATAAAAAGGATGAAATCTTGTCATTTGCAACAACATGAATGGATGTAGAGAGTGGGCTAAGTGAAATGAGTCAGTCAGAGAAAGACAAATACCATATAATATCATTCACATGTGAAATTTAAGAAACAAAACAAATGAACAAAGAAAAAAAGAAACAAACCAAAAAAAAAAAAAAAACCAGACTCAACTCTAGAGAACAAACTGGTGGTTACCAGAGCTGAGATAGGTGAGGAGATGGGTGAAATAGGTGATGGGGATTAAAGAGTACACTTATCATGAACACTGAGTAATGTAGAGAATTACTGAATCACTATATTGTACACCTGAAATTGATATAATAATCTATGTTTAGTATCCTGGAATTAAAATATAAATATATAAATAAATAAAATAACAAAAAAGAATGTATATGCACATACATTGTTACATACAAACACATAGTCACACACATGTATTTCTTTGGCTAGAAAAACTTTTCCGAGTGCTAGATTTTTAGGTAGTCAGTTATCTGATGGATATCTCACAGTCTCATATCTCTCAGTCTCACAGTCATTTCAGATTTAAGGTAATCAAAACAAAACTGATTACTCCAAAGAGATGTGTTCTCCCTCCATCTTCCCATCACAGGAAATAATACCACTATCCCACCCAATTATTCATCCTATAAACATGGGAATTTTGCTTTCTGCCTCTTTTTCTATCACTCTCACATTCAATCCCTTGATGAATGCTACCTGTTCCATATTTTATTAGTTTGCTAGGACTGCCATAACAAAATATCACAACCTGGATGGCTTAAACAACAGCCATTTATTTTCTCACAGTTGTGGAGACTACAATCCAAGGTCAATGTGACAGCATAGTGGATTTTCTCTGAGATCTCTTCATGGCTTGCAAATGGCCATGCTCTTGCTGTTTCTTCTCATGGTGGTCCCACTATGTCTGCTATACCTCTGGTGTGTCTGCATATCCCAATCTCTCTCTCTCTCTTTTTTTTTTTTTTTAATAAGGACACCAGTCCGATTGAATGGGGGCCCACACCTCCTTTTAATTCAATTACCTTTTTAAAGATTTTATCTCCAAAGACAATCACATTCCATTATACTAAAGGTAGAGAGTCAACATATGAATTTGGGGAGGAAAGAAACTAAACCTTTAACCCACTTCAAACATATACATTTCAATTCTAACATTCCTTTCCTTTTCACTGCCATCTTTCTTTCCAAAGCATGTAGCTTTTCCCTAGCCTCATGTAATAACCTCCCACCTGGTGTTAAATATTCTTTTTTAATTTACTCCCAATCAATTTTGGTCAAAGGGAAAAAAAATTAGGTCCTTTCAAAAAAATGTTGAAAATCTTTTTGTTTCATTTTTTTAACCCTATTACTAGTGGCACATATAATAAATCCAACCCCTTAATCATGGCCCACAGTGCCTTGCATCATCTGATGCTTGTTTCCCTTTCATCCTGAGCCACCCTACTGCTTACTTATGATGCTCAAGTTGTATTAACCTTTTTCTGTGCTTAAAAGACACCATTCCCCCCCCCATATATAGCTTTCCTATATAAGGAATGATCTTTCTTTCTCTTGCTGTTGGGATGACATTCATTGGCTATACTTTTCTCATCCTTCAGATTTCTTTTTGAAAATTCTTTTTCTTTTCCAAATTTTTATTTAAATTCTAGTTTGTTAACATAAAGTATAATATTGGTTTCAGTAGTAGAATTTAGTGATTCATCACTTACATATAATACTTGGTAATCAACACAAGTACCTTCCTTCATATCCATCACACATTTGGCCCATTTCCTGCCCACCTCCCCTCCATCAACCCTCAGTTTGTTCTCTATAGTTAAGATTCTCTTAAGACTTCCCTCTCTCTTGTTTTTCACTTCTCCTATATTCATCTGTTTTGTTTCTTAAGTTCCACAAATGAGTGAAAACATATGGTATTTGTCTTCCTCTGACTGTATTTCACTTAGCATAATACACTCTAGTTCCACCCACATTGTTGCAAATGGCAAGATTTCATTCTTTTTGATGGTTGAGTAATATTCCATTGTATATATACACAACACCTTCTTTATCCATTCATCAAACAATGGACATTTGGGCTCTTTCCATAATTTGGTTATTGTTGATTATAGTACTATTTTTAACTTCTTGAGGGATCTCTATATTGCTTTCCAGAGTGGCTACACCAGTTTGCATTCTTACTAACAAAAATTCTCTCTTTAAGGAAGCTTTCTTTTTTTTAAAACCACCTGATGTGTGGTCTCTTCTCTTATATTCTCTTTCAAGATAATTATTTGTCTGTTTTATAATATTTGCTCATTTTTAATTTTTTATTGCTTTTTATTTGTTTTCCTCATTGGCCCATCACAATATACTCTTGCCTAACATAATGCAAAGCACATTGTAACTGCTTAATAAATAGTTAGTGAAGGAATTGGTCGAAATTTGCAACATGGTAAATTCCACATACTGGCATTAGCTTTTCCCATTGGAGTCATTTTATGTAACTGTATAATTTTAGCAATTATGTAATATATATTTGTATCACAACTAGGGTTGTCTCTTTTCTGGACCAAACATTTTATTTCCTTCAGACCTTTCTCATGTGACTTGGTCTCCAGAGCCTCTAATCTTTATGGCTGTTTTCCATTGGATTTGTCTCAGTTTGTCACACCTCTTTGATGTCATAATTGTTAAAAGAACTTCATATTTTAACTTTCCAGTATAGAAACAAAATAATATCTATTTGCTTAGTTCAAATGAACAAACATTCACTAGGTATCTAGTTGGCCAAACTCTGTAGTTACAAGGATGAATATCTGATGCTTTTCCATATGAGGACAAAAAGCTTTCAACTCCCAGAAATAAATTAATTGTTGATGTATTTAACACATATTTACTAAGCACATGTTCCACATAAGACACATTGTAAGATGTTTAAGAGGCAATAGGAATAATCCCTGCCCCTGTGATGATTGCTTCTATTGGTAGAGATAGCTAATTAAAAGTTAGCTACTACCTAATTATAACTTGTAAATGAGTCATATGTTTCAGAGGATAAAGGTATAACGCTATGAGAGGTGTGGAGTGTGTGTGGTGGGAGAAGGGAAATATGAGACCTGGGACGAGAGAGCAGAGAACATTTATGCGAAGAGTGGTGTTTGATCAGAGATCTGAAAGACAGTAAGAGACTACCAGTCATTCCAGGCTAGGGAAACAGAGGTATGGAGGTAGGAAGGAACAGAACACATTCTAGAAAAGGAAAGAAAGGTTGAGGGGAATAAAAAGACTGAAGGGGTCAGTGGCAATTGAATTTGTTGATAAAGATTAGGATAAAAAACCAGTGGGTCTTTATTTCAATAGCAATATTGATTAAAGGATGGCAAACAGAGAAATAAATTACTCAGATTTACATTTTTGACAGTTTATTCTCACTTCAGTATGAGGAGTGATTTGAGGAAGGTAAGAATGGATGTGAAGAAACAAGCGAGGAGGCAAATATACTAGTGACATTGGTGGCATTAATGGAGATGGAGAAAGAGTATCCAAAAGACATTTAGAGGTAAAATCAATAGAATTTGTCAATGGTTTGATATAGTAAGGATGACTGTATTTGAATAAAGGCATCTATTAGTGAATCTGTATAGTGCTGGCTCATATAGAAGTGACAGTCAATTATAATACTTGATGGAGTTATTTATTTGTTTTTATTTATTTATTCATATATGTGTGTGTGTGTGTGTATATATATATAGACATACAAACAATTGGATTTTTTTTTATCCTGTGTGTGTGTGTGTGTGTGTGTGTGTGAGGGGGTGGGGCAACTGGGTGGCTCAGTTGGTTAAGCATCTGACTTCAGCTCAGATCATGATCCCAGGGTCCTGGGACTGAGTCCAGCATTGGGCTCCTTGCTCATCAAGGAGCCCCCTTCTCCCTTTTCCCTACCTCTTCCCCTTTGCTCATGGTCTCTCTCTCTCTCTGCCAAATAAATAAATAAAATATTTAAAAAGAAAGAGTCACAAGGGACTCTAAGAACATGATAAAATAATACCAGCCCTTTGCTTTTGTCATAAATATGCAAACTTCTTCCAGTGGGAAACCTTGTTTCTGTGCCTTGCAATTGTCTGGGATAGACAGTTCAACTCTATCTGAAAAATCCACCTCGAAGAAGGCTTACTCACATGACTGACATTTCGTGCTGGCTATTGGCTGGGAGCCCAGCAGGAGCTGTTGTCCCTCTTCACATGGGCCTCTCCATAGGCTTACTTGATCTTACACATGGCATTGCAGCCGCCTTCCATGAGTCAGTATTCAGAAAAAGACAGCTGCCAGTATATCAAGGCCTATGTCTGGAAGTTGGCACAGTATCACAGCTGACATTATTCTATTAGTCAAAGCTTTCACTAAGCTTGTTCAGATTCAAGGTGCCTGTGGAAGAAGAAAAGGGGCATTTAACAATAATGTCTCTAGTTCATGATGCAATCACCTCTGTCAATGGAAGGAATATAAAGAATGTATGATACAAGGTGCACACTCTGTTTATGGACATTTTAGTGGATTATATCATTCAAAACGTTAATTATTATTTCATAATCAATGATACCTCCATATCTTATGGGTTTATCCAAGTTAGTGGACAGTGTTAAATAAGCCCATTTTACATACAGTGTCCAGTAACATACAACTAGAATCTTTTCTATTAGAATATACATTTTTAGAGGGCCAGAATGTTGTCTTATGCCACAGTATTAGCTTTTGGGACAGCATCCCATAAAAATTTGTTGGCTAATTGATATTCTTTTAATTGTTACAGTTTGCTGTTTAGCCGAACAACCCATGCTAATCTTCCCTTTCCAGGAATATGCCAGATGATGTTAAATATTTTGGAATAAGAAACATTCGCATTATGTCTACAACATTCTTCTCTTATAACATCCCAGAATAGCTTAGTATATCCAGACTGATTCCTACTTATTACCATTTTGTTTTTTATATATTCACAAACAATCTATTAAGTAATTTATTCAATAATTTTTCCAGGGATCAGTATTTAATTCATTAAACTATGATTTCTAGAAATAAGTTCTTTCCCCCATTTAAAGTAAAGTCAGTGTCTACTGTCTGAAACTGTCTTATTTTTCTGCGCTCACTTCTTTGCCAAGATTTTTCAAAAATCATTGAAAAGCTTTCAAAAGAACTTTTATACTTTCTTTACATATACTGTGATGTGATTTTTCTAGATGAGGACATTTGAATCAATATAAAATATCTAAGGGTTCTTTTACTATTTTCTTGATTTCTGGAGTATTATCTCTGTTGAACATTGCAAGACCATACTTTCAAAGTGAAAGATCATTCATTTTCTGGTAGAAAAGAAAATAGAAATAGGAGTTGAATAAAGTTACTTTCCCCTCTGTCTTTTTTATACTTAAACCTACTGTGCCATAAACAAAGTTTTCTTCAGACTTGCTGTTATTATTATATATATATAAACTTTTTTGTTTTATCTTTCTTTATGTGGACATTTTTCTCTCTTTTTAACATCCTTACAAAATTTTGGGAAACCTGGGTGGCTCAGTTCATCAAAGCATCTGCCTTTGGCTCAGGTCATGATTCCAGGGTCCTGGGATTCAGCTGTGTCCTATAGTGTTCGCTGCTCAGCAGGAGAGCCTGCTTCTTTCTCTCTCTGTCCCTGCGTGTGCTCTCTCTCTTGCTCACTCTGTCTCTCAAATAAATAAATACAATCTTAAAAAGAGAGAGAGAGACAGAAAAAAAATATCCTTACAAAATTTTATCTAAGTCTCAGAGTTCCTAGTGATGCAACTGACTGTCTCTCAGAATTTTGGCTTAAATTAACAGGAGTTATGTGGATTATCCATCTGGGGTGATTTTTTTTTTAATATTTTAAAAATCTTTTGCCTTAAAGATAAAGTGATGTATAAAAATTTTCAGTTTTTTGGAAGGCAATTTGTTTACTAAATCTCGTGTGTGTGTGTGTGTGTGTATATATATATACATATATATACTTATATATATATATACTTATATATATATATAGCATTTATTTATATAAATACTCTATATTTTAATACCATGAAGAATTGGACAGGTCCAATTTATAGAGAAGGAATTTTTAAAAATAAGTTCTCTTTTGATTTTACTATGGAGGTTAAATCTCATGCAAATTTTTCATTTCCATATCAACACTCACTTTCTATGATTTTAGTTGCTCTACTAAGGGAAAAATTGGCAAACAATTCTCAGACTGTTCTTTTTTTCAAAAGCCACTTAAACCACCTTATTTGACTTTCAGTGTTAACATCTGAAATAATTTTTCTGTATCCCAGAGTCCACTTAGTATTGCTCTGAAGTTGATGCTGTCCAGATTGTAGGCACAATATTGAGGTAACATTTTAATCCTTAAGACATTAATTATTAAGAAATTATTCAGTGAGTTAAAAGGAAAAACAAACTGCTAATTTGATATCAGTTATTTAAATGCATCTTCATATTTTCCTTATAAGAAATAGAAGATATTTTCTTTATAGGAAAGAGAAGGAGATTCAGCATGGATTTTATTAATCTTTTCCCTCTGTACTTCCCTTGAATCAAACTGAATGAGAACTAGTAAAAAATTCACTTTAATCTATTATTAAGATATAAAAATGCAGGTCCATCTCAGTTTATTCAGTTTCCTCATAGGCTAAAAGTGAAGCATCCTTATTGAACAAATGTTACCTTCAGAATAACTGAAGACATTAAACATAGAAAGGATTTCATGTTTCACACATGCAACTTTATTTTACTCAAAATTTCATGCTTCATGCTGTTCTCATTTAGTGCCCCAGTAACAACAGAATATGTATGAAGCTATATTTTATTTTCTTCAAGAGAATAATTTATAAACTGGAAAAAAGTCTAAATTAAGCACAAATATTGGCAATGATCAATCATTTGGTTTATCTACTCTCAATTTTTCCACATAAAAGCTTGTCACAGAATTATAATATTGAATGATAGATCTTCGTAACTATAACCAACACTAGAAACATTTCAATTTTGTGTTTCTGAAACTTGTCCCATCATCAGTGGCAACAGGGATATTCATTGAGGTACACAATCCTAAACCCATTCCTCAAAGATTTTTATTCTATTGGTATTCCAGGATATTTATGTAACCATGACCCCAAGTGGTTCTTATGATCAGACAAGTTTGGAAAAGAATGGTTTAGTTCAAGATTCTCATTTTATAGATAAGAAAACTGAGACATGGGCATCAATAGTGAATTGTCCACAGTTATCTAGCCAGAGCTGAGAAGAAATGCTAGGTATTTTATGGTCTAGCCTTACCATTTCCAAAACGATGTCTATTTTGATATTTTTATCTTAATTTCTGAATGAGATAATTATTCATCTAATTCTCCAAAGTACATATTTTTATTGTTATATTAGAGTATACCAACAAAACTACATGGCATTATTGTCTCATACTTGATGAAAAAATCTAGGCATTGTTTATCTTTCTGCACTGGGACCTGCATTATAGCTGCTGAGAGTGGGAACTTTCACACAATGTGCAGCTATCCTGGTAAGCCATTTTGTCTGGGCCTAGAGAGATTAATTTTTTTTTTTTAGATTTTAACTGCTGAGAGTTTTGATGGGTATACTTTGAAAGTAATTAATTAAAATTGTGGATGAAATTCATTGACGTAAAAGAGGGCTAGTCATAGAACTAATAGGACCATTAAATGCAACCATTTAAGAAGAATGTTTGTTGTGCCTTTGTTCCAGCAACATGTGTACAATATTTTAAATAATTCAAAGACTATTGTCAAGGCCTACAGTGCAAAGATAACTAAAATGTCTTAGTGCGCAGGATAAACTTTAAGACAGACTAAAGTTTGAATTCTGAGTCAGCCTCCTAATGACTGTGTAAACATGGATAAGTCACTTCACATCTGAGTTCTAGTATTTAAAAAAAAAATTAGTCATTAAGACAACACTACTTACTTCATTTGATTTTCATGAATAAGGATCACATGAGAGGTGTCAAATATGATGGAGAAAATGAGAAGAACCTCAATGGCTGGTGACATTTGGCACTGTTTACAAGCATATTTATATGACTGATGATATAATGACAAATATAAAAGTTTCCTGACCTCAAGGCAAAGAAAAAGTTTGACCTGGAACAGTGAACACAGTACTGAGCAGAGAGAAAGAAGAAAGACTTCACATTGCACAATGTAATTGTCATTTACTTGTATTTAATTTAGATTTGACACTACTTGCTGTATCAAACATTCCTTACACACCGCAGGGAGAAGTTAAAAATAGCTTTTATATATATATATATATATCTATATATATATATATACTTTGTGTATATGGTTTAATTATTAAAATATAATTATTTAGGTTTATTTAGCTATATATTTTTTTCTTCCATGAAAAGCAAAAGAAAAGAAAAAAAAGAAAGAAAAGAAAAAAATTCCACCATAGAAAAATATTTGGAAAAATAAAAACAAAAGAAAAATATTTGAGTAAACAGTTTTCTAGAGATAGTAACATTTAGGCAGTAAACCTTGGAGTCTGACTGGGTATTAGTAAATTCTGAAAATATTTAAATTCTTTTAAAGAATATTTCTTGTATGACAGGCTATGAATATTTTTAAGCAGTAAATATACATAAATTTCTTCTCATATGTGACTATAGTATATATTTATTAGTGATGTATAATACCACCATTCAGATATATTCCTAATTATGCTGAATGATTTTATATAGTCAAACTTGGGTAAATGAATAAAAAGTTCAGAAAAATATTACTCAAATTTATTTCAGTGACAATGGAAGAACTAGCAAACTATCAAAATATCTCTTTAAATTTTACTACATGTAAGACAATGGTACTATAATTTTTTTAATTTTTTTATTAACATATAATGTATTATTAGCCCCAGGGGTACAGGTCTGTGAATTGCCAGGTTTTTACTCACTTCACAGCACTCACCATAGCACATACCTTCCCCAATGTCCATAACACCACCACCCTCTCCCTACTTCCCCCCCACCCCCGCAAACTGGTGCTATAACCTTAAACTTATTTTCCAATTTTGATTATTTAATGATTATTTTATTTCTAAGGTTTACATAAGAATGGATGCAAGACACATGTTAACAATTTTCATTTTTTTTTAATCCGTGTGAGTAAAAAGTTTGCTAGATGAGACTTTGAATATAAAGTTTCATCCTGAGATTAATATTTCTAGCTAATGTCAAATTACTTATAACTTTCTGAAAAACAGTCAAATTATATGACTTTGACAGTATAATGGAATGGTTCCATAATAAAACTCAAGTAATTAGAAAATTAAATTTCTGCCATGTGTTTACAGTAGACAGCAGATTGTTAATAATAATTGAAAAAGAGTTTACATTTAGTATTAAATTCTAAATAATACCTATTCTCCTGAAGCTGTTTCAAAAAATACAAACAGAAGGAAAACTTCCAAACTTGTTCTATGAGGCCAGCATTACCTGATCCCAAAACCAGGCAAAGACCCCATCAAAAAGAAGAATTTCAGAAAATATTCCTGATGAATATGGATACCAAAATTCTCAACAAGATCCTAACCAAGAGGATCCAACATTACCTTAAAAGTATTATCCATCACAACCAGGTGGGATTTATTCCTGGGCTTCCAAGTGTGCTTCAACATTTGCAAATCAATCAATGGGATAGAACACATTAATAAAAGAAAAGACAAGAACCTTATGATCCACTCAATTGATTCAGAAAAAGCATTTGACAAAATATACCATCCTTTCCTGATTAAAACTCTTCAGGGCAGGGATAGTGGGAATATTCCTCAATTTCATAAAAACCATCAATGAAAAGCCCACAGTGAGTATCATTCTCTATGGGGAAAAGCTGAGACAGTTTCCCTTAAGATTAGGAATACAACAAGGATGCCCACTCTCACCACTACTGTTCAACATAATACTAGAAGTCCTAGGGTCAGCAATCAGACAACAAAAAGAAATGAAAAGCATCAAAATTGGCAAAGAAGAAGTCACCCTCTCCTCTTTGCAGATGACATGATACTTTATGTGGAAAACCCAAAAGAACCCAACCCCAAATTATTAGAATTCAGAACAATTCAGTAAAGTGGCATGGTAAAAAAAAAAAAATGCACGGAAGTCAGTTGCTTTTTTATAAACTAATAATGTAACTGTAGAAAGAGAAATTAGGGAACCAGTTCCATTTACAATAGCACCAAAGCCACAAGATACTTGGAAATAAATATAACCAAAGAGGTAAAAGATCTGTACTCTAGGAACTACAGGACACTTATGAAAGAAATTGAAGAAGACACAAAAAGATGGAAAAACATTCCATGTTCATGGATTAGAAGAATAAACACTGTTAAAATGTCTGTGCTGCCCAGAGCAATTTATACTTTCAATGCCATCCCTATAAAAATACTGTTGGCATTTTTTCAAAGAGCTGAAACAAAGAATCTTAAGATTTGTATGGAACCAGAAAAGACCCTGAATTGCCAAGGAAATGTTGAAAAAGATAAAGTTGGGAGCATCATGTTGCCTGATTTTACATTTTATTACAAAGCTTTGATCACCAAGACAGCATGGTATTGGCACAAAAAAAGACACATAGGTCAATGGAACAAAACAGAGAGCCCAGAAATGGACCCTCAACTCTATGGCCAACTAATCTTCAACAAAGCAGGAAAAAAAATCCAGTGGAAAAAACAGTCTCTTCAACAAATGGTGCTGGGAAAATTGGACAGCTATTTACAGAAGAATGAAACTCTACCATTCTCTTAGACCATACACAGAGATAAACTCGAGGTGGATGAAAGACCTCAGTGTGAGAGAGGAATGCATCAAAATCTTACAGGAGAACACAAGCAATAATCTCTTTGACACTGGCCACAGCAACTTCTTTCACGACATGTATCCAAAGGCAAGGGAAACAAAAGC